>NC_045446.1:21252485-21484961 GCF_002776525.5 Piliocolobus tephrosceles
TCTATCTATCTATCTATCTATCTATCTATCTATCTATCTATCTATCTTATCTGTATGTACAGATTCACCAAATCAAGCTCTCTCTACATGAATGGAAACACAAGATGTCTCTTTCTTGACTGATGGCTCTCTTAGATTTCACAATTTACGGAAGTACTTCTAATGCCATCTCCCTTACTGTGCCAAGAAAATGTAATGGACTCAAAACCTTTTCCAACTTAATGACTTTAGAGTAAGGGGACCACATGCTTAGAGAGTCACTTTCCATTTTCCACTTTTACACTATTATACATTGGAGGCTACCATATTTAACAAGACTATGTCAGAAATTGAGGATTCTTTTAAGAGTTTCAGCCCTCAAGAAATTGACAAACAACTTGGGGAGACAGTAAATACGAGACAACAAAGAATACTTGTTCCAAATAAGTGCTTCAGAGAATAAGTTTTGAGTAGTTAGAACTCGAATTTTAAAGAACAGGCAGGACTTATAGAAGGGGAACTACAGGAAATAGAAGAAATATTTTTTGAGTGCTTTATATTTTTTCATCCACTTTACCCTCATAAAAACCGTGTGCATCTTCATTTCACGAATGAGGAAACTGATTTTCAGTGAAATAAAGTAACTTGCCTAAAGTCAAAAGTAGTAGCTGAGATCTGGATCAGGTTTATCTTATTACAAGGCTTCTAAGCTTCCCCCTGGTCAGTAGGGAAGGCAGCATTCTAGGCAAGGAAGAATAAAATGTTGGGCAAAGCAGCAGGGACAGAAATTCTCATTTGTGTTTGGGAGCAGTGAAAAGTGCAGCTTGATAAAGACTGAGTGTGGTGTATGTGTGTGTGCGCCCGCCCATGGAGGGTTAATGGGAAAGAAGCCATGAGCAAGGGGTATGTGTGTGTGTGTGTGCGTGTCCGCCCATGGAGGGCTAATGGGAAAGAAGTCATGAGCAATGGTAGTTGCTTTCTTTCTCCAGATTCTCCTATGACAGGACAGAGGTTGTTAATTTGCCCTCACTTCTGTTTTCACCATCTGGTATATGTAATTAAGTCAGGGGAGCTAAACACAAGAGCATTAAGATAAAACAGAATAATGACATCAACCAACTCTGCACACCCAATTGAGTATAATTTATTATGAAGAACATCACACTTCTCAGAGACAATTCTTAATTGTGATATAAATAAGCATGACTATTAAAAGCAAAGAGGAAATAATTATGACAATGATGCTGATTAAAGCATTCTTCACATTGACTGACACAGGTTGTATAAAACATTATAAAAGCAAAGGACAAACCTTTAACACTGGAACCCAGTGAAATTCTGTGTTTTCTGAAGTTGATTTCCTCCCTCAACATTTGATTCTCTTCTGTTTCTCTCCCACCCTCTGCCCACAGTAAAAATTTAATTGGTCTCATCTTTTTAAACTTATGCAATACGAAAATATTATGTGCACAAGGGACCCTGAAGCTAAATTATTCCTTCTGCATGACCTCAAACTCAGACATCTTGTGCAAGCCATGTGCATTCTAAGAATGTCTTGTCCTCAAATTCAGGAAATTGGGGCCAACATCTCTCAGAGGGAGATGAGAAGAATCAGGGAGAACAGGAAGAATAAAAAAAGAATAAGAGGTTTATGTTAGGGTATTTCTTGGAAGTAGGCATCAAAATGATCACAGAAAAGCTACATGCTTTAAGATTAGAACTGTGAATACTAACTTTCTTACAATAAACTATTAAAAACAGACCAGTTTGGCCAGGTGCGGTGGCTCATGCCTGTAATTCCAGCACTTTGGGAGGCCAAGGCAGGAGGATCATGAGATCAAGAGATCGAGACCATCCTGGCCAACATGGTGAAACTCCGTCTCTACTAAAAATATAAAAATTAGCTGGGCATGGTGGCGCATGCCTGTAGTCCCAGCTATTCAGGAGGCTGAGGCAGGAGAATCACTTGAACCTAGGAGGCGGAGGTTGTGGTGAGCCGAGACTGCGCCACTGCACTCCAACCAGGTGACAGAGCGAGATTCCTTCTCAAAACAAAACAAAACACCCAAAAAACCAACAACAACAACAAAAAAAACCAGACCAGTTTAGGATTCTGATATGATTTGCATACATAGCTTGGTGATAGTTTGCATACATAGCTTGGTGATAGTTGCATTGCCTAATTTTTAAAATTACTCCTTCCAGTTTCTAAGGGTAAATGAAGTATTTCAGAAGAACTTAAAATTTCTCTTCTTTAGACTACAGTATAGGTCTGCTCCAGCTCAAAGGGGAACTAAAAAAAGTTGCCTTTGTGGAAAAATATTGCCTGTTTTCCTGGCAGAGGTCGGAATGACGTTCTCATTAAAGAAACACAGGAGAATATTGGAGAAGGAAAAATGGAAAGACACTTGGAAAGTAGCAAGTCATCTTCTACGCATAAGACTTATTTTTTGCTGACACAAAATGGGGAGATTCTATGACTTACACTAACCTTGAGAGGTATGATTTTTCTTTAAAGGAACAACACTATTTAAATCAAATGCTTTAGGTAACAAGGCCCCAGGTGAAAATGGAAAACACTTTTCTGTGTAATGCTGTTACTTGCTTGCAAAGTATTTAGCATCTAATTCCAATCCTGACAGTTTGGTTTTTCTTAGAAGTAAGAGACTACAAGACTATCAACTAAGTGTAAAACTCCAAAAAAGGTATTTCTGATTCTGGAACTACTATGAGATCCTAGTATATTAACATTCTTTTCTACACTTAGAGTATCTCCTGCATAAATAGGGTTATTAATAGTAACCTATCCTATAAGGGTGTTTGGAAAAACAACTACATATTTAACATACCTTGTCAAAGTAAAGTCTCCCGAGGGGTAAAGGCACAATTTATCATGTGGCTAAACAGTTTTTCAAAGTATACGAAGTTCTCAGGATCTCCTACCTTCTCATCTTAATTGTTTACAAATTGCTAGAAGAGTATTTTCCACTTTCCTGTTAGAGTTGGGTAAACACATATTTGTTAAAAAGAATTCTTACCTTCTAAATCTCATATATTGGTAGAGATTCCTGGTTGGGTAACTTAGGATGCTTTTTAGTTAGTTATAATAAAGAAATGCCACAAATGAATTGAGAGGCATCAAAACTTGGTAAGAGCCAAGTAACTAAAGCCAGCACCAATGATAAAATCATGTGGTTCTTCTAGCATTAGAGCAGTGGTTATGGGTACAGACTGGGGCAAGACAAGTTACTTTTACCTTTTTGTGAATCAGTTTCCTCATCTACAAACTGAGTTTTTTGTTTTTGTTTTTTAAGAGGTGGGGGTCTCACTATGTTGCCCAGGCTAGACTTGAACTCCTGGGCTCAAGTGATCTTCTTACCAGTCTCCCAGTGTGTGCCACTGCACCTGGCTGCAAATTGAGCTTAATAATAACATCCATTTCATTAGGTTGTTGAGAATTGCATGCAAAGAGCTAGACCATTGCGTAGCACATGGTAAGATGCTAATATTATTAGCCCCTGACTCCCTGAAAAGCTGCACTGGAATAGTAAGTTATCCCAATGTAATCTTTTTAAAGTAAGGCCTTTTAGTTATAGCCAACTCAGAATCTCTAGTATGATCAATTAACCAGCTATTAGAAATTATCAGGGTATCCATCTCATGCCAGTTAGAATGGTGATCATTAAAAAGTCAGGAAACAACAGATGTAAGAGGATGTGGAGAAATAGGAACGCTTTTACACTGTTGGTGGGAGTGTAAATTAGTTCAACTGAAGACAGTGTGGCGATTCCTCAAGGATCTAGAACCAGAAATACCATTTGACCCAGCGATCCCATTACTGGGTATATACCCTCAAGGATTATAAATCATGCTACTATAAAGACACATGCACACGTATGTTTACTGCAGCACTATTCACAACAGTAAAGACTTGGAACCAACCCAAATGCCCATCAATGATAAGACTGGATAAAGAAAATATGGCACATATACACCATAGAATACTATGCAGCCATAAAAAAGGATGAGTTCATAATCTTTGCAGGGACATGGATGAAGCTGGAAGTCATCATTCTCCACAAACTAACACAGAAAGAGAAAACCAAACACTGCAGGTTCTCACTCATAAGTGGGAGCTGAACAATGAGAACATATGGACACAGGGAGAGGACCATCACATGTCAGGGGGTGGGGGGCTAGGGGAGGGGTAGCCATTAAGAGAAATACCTAATGTAGATGACAGGTTGATGAGTGCAGCAAACCACCGTGGCACATATATACGTATGTAACAAACCTGCATGTTCTGCACATGTATTCCAGAACTTAAAGTATAATAATAATAATTTAAAAAAGAAGTTATCAGGGTATCTGTGTAATTTCAACTTTCTGTGTGTGTACGTTTGTGTGCATGTATGTAGGGGATACTGGAGGCAGTGTAGAGTCCACTTCTACCAATCTTTTAGAAGAAAGCAGCAATTAATTCAGATCAAACTCCTTAGCATATCTAAGCCTCAAATTATTTAGTACACTTAGAAATTAGTCTCACAGTCGGCTCTGTGCTCTCTAAAGGACATTTTAATAGACAGATTGCCTTACAATATGAAAAAAGGCTACAGGTACCATGTTACCTAGAGTCATTTACCTCTTTGCTGTTCAATAACTTTCTCCCTCTAGGTTTTTTGTTTTTTTGTTTTGAGACAGAATTGCTCTGTCACCCAGGCTGGAGTGCAGTGGCATGATCTGGGCTCACTGCAACCTCTGCCTTCCAGGCTCAAGCCATCCTCCCACCTCAGCCTCTCGAGTGGAGACAGGGTTTCAGCATGCTGCCCAGGCTGGTCTCAAACTGCAGAGCTCAAGTAATCTGCCCTCTTTGGCCTCTCAAAGTGCTGGGATTACAGGCATGAGCCACTGTGCCCAGCCCCCTCTAGTCTGTTAATCTTATTTCAGTCCTTCCCCAAACATACTTTTTGCTTTCATACAGTAAATGTAAGTTATATTCTTATGCAATTTATTATATAACTAATTTCTAAGACATAAATAATAAACTGATTTGTAATGCGAGCTATAATTCAAAATTTAAGGCAAAGATGTTATAAAAGTGGTCTTTGTGAAACAGTGGAATATTCTGTTTCCCTACCATCCCTGCTTGAACAGGCTTATATTATACTCTACGGTCTCCTTTCTTCTGCCTTTCAGAAAAGTTACCCTACAGGAAGCATTCTGATATATTCAATTAAAGTACCTAGGTGGAAAATACAGACATCATCATCCTTTTAACAGGTATGAGTGACTTTTTATATAGTATTTTCTCCTTACCTTTCTACCCAACTGCACTCAAAATTATGCAGTTAAAAATGATTTCTTTTGGAAATAGGTAGCTTAAAAACACATGGTGACTGTTTCCTTTTATCATAATTTAAGCAACCTAATAACACTATTTCGTATTTATCTCTAGTAAATATAATCTATCTTTTAGAAGAGATAGCAAAATGCCATGAAGTGAACAAAAATATATCTTTCAGTTGTTCACCACTGTCATACAAAATTACTTAAAAATATTACCAGGAAGGTTTTACTATAGGTGACATGTGGGACTTTGGTACCACAGAGAGTAACAGGTAGAGCTGAGGAAGGAGGAGACCTTACTGGGAATAGATACCTTTATGATTTTCACCTCCAGAGGTTATAACAGAGTCTAACAGACCTTTTACCAAGAGGAACACTTCCATGGTATAAATTCAAATCCTGCCTCAGTTGCAGCCTTACCGTACAAACTTGGGCAAATCAATTTACATCTCTGTGTCTAGGATGTTTTACTCTGAAAGGGAGAGACAAACTACTGTCCTACTGTCAGAGGATTCTTGGGAAACATCGTTAATGAAACCACTGCTAATATAAGCATACAGAACCTGAATCTGGGTGAAACCTAGGTTGCCGATGACTACACCTGAGAGACAAATGAAGATGCCTCACCTCCTCTGCCCTGTTTTATCTTCTATTTGGAAAAGAAAAAAGAAATTATTTGAAAAGAAATAATGGCTCCTTAGACCTGTTCTCATTCAGTAATTACTGCTGAATGAAATTCTTTGCAGAATGTTTTAAAATAATGGTTATGTACTGACTGACCTCAAAAGTATAATGGCAGAGAGAAAACAGACCATATTAAAGACTTGAAATCAGCACTCTCTCCTGGTGAGGTGATTAAGTCAGAAGAGTTTACAGGAAAAAGAAAGAAAGAAAAGTATGTGATTCCCAAATATGAACGTGTGTGTGTGTGTGTGTTTCCCTTTTACTACATATCCTGGAGTTGAATTCTATCCTGGGAAATACTCTGTTCACACATGGTCATACCTGGAACTTGCTTTGCCCAAGAACTTAAGAGCTGAATTGATTTCTGCAGACCTATATGCCCCTGCATCCCACATGCCCTGCCTCCTTTTAGAGTACAGAAAGGAGAACTGGCTATAAATCTGGCCTCTTGGTCTTGCCATGTAGCCTTCTCTTAAATGACTAAAGCACAGGAAGCAAAGTCAGCACCAGTTGAGACACAGACACCATGACATGTAGGCTGTGTCAGAAACTATTTTAATGAAGAATCCAGGCTTTCAGCAGTTATAAGTGCTTCTAGAAAGGTAAATGATCAGAGTACATATCTAAAGCAAATTTAAAATTCGTTGTAAGTTTACTATGAGACTTTTCCATGCAGAAATTATATTGAAAAATAAAATTAACTGACATAGCTATTTTTTTTTTTTTAATTTAAATCTCTGGCTTACTTCAGCCTAGGGAACTTTTCTTTAAGCAAGATTACTGGGGAAACAAATTCAACAGACTTCCTGAGACTGACCCATAGTGTTAGTTTTCAATGAGGGTCAAGAGAGACATTAGTTTATAACTTTCATTAAAAACAGGAGGGACTGAAGGTGGGACAATACAGGCCACTTGTTAGATGTGTTAGCTCCTAGTGGACCAGCAAGACAATACAATTCCATTTTTCTTCTCCCTCTTACAGTGGGAACTGTAGACTTTAAAGGATATTTGTATCTACTTATGTATATTGAGGGGGGTTTCCTAGGAAAGCACTCTGGGCAAACTTTGGGTAGGTACAAGTTAATTACTCTTTATTACATTTAATACTTAGTTACCTGAGTAGTTCAGACTTGAAATATCATCAGCTACTTTGCCATTAAAAAATATCCTATGTGCTAAATGTTGGGGGGAGAGTATGGAATGCTTGGTGAGCTGGGGTATGCAGGTTAAAAAAGGATAGGTTTCTGTACTCAAGGAGCTAGGAGAGTCTTGTTAGAGAGTTGTGTGATGTACACAGATAACTAACATGGCAAGTCAAAGGAGCCAAAGGAGAGGCACAATTAAATTGTCTGATTACACATTACTTGTAATTAGGAGATCAAGTAAGGCATATGGTGGAAGTGGGTCTTGAAAGATGGGTAAAAATGGTACTTTTGTGTGGATGTGCTGTGGGAAAGAGCTGGAGAGTTATGGGATAGAGCTGCAGAAAGCAATGTGTGCTAACTCATCAAACTAGCAAAGCAGGATATATGCAGTCAAGAAAACTACTTGCAATAGCATCATTATTTGGTACCAAGATTTGGTACAATTTCCATGGATTCTGCAAAAGGCAGATGTCATAAAGTTCTTACAGTCAGTGACTTTAAAATACAACCTATCTTTCTGATTCCATCACACACTCTTACAGTGAGTCTGCTTCACTCAATTCTTAAACTTAGAACAAGCCTACACAGTTGGAGGGGGCTTAGATTTCCTAGCTACCCACAACCGGTAGTGTTTACTATCTGCCTCTCCTTTTTCCTGCTATGAGTGGTCACCTGCTGACGCAGAGGAAAGTGATCTAGTAGGAAAACCAACAGACTTGGTTTACGTAACAAGTATGATATTTAGGCCAACCAAATGTCCTTTGCATTGGTATAGGTAATAAGTATATTTAAACCAAAGCTTTAAATATGGTATTGATGTTTAAAACTTACCAGCAAACTAGACTTGATTTAGGTAGTAAGTATGATATTTAAACTTACCATTGGTATAGGTAATAAATTTGATATTTAAACCAACAGACCTTGCACATCGAACAACTCTCTAACAAGACTCTCCTAGCTCCTTGAGAGGAATCCTTAATTATGCCCAGCACTTTTGGGGCTTATCAGGCTTGCCTTTTTCCCCTAGAGCAAGGATACAGAGCAAGGCTGAGGCTAATGAAGTTACAAACGCTATTTTGTCTTTTTTTCTCCTCAAATTAAATGAATTACAAGGACAGTATCTTCAAATGAGAACTTAAGATCCTAGTTATTCCATAATTGATCAAAATTGGAGTCTAGTAATACCTCATAGGTCCTAGATAGAAGGAAAAAGATCAAGCACCAGGAAATGTCCTTTGCATTGGTAGAGGTAGCAAGTATGATATTCAAATCAAAGTTTTAAAAATCCCACTGAAGTCCCTCTATCAAACAAGGCTATGAGCAGAGACTTGTGGATGGATCTCGGTAATAAAGCTTTCTAATTGCCTGATTGCAGATCCTGCCTCAAGGGTATGGAATTAAGATAGGCACTTTAATTTGAACACATCTACTTACACCTAAGTAAATATGGCCAAAGCATGATCAAGGGGAAAGTGAAAAACACATGATGATATCATGTATTTTTGTTACATATTGTTTCCTCTTGCTTTATGCCACCAAATGAAAGTCACTTGGGAGCACTCACCTCAGTGGCCACTTTGCAGGTAATAACATGGTTTCGAGGATCTTACTCAGTCTCTCCCAACTCTCAACATTTATGGCTTTTAGCCAGTGTACTGTGAGAGGGGTAGTGAATTGATTATTAATTTGTTCATATTAGGTTTTTCTCTAGCTGTATTTCTCATCATCAAGCAAAATAGGGCTTTATTATTAGAGAGGTGCAGCAGGAATCAGAAAACTTACTTGACAGCAGTACCCCCTCAGCTGCCATGGACCTCTAGCTCTTTTTCCTGAAATGTACTTAGGCAAATTGTGCTTATTATTTTCTATAATCATCTCCCTGTATATTTGTGACCTGACTGGGTTATTAACAAAGGCTGACAGCTAAAGAGGATTAAAGGATGGCAAAATTTGAATGACAAATTTAGGTTTGTTCCTATAAAAGGCAACTAAACGGGAAGACAAATCCAAAGCTATGGTCTTTTCAATATCTGTGAAACGTGATTTAAATTTCTCCTGCATCTTTGAAATAATAATTAAATAAACTTTGCTGGTTAGGGAAAAGTAACAGATTACTGAGATTTTCCTGGCCAAAGAGTGAATTTATGAAATAAATTCAACCATTAGTAATAAATACTAGTGATGCAAGAAAAAAGGGGGAGAAAAACTCAAACAGCATACACATGTACACTTACATATGGCAGGCATCCTCAGTCTTACGTATTTTAAAATCTCACGAATGCTCTTTTCTAATGATTATCAGACTCACGGCTTTATATCCATCAGGTCATGGAACTGAGTAGAGATCACCCAATGATTAAATTTGAAAAGGGGTTTACACAGTTGGTGCTGTTTTAAAAAAATAGTCTAAAACTAGGAACCCATTTCAACTGTCTCAAAGCAAACGTAATTTTCTGAGGCACAAATCACTTAGAAATTTTAAAAAGAACCCGCTCTACCAACATAGAATAAGTTGTCTGCGTATTTTGCCAATTAGAATAATTTTTTCTTATTATTTTTTTTTAGGAGACAGGTGTCCCATCATGTTTCCCAGGTTAGGGGGCAGTGGTGTGATCAGTGCTTCGTAGTCCTGGTCTCCAGTGATCCTCCCACCTCAGCTTTCTAAGTAGCTGGGACTACTGTGCACGCCCCCCAAGCCCAGGTAGAATCACCTTTCTGAATGGAGAAGAGTTGTATAAATGCTTGCTACCTAAGATGGCAAAGCTTAACATTACGTAAACTGAAATGTCTCCAAAACATCTAGAATGATGAAGGAAAACTCAAGATTTAGACAACGTCCAATGAACTTGCCTAACTCACTACACACAAGCGTACATAACAAGAAGTCAGTCCCCTTCCGTTCCTGTCAGGAGAATGAAATACAACTGCAGCAACAAACCATATTAAAAATACCTTGTTCAATGAGTAGCGGGCTATAAAAAACAGATCCCCTCTTGCTTATAGAGCTTAGACTATCTTTCTGAGAAATGCCCTATTTCTTCAATCACTCATCAAGGTTTTCTACTATTTTATTAAAAATATACAATTAACTTTTCGTGTTTCTTTTTTTTTTTAGACGGAGTCTCTTGCCCAGGCTGGAGTACAGTGATGCAATCTCAGTTCATTGCAACCTCCACCTCCCGGGTTCAAGCAATTCTCCTGCCTTAGCCTCCCCAGTAGCTGGGATTACAGGCATGCATCACCACACTCGGCTGAGTTTTGTATTTTTAGTAGAGAGGGGGTTCCGCTGTGTTGGCCAGGCTGGTCTCGAACTCCTGACCTCAGGTGATCTGCCCGTCTCGGCCTCCCAAAGTGCTGGGGTTAGAGGCATGAAGCCATCATGCCCAGCCACCTTTTCATGTTTCTAACAAATAAAGATTTTTCAGAAAGCTTTCCTCATTTGTGTTCTATTATTACGTGTTTTTTAAAGAATGATTCTTGGCCAGGCGCAGTGGCTCACACCTATAATCCCAGCACTTTGGAAAGCCGAGGCGGGTGGATCACCTGAGGTCAGGAGTTCGAGAGCAGTCTGACCAGCATGGCGAAACCCTTCTCTACTAAAAATATAAAAAATTAGCCAGGCATGGTGGTGGGCGCCTGTATTCCCAGCTACTGGGGTGGCTGAGGCAAGATAATTGCTTGAACCCGGGAGGCGGAGGTTGCAGTGAGCTGGTATCTAGCCACTGCACTCTAGACTGGGCTACAAAAGTGAGACTCCGCCTCAGAAGAAAAAAAAAAAAGAAAAAAGAATGATTCTTGGTATCATCTCCTATTTGCTTTAAAGTTATTTTAGTCACTAAGTAATAGGATAAAATATGAGCTATATTTTAGAAACTATGCTAACAGCTCTAAAAGTAATTCAATTACATATAGAGAGCTCACTTTAATACTTCCATTATTCTAAAATTTATTAATGTTGTTTTAGTGTAGATATTTCCCCATTTTAAAAAATGCTTTTGATAAAATGAAGTCACCAATAATTTCTAAACTGTTAAACCCAGAGCTTCCCACAGTTTATTCATTTACCAATGACTATCATGACTTTTCCCTAGCTAGCAGTATCATTACTTACATAATTTTTTTAAATCAATCTAGAGTTTAATCTTACACTTATTTAGGTTAAAAGGGAAAATCATTACCATTTTTCATAAATCACAGGTTTTATGTACCAGTTAAACATTTTTCTAATGCCCATCAAAATAAACCATAAATATTAAAAGTAAAATACCAACTAAAAGCTTGCAAATGAACCAATACAGGACACACTACTATTGTCCTCTTTGTCCTTCTCAAACCCTCTGTTCTTCTAAACCTCATGACCCTGCTCTTCCAGTGCCTCTATTTAGTCACTCTTTCACTGACTCTGTTCCTTAAATGTTAGTATTTTCTAAGATTCCATTCTTGGCATTTTCTTCACATCTGGCACATTCTGAGGGAATCAGAGGCATCTCCAAATGAACATGTCTATCACTGAACTTGCTATTCCCAGTACAACATCAATGCATAGATGATTTCTCCTCTGTATTCCCATTCTTAACAACATTGACATCTATCCAGTTACCAAAGTTAGAAACCTCTCTAGTTAATTCGCATTCTGAGACAACTGTTTTCAGCCTTTCCTCTCTCATCAAATCTCCAACATTCTCAGTACCTCTTCATTCTCATCTGACAAGTCATCTCATATTTTGCTGAGAAGCAATCAGAAGTCCCACCATGAAATCTTTCAACATACCTATAACTTTACTTATATATCATCCTTGTTCCTAAGGACCACTCTTACATTTGTGCCTTAGATTTCATCCCCTCCTGTCTACTCAAGAATTCTGCTTCTACAGTTAGCCCTCTGCTGCATCTTTAATTTTTCCCACTTTGCTGGATCATTCCTACTGAAACATGCTGCAGTGCTTTCTACTGTTAGAATAACAAAAACAAATACCTTCAATCCCACAGGCCCCTCCAGCTATATCCCATTTTCCTGCTCTTCACTGTAGCAAAACTTAAGAGTTGCTTGCCATCCTCACTTCCTCACCTCCTTCAAAACCAATTTCACACAAGCTTTTACAAGATTACCAACAATCTCCATGTTACCAAATCCAGTGGTTCATTCTCTGCCCACATCCAGCTCAATCTCTCAGGATATAGCATGCTGGTACAATAATAATGATATGCTTGATAACCCCTTAAAACATTTTCTTCACTTGGCTTGTTGGATAAAATACTTGAATGGTTTTTCTACTAGCTTACTGGCTAATCCTTTATTGCTCTTTTTCTTCCTGACCTTTAAATGTTGGCTAGAATACCCTAGTAACTGATTTTTGACCCATTTTCCTTTTTATAGTAATTACTGCTGTAATTTCATCCAAGCTAATGACTTAAAAAATGCATATGTCCATGACTCATAAATTACGATCCTGGTCTCTTCCCTATTATAAAACTCATATATCCAACTACCTATTCAACATCTCTACTTGAACACTTAATAGGCAACTCAAATTTCACATGTCCAAAACCAAACTTGTTTTTCTCCCCAAATCTGCTCCTTTCTCAGACGTGACTATCTCATTAAATAGCACCACTGTTTACCTGATTGGTCAGGTTCCAAATTTAAGAGTCACCCTTGACCTCTGTTTCTTGCATTTCCCATATCCCTTTCTAGTAGTGTCGTGTTGGTTCTACCTTCAAAATATATCCCAAATATGATCATTTCTCACTTTCTCCCTGTCCACCCCAGTGGTACAGGCTGATACTATCTCTCACTGATATTTTTGCAATAGCATCCTAACAGATCTTCATGCTTCTGCTCTTATCCCACTAGTCTATTCTCAACAGAGTAACCAGAGGAATTATGTTAAGATGTAAATAGGTTCATTTCAGTCTTGCGTTCAAAATCTTCCAAGTCAGCAGTCCCCAACCTTTTTGGCACCAGGGGCTGCTTTCGTGGAAGACAATTTTTCTAAAGACTGAGGGCTGGGTGGGGATGGGGTTTGGGGATAATTCAAGCACGTTACATGTTTTGTGCACTCTGTTATTACATTATAATATATAATGAAATAATTATACAACTCACCATAATATAGAATCAGTGGGAGCCCTGAGCTTGTTTTCCTGCAACTAGATGGTCCCATCTGGGTGTGATGGGAGACAGAGACAGATAATCAGGCTTTAGATTCTCATAAGGATCGTGTAATCTAGATCCTGCACATGCATAGTTTACAATAGGTTCATGCTCCTATGAGAATCTAATGCCACCACTGAGAAGGCGGAGCTCAGGCAGTAATGCGAGTGATGGGGACTGGCTGTAAATGCAGGTGAAGCTTTGCTTGCTGGCCCACCACTCACCTCCTGCTGTGCCGTCCAGTTCCTAGTCATACATCTTTCTCTTAGAAGAAAAGCCCAAATTATTAAAATGTTCTGCAAGGCAGTAAAAAAAGTGGCTCTATCCTCCACCATATTTATCTCCGTTTTCATCTCCTACACCTCCACCACAGCTGGAGAGCCCTCCTTGCTATTTCTTGCATGAACCTTTGCAATGCTATTCTCTCTCCCTCCACAATGCTATTCTCTCTGCCTGAAATGCTTTTATGCTGTATGTCTGCATGGCTTAGAACCTCTATCCTTCCTCAAGTCTATGTTCAAATGTCACTTTCTCAGTGGGGTCTTCCTTAATGACCCCAACCCCCTGAGCACTCACTTTCTAGTTAAATGATTATGTTTATTATCTGCTGTCTGTTTCCCTCTACTAGAATGTAGCTCTGTAAGAGCTGGAGGTATTTTCTGTTTGGTTTCCAATTCCTAGAATAGTGACTGGCATATAGTAGTAAGTGTTCATTGAATGAATGAATGAATGAATAAACCACACCCAGTTTCCTTTAATTGAAAGAAAACAAATTGTTGCTTTAGAAGATTATATTCTCTATCAAATTTCATATTTCTTAAATATTATTTGGCCAGGCTAACAACCTATAATGACTGGATGAATAGCTGTGAAAAGATCTCAGGCAAGGGCCAACAGGCTCATTCTTTAAAATAAAACAGATTTTTTTTTTGGTATGCAGGACAAAAAATTCACATTGAAAACCAACAAATACTTATATATAATGTCTTCCAGGGGCTGAAGTATAAAACCATTAGTCATCAGAATCTGATAATACTGTCTCTAAGTTGTTATAAAAACCAAAATATCCCTTTTGTTCATAAAAGCTAAATGCTGGAAATCCCAAAAGAAAAATACTGTCTACTAAGGTAATACTACAAAAGTACAGCCATAAGATCTTCCATGTAAAATAGAAGGCTATGTGGCAATCTAATGATGCAAGATTCAGAAAAGATCAGGGTGATATGTTAAACTGAGAGACCATTTTAGGTATGCTCTTGGGGTTCATTATGACTGCCCCCCATAATCTAGTTTACATCCATGTTTCATGTAGGAATGTATCTCTTTTGAGAAATGACATAAAAAGTGCAGTGATTATACTGCTTTCATAAAATGTCCCAGGAATCTACAAATATGAATTCTTTCAATCTTTCAATCATGGCAGTGGAATAATTTATGACTGGCTAAAGGTAGAAGAATTACGCATAGGAACCACACTGGCCCTGGAAGACAGAGGACTAACATTTTAGTTTCAGCTCCACCAATGATTGACTGTAATTTGAGTAAATCACAACCTTTGCTTGTAGGTTCATAAATACAAAAATTATTTTTCCTATTCTCTCCTCTATCACAGGTTAAATACATGTTAAAGATATAAGTTAAAAAACTATTTGTTAACCAAATAACTATAGCCCTTTTGAGTAAAGAAATAACACATTTAGACACATTACATACACAGAAGTACATTTGGTTTTGTTGCAGCATATACCTGCATCTCAGGATTTTTAAATCTGCAATACATTAACCAAAGTTTTAATTCTTTTTACAGAAATAAATGGAGGCGACCTAACTAGTAGCATATTTAAAATGCTGTAAGAGTCAGATGCAGTGGTACACATTTGTAGTCCCAACTGTCTGGGAGCCTGAGACGGGAGGACTGCCTGAGCCAGGAGTTAGAAGCTATGGTGTACTATGATAGAGCCTGTGAATAGCCACTGCACTCCAGCCTGGGCAACATAGTGAGATCCTGCCTCTAAAAGAAGTGCTATTAAAACTGGGTCTATAAGAATATCTTTTTTAAAAAAGCAGATACCTTCACTAATTCTTATAAAAGAATGTTAAAAAAAATGTGATAAAGCAAAGACCCTTAATTGCAGGCAGTATATATGCTGGATAATCCACTGGAGGGCAGCAAAATGCAGGATTTCTTTTTCTTCGACATCTGAACTCTGTAAAATTGCTTTAAGCTGCAAGTTATAAATCTATAAAAATTTAGGTTGAAGAACACAGACTAAAAAACTACAGACAATGAACCAAGTTATAAAAGGAGATATTATTTACATAAATAGATGCTATAAATACAGAAACACTGTGAAGAGAAGACAAGATAATCCATCTGCACATTGGAATAGATATTAAACCTCATGTACATGATCTGAAAATTCTACTTTTTTCTCCAGAGACAAAAGCCATCATATATGTATTAGAGAGAGAAACTTGCAGACAATTACAGGAACACCTAAACATTAAAGTCTGAGTTCTTCTTCAACATTTATTCATACTTTCTAAGGATCTGGGCCAATTTTTTTAAGTGGGCATGTGCCTCAATTAATTAAGAAATGACCAGAGCTCAGAAATCTTGGGTTTAACGCTTAATTATGTGCTGTAAAGATCAATGTTGCTGTTTGTGGCATAAAAGTCTAATAAATAGAACCTACCATTGGTTTTATGCTAATATAAGAAAAATAATAAATATAGATTATTAAAAATAAAGTAAAATCACATGTATCAAAGATACAGTAAGACGGTCTAGATTACTTTAGTAGTATAAAATATCTTTGCTAAATGTAACTTTTTAATTTGCAGATTAGTATTTCAAAAATATTTTACAGTAATAAATGCTTGGAAAATCCACTATCATGCTGTAATGCCACATCAATGTATTTCTGGACTTTTCTACAGATTCAATATTTAATCATTTTGCTCATGTTATTATTAAAAGTTATTTTCCATTTTTTAGAGAAGATAACCTTTCCTGTTTCATAAAGTTCCACTCTCTGTGACACTTTTATTTTTTCCAATTAAAGAAAGGCTGTTTTTTTTTAGTGTTGAGCACTTCACAGACTTTGCTTATATTCAAAACCATTTTAAGTTTATTTAACAGATTCTATTTTACTTTTAAAAGGACAAAGTGGTTATTGAAGAATGAGTTTGCTACAGTAACCAATTCAGTTCTGCTTAAGTTAAATAAAATTGTAAAATGACAAGCCTATAAATGTGGAAAACAGTAGGTATTTTAAAACTGCCCAAACAAGATGTTTAATTGAAACTGAAAGCACTAACTTTTACAGTCAATTCAAGAGTGGGCAAGTAAAAAAAAATCAATCTATTAAGTTCTCCTTCACAGCATCCTTGAAATGGTAGTGATATAAAACTACCTATAAAAGACCAGGATTTATGAAATTGTATTCAAAAGAGGGAGAGATGAAGACGATAAACAGTTGCTATAAGAACACATGCATCTAACAAATGGCAGCCAATACATTGATTTCTAGGTTAATAAAAGTTTGAAAACACTGTCAGATAAATAATGCTTCACTGATCAATACAGTTTTAGCTATAAAGTCTTTACAAGTACAAAAAAATTTTTTAGCATAATGATTGTGTATTTTTAAGTTGAACAAAACAGTATTTAAAAGTAATAGAATAAATTACCTGCATAGGCATTCCAAGAAACACAAACTAAAAATCTGCATGAAAAAATTCCATGATTATATATGAAATAACAAAATTCTTGCTAATGTTAAACTGCCCATCCCTTTACCCCTAGGTCATACTATTTAAGACATTATTACTATAGTTGCTGTAAAAATAATTATTTATTCATTTTTCTTTTTTGAGACGGAGTCTCGCTCTGTCACTCAAGCTGGATCGTGCAGTGGCACGATCTCGGCTCACTGCAACCTCTGCCTCCTGGGTTCAAGCCTGAACTTCAAGGCTGATTCTCCCGTCTCAGCCTCCTGAGTAGCTGGGATTACAGGCGCCTGCTACCACACCTGGCTAACTTTTGTATTTTCAGTAGGGACAGGGTTTCACCATGTTGGCCAGGTTGGTCTTGAATTCCCGACCTCAGGTGATCTGCCCACCTTGGCCCCCCAAAGTACTGGGATTACAGGCGTGAGCCACCATGCCCGGCCAAAAATTATGAATTCCGTGACCCGGCCAACAATTATCATGAATTCTGTGACTATTACATGGAAAAAGAATCATAAGCCTTGTCACTCTCTTGAAATCTCTGTATTGTCATAATAAAAACTTAAAACAGATTATGTCAGACAAGATAACTTATAAAACTTACTTTAATATTGCAAAAATGAAAAAGGAAATGGCAAACAGAATCATCTGATTTCACAAAAGGTAAAGAAATCCTAATCATCCATCAGAGGGTTTTTTCCTGTTTTGTTTTGTTTTGTTTTAATCAATTATTTAGCAAAGCTCAGAGATAACTAGAATAGATGCAACTGTTTAGATTTCAAACATAAGTTCCTGGTTTCTATAAAGGTGTTTGGCTTCTTTCAAATTTTAGCTTTTCAAAGCTGCAACTCAGCAAAGTAACTATGAATGAATGGGATTACTTTGGAAATAAGCAACTCAAAATCATTGTCAAAGAAAAACACAACATTGAAATTGTTTCACTGCTACAATGAATTTTTAAACCTAGAAAATGCTATAACATACATATCCATTAGGAGGTAACAGTATTTATTTAGGTGTTAGCAAATGTTGGATTTTTTTCTAATTTATATCAGAAGGATTTTAAGTCTACCAGCAGTAATAGACTATTAGCTGTTCTTAGGTAACCTATGACATTTGAAAGATCACAGCATTCTGAGAAGATGCAGAAGAATTTAAAAAAAAAGAAGACTGCAGAGTATTTTCCAGGATTAAGTAACTTCTTCTGCTGGCCTAAGTTAAGTTTGAGCAGACTTTCTAACTAAATTTCGTAAATTCATTAATTACAATGTAAAAGGCGCTAAATATTTTTTATGGATGAGCTCCCTCTGAAAGAACTATTATAAAAAAAATTGTTTCCATGTCAAATTATTTTCTTTTATTGTTATTATATTGGACCCAATAATATTCTTTGAATACTCTGGACTATCAGATACCACAGCTCTGAGAAATATCTGCTCCAAGTTATTAGTTTCCTGGACCAGTTGAGGTTACATTCTGGGGAAAAAGCTCAAGACAACTGTATTCCCTCTCTTGACATGAGTGACATGAACTAAGAATACATTTCAAGAAACTGAAATACTAAATAAAAACATGTGAAATTAATGCCAAGGAGAAGACTTTTTAGAAAAGGGTCACTACATGTATATAGTGACAAAACCCTTCTCAAAAACAGAAATAAATTCCAACAGAGTTGAGGGAGATGATAGTAAAAAAGAAAATAAGAGATTCTATTAATATAAAAAGCACATTGAAAAAGTAAAATCCTTTTTATAAGGCTGTTCTTAGGTAACCCACAACATTTAAAAAACCACAGTGTTGCAAGAAGATGCAGTAGAATTAAAACAAACAAACAAAAAGACTACAGCATATCTTCCAGGATTAAAAAGTTAAAAATTCACAATTTACACCTTTAAAGTTCTGAGCACCTTGTATTCACTATGAATTTCTAATGGCTTACTTTTAGCCAGTATCTACTAAATGGTAAGAACAATGCAACTATTATGTATCCATAAATATAAAAAATTTAAAAATAAAAAAGAAAGTAATGGCAGAGCTACAGCTCAAACATGAATCTGTAAGATTCTAGTGCTAGCCACTCCACTCTACCGCCTTGCTGTACTGTTTTGGGACTTTGGCATTCATAAAAGAACTGTAATGCAGATTGTGCTCAACACTGATTCACAACTGAGCTACAGAGTTATATTGCTGGGAGATTCTTGGTTTCTTCAGTAAATAATTGGGCTTTGATATTTAAAAGGCAAGCACTACTTACTGTCTGTCATTCTATTAAAATTGTAAGGCAGTCTGGTATAGTGAATCAACAAAACCACTTCTGGTCCCAAATCTACTAATAATTATTGATGTCTTTTAGACAAGTCACATAAATAAGTGGATGTCGGTAACTTCTTCGGCCCCCACATTTGTGGACTGGAGAACCTCACCCGAGAGTGCCTGTGCGACTTCCCTGGCCCCCCACACCTGAGGACCAGAGAACCTCGCCCGAGAGTGTGTGCATATTTGCAATAAAGGGCTGCCGCTTTCTTATGTACTTTGGCCTCATGTTTAATTACTTAGCTCTACTAAATTAAGTTACATTAAATTAAATTAAGACAGGTGGTGCCGAGACCCGGGAGGAGACCCCTCCTCAGGGCCCCCCAAGGTCCGAGGAGCCTCCTCCTTCCACGCTGCGGATGGACCAGGACCTAGACTTCGCTTTCCACACCTCCAAGTCTCCTAGGGGTGAGTACCTCTCGCCTCCCTCTCATACTCCTTGGCCAGAAGTCCTGCACAGGCCCAAGGCTTTTTGGTCACCAGGTGACCCACAGGAGAGTTCCCAAAAGTAGAGACGTCTGCCCAAAGGAACTCCATTCCAGTCCGCGTGAGACCGGTCCAGGACGGAGACGTCCGCCTGGAGGTAATCTCCATTCCGGCTCCAGGAGCCACCCGGTCTCTAGTGGCTCCAAAGGACGCTTTGTAGCCAGATAGAGCTCGGTTTCCGCCTTCCGGGAGAGAGAGGCAATGGGAAATCCCCAATCCAAAATACCTAGAGACACCCCTTTAAGGTGTCTTCTAGCTAATCTCAAAACTTTACAATTAGAGCAAGATCTTAAACGAAAGCAACTAATTTTCCTCTCCACGGTGGCATGGCCGCAATACAAGTTAGATAATCAGTCTCAATGGCCACCAGAAGGATCCCTTGACTATAATATTTTACTTGATTTGTCTAATTTCTGCCAAAGGCTAGGAAAGTGGTTAGAAATCAATTATGTCCAAGGCTTTTAGGACTTGCGCTCTCGCCCGGACCTGTGCGCCCAGTGTTCAATGGCCCAAGTCTTGTTAGCAAAAACCCGGCCCTCGGCCTCCACCTCAGCAACTGAGGAGGACTCCACCTCCATTTTCAGATGGGGCGGAAGGCGGGTGACCTCCCTCCTGACCTTCCAACCCCCCCACCATGGACCTCCCACTGCCCCTCCCAACGCCCCTCCCTCAGCCACTCCCCTTACCCCCCTATACACTTCCCACCGCCCCTCTCCACACTCCTCCCTCAGCAGCCACTCCTCTCACCTCTCCCATTGCAGCCCATACCCGTTCAAAGACTACTCTACCAAACCTTACAAATCAGCCTTCCACTAACCAACCTAACCCTGCCTCCCCTACCAATCTACTGGCCCCCCTCCGAGAGGTCGCCAGAGCCGAAGGGCTAGTTAGAGTCCATGTCCCTTTTTCCTCGGCTGATCTCTCCAAAATTGAACAACGACTTGGCGATTTCTCAGCCAACCCCATGCAACATTCCAAAAAATTTAGGTACCTTTGTCAGGCATATGATCTAACCTGGCATGACTTACAGGTCATTCTGTCCTCCTCCCTCAACCGAGAGGAGAGAGAGCGCATTCTCGCAGCCGCCAGGCAACATGCAGATCAATGGCATTTAACCAACGCCACCGTCCCGTTAGGAGAGATGGCTGTCCCGTCCATAGAACCAGATTAGGACCACCAACCACAGCAGCCTGGCCGCCATAGGAGGGACATTATGATTCAATGTCTCTTGGCCAGTATGCAGGCAGCCTCTAACAAAGTGGTTAATTTTGATAAATTAAGGGAAATTATCCAACACCCAGATGAGAACCTGGCTTCCTTTCTAAATCGCCTTACAGAGGCACTGGCCCAATTTACCCGGCTAGACCCCACTTCCCCAGCCGGGGCAGCTGTCCTAGCCTCCTATTTTATTTCCCAGTCAGCCTCAGATATTCGAAAAAAGCTAAAAAAGGTTGAAGATGGGCCTCAGACTCCCATACAGGACCTAGTAAAAATTAGCCTTCAAAGTTTTTAACTCCAGAGAAGCAGCAGCTGAGGCCGCAGAGCTAGACAAGGAGAAAAGAAGGGCTGCGCTTGAGGCGCAAGCTTTAGTGGCTGCCCTCCAACCAGCGTTGCCCACTCTGCCAGCAGGGAAGACACAGGGCAAGTCTCCTCAGGGCGGAGACCCAGGACACTATGCAAACCAGTGTCCCCAGGCCAAGCCGGCCACTCCATCTCGTCCATGCTTTAAGTGTGGCACAACCGGGCATTAGGCAAAACAGTGTCCAAATCCTCACCTGCCTACCACGCTGTGCCCAACCTGCCAACAGGAAGGACACTGGAAGTCTGATTGCCCCGCCAGCAGGGCAGGCATTGCGCCTCAACGTGGTGCCTCTCCTCGAGGGTCGGAAGGCTCCTTCCAGCTCCTACACCTGGACGACGACTGACGGTGCCCACACTCAGAGACCCCGGTCACCCTCGCCGAGCCTAGGGTAACTCTACAGTTAGCGGGTAAGCCAATTTCTTTTCTCATCAATACATAGGCTACCTATTCTGTTTTGTCAACCTATGGAGGTCCTAGCCAGCCATCCACTATCTCAGTAGTTGAGGAAGACGGTAAACTGCCTAACCCTCGCCAGAACTCAATGTTAAACTGTTGCCTGGACTATGCATGTTTTGCCCACTCTTTCCTCATCATGCCCTCATGTCCCACCCCCCTCTTAGGACGAGACATCTTAACCAAACTCTCCATAGAGACACGTCAATCGTGGGTAACCCTACTTCCCCTTGCCCTTACCAGACTATGGGCGACACCTAGAAGCCCTACAGGCCTTAGCCCATTTAAACTAGTTTACGGGCGCCCTCTTGCATTACGAGAACTTCCTATTCTTCCCACACCTTTGGCACCCTACTTGTCCTATCTCTCTCTCTTAAGACAATTACTTAGAGAACACGCCAAAAGGTCACTTCCCCCACCTACATAAGGAAATCCAGACACCCCCTCGGCCCTTTCTCCAGGTGACCAGGTTCTACTCAAGGATCTACATGCAAAGGGCCTTATTCCTAAGTGGAAGAGCCCATATACAGTAACTCTTACCACTTCTACAGCAGCCAAGCTTTTAGGTCACAGTTCCTGGGTCCATTTTACCCAGTGGAAGACAGCCTAGCCCCCTCAGGCTAAGTGGCAGTCCACCCACCTGTTGCCCACCCGTCTAAAAATAACCAAGATAGAAACAAGCTGGATGAGCCACACCCTCCTCAAATTTTCCTGTTTCCTCACTATTCTTCATCTTAACTGACTTTTCCCTCACAAACCCCATAGATACCCTCCTCCCCGACCCATCCCCCAACCAGTAGGTCTCCTGACTTTTTACTCTCATAGAAGACCTAGCTTGGCAGGGTGCCCTTTGTGATTTCAGCAATGTTGAACTTACTCTCTACACTTTTGCCACCATTATTATGGTTCACTCTAATCCCCCTAGTTACTCCTACTAATCCTAACTTTGTATGGAAATTTTCTATAACTGAAACCTGGTCTACAGAAAACCAGGTACACTCAGTCATGCAGGGCACTGCAGAACATCCCCCCCAGGGCTGTCAATCTGCCCTCTCCCTAAACTTTTCCCTAAGTTCCATCACTGGAGGCCTCCCGGCCCTATGTTTCTTATATGACCAAACAGAATATAATTGTAAGAACTACTGGCAACAAACCAACCTCGGGCGTCCATATAATTACTGCAAAATCCATCCTTTGTATGACTTCTTTGCATAATCCCAACATAAAAATATGTTTCAAAGCCCTTCGCCAGGAACATATAGTCTTATTATTAACGATCCCTGGGACCCTCGGTAGGCCCAGGGAGTAAAAGGTGGACTATATGCATCATCTTCTTCCTCATATCCCACTGCAACCATCCAGGTAAAGAGAATATACGTTCAGCAAGTACAATTCCCTAACGGTGTACAGACCCTACAAAATTTAACCTCAGCCGTAAAACCTCATGAACAAAAAAATACAGAAGCTGTTAAGCCCCCCAAGCCCCTCTAACAATGAGGACCCATTCTCATGGCTAACACTTATTTGCCAAGGACTTGACTTAACCCAAGCTGCCGGAGTAAGAAACCTCTCCCAATGCTTCCTTTGCGCTGCACTCGGAAAAGCTCCCTCTCTACCAGCCGCTTTCAATATCACCACCGACTCTACCAGTTCCTTTCAAGCAACATCCTTGCCTCAAGTCCTGCTATACCGTAATCCACAGAGTCAAATCCTTCTGTTTTGCTACTCTACTCCCAACTCTTCATGGTGTAATCACACCCAAGCTCCCAAGGGAATCCAGACGGCCCCCGTTCGCGGCTACTTCTGGTTTAACCAAACTTTATCTAAAATTCTTAACCCCACCTCCATCACCCAATCCCTTTGCGTTCCGGTGTCTTTAGTGCCTAGCTTAACCCTATATAGCGAAGGGGAATTGTCCGAACTAGCTTACCAGCTTACCACTCCCAGCAATAAAATCCAAAAGTAGGCCGTTTTTCTTCCCTTAGTCATCGGGGTTTCCCTAGCATTGTCCCTAATAGCCTCAGGAATTAGGACAGGGGCACTCGCCCACTCAATTCAGTCCACACGGGCTCTCTCCACTCAGGTCCGGGAAGCCATAGAGGCTTCAGCTGAAAGCCTGGCCTCTTTATAGCATCAGATTACCTCAGTGGCCCAGGTAGCAGCACAAAATAGGCGAGCATTAGATCTTCTTACTGCCGAAAAAGGAAGAACATGCCTCTTCCTAGGAGAAGAGTGTTGCTATTATATAAACGAATCAGGCCTGGTTGACACCAACGTCCAAACATTAAACAAAATCAAAAAGAAGTTTCAACAACTTAATGCTCCCTTAACCCCCGGACCACCGGTATGGCTGCTGCCGTAAGTACAGCAGCTACTTCCATTCCTAATTCCCATACTAATCCTCTGCCTTGCCTTATGTTTTGCTCCCATTTTTATAAAATTTCTCCGAGCCAGGGTCCAAGAGATCACCCGAGTCACCTTCAACCAAATGCTCCTGTATCCCTACACCCAACTGCCAACCTCAGACCCTAACTACGCCCCCTAACAGCAGGAAGCAGCCAGACAGACAACAGCGCCCTAAATTTTTATAATCAATAAGAGGTTGGACTGTTTGGGTGAGGGAGAAGGTACAAGATGGAGGAAGGTGAACAAGATGGAGCAGTACCTGTCAGTTTCTGGGTTCTTCATCACCAACTTACCCACGCCCGGGAAAATGCAGCCCCTGCCCAGGAAAATGCAGATCAACTGAGCATGCACAGGGTGCCCTCAATCTGAGGAAACTGAAACTTACTCGGCCACGCCTATGGAGACGCCCCTATCACGCCCTTATCCCGCCCACTGCCCTCCCCCTTCCAGTACCAATGCATAAAAGTCCACTGCAGGCAGGAGCCCGCCTGTGTTCTTCGCCCCCGCATTCGTGGACCCGAGAACCTCACCTGAGAGCGCCGGTGCGACTTCCCTGGCCCCCCACACCTGAAGACCAGAGAACCTTGCCCGAGAGTGTGTGCATATTTGCAATAAAGGGCTGCCGCTTTCTTAAAAAAAAAAAAAAAAGTGGATGTGAGGTTGTTCTTTGTTTTTAAATATCAAAAGTGAAGGAGTTGAACTAATATCCATGTGATTAATTATAATCTAATTTGAATATTAACAAAGGACCCACTGTGCACTCTACAATGGCAAGATACTGAGGATCCACACATACGTAAACCGCACCCATCCCAATCGAAGGCAGAGAGTTAAAATTCATGATTTTATTTTTTCTTATAGTGAAGGTTAAACAAATAGAGAACCAAATATCATGTGATTCTTAGAAAGAAAGTTCTAATAATGAAAGTGCAACAGCTTTAGACATTAGCTTTACCCAGGTGGATACACTTATACACAGGCATATATGCCCATATGTACGCTGTGGGAGAGAGTGGAAGAAGGGAAAAATATGCCACTGAATGTCGGGTCACTACTTTAAAGGTAGAGTAAAGGTCTGAATCACCTTCAATGAAAGACAAGGAGCTGTATTTCAGTGACTGAGTATATAGAACTGCTTCGATTCAAATTGTATACTTTGACTTCATGGACAGGAAAAATGTACTTTACTAGGAATGTCAGTTATTATAAAACACCAGAGATTTTAGAGGGAGGGAAAAAAATCTCAAAGCCTATCCATCCCAGCTGAATATACCATGTATTTCAGTCAGCCTTTCTTAACCAGAGTTCTAAGAGAGAATTAAGCCTTAATACCCTAAGGCATCTATAGTAAGTAAGGAATTAACATCTTTTCCTATGCGTCTGGAATTATACTAGTTATCTAAAATCCTTGGGTAAAATACAAAAAATCACCTTCTGTGTTCTTTTGATCAGAACAGGAACTCTGGCTGAACTCATTAATTTGTCAGCATTTAACAGCTGCTTACCACTGCAAACAGAAGAAGTGATGTTGTACAGAAAAGGATAAAACTGCATACAGCGGATCAACTTCAGGCTGTTTTCACACTCTGGACATTTGGTGGTTAATTTCAAGGCCTGTCTAAAGGCCTCAAGTGCTCCACTGATATTCTTCAGAGCAAGGTAAGCATTTCCCAGGCTCAAAAAGGTCAGAGGCTGAAAAGAAAAAAAAAAAAAAAAATCGACAAAATGTTAATGAACTACTATTTTCTGGGAGTTACAAAACGTTTACAGTATATGGCTTTTGGCTGTTTTTAGGTTACCCCATAAACTTTATTGCTAACTGTCCATTTTATTTATACCAGCCAATTCTAAACTGTACAATACATGTAAATGTGTTTTTTACTTTTTTTGCTAAGATAAAAAATATATAAAGTATGTAATATAAACTATATATGTATATATCCCTGTAACCACCACACTGCTCAAGATACAAAAATATTTTCAGTACTCCAGGAGGTTGCCTTGGGCAATCCAACCCCAGAAGTAACCATTGTTGTGATGTTGTGACTTCTGTCATCATAGTTCTTGAACTTCAGATAAATGAAATCAAACTGCATGCTCTCCTATGATTACAAGTAATATGTGTCCTTTTGTAGCTTCTTTCACTCAACCTAAAATTCATTCATGCTTTTGTGTACATCAGTAGCTCATTGTTTTTTAAGCTGATGTGTAATGTTCCAACATAACACAGCTTGTTCATCTGATTGGCAGTTGGGCTATTTCCACTTTCTGTCTATTATGAATAAAGTTACTATGAATATTCTTGTAAATGTCTTTTGATAGGCATATTGTCCTCATTTTTTTTTGAGTATATACTTAGTACGAGTTGTAAGGTAGATGTATATTTAGTTTTAGTAGATACAATCAAAGTTTTCCAAAATGGATGCACAAATTTACACCCCTACCAGCAACTGTGAGAATTCAGAGACTCCGTATTGTCAGTCTTTTTAATTTTAGCTATTTCAGTGAGCTGTAGTGGTGTCTAACTGTGGTTTTAATTTGCATTTCCATGATGAGTAATAATGCTAAGGGTTTTTTTTGGGGGGAGCCCATTGGCCATTTGGATATCCTCATTTCTCAAGTGCCTGCTCTTTTCTCTATCTAAAAGAATTAGATTGCCTTTAATGCCTTGAAGGAGTTTTCTGTCTATATATTAGTCCTTTGTTGAAAATATTTATTGCAAAAATCTTCTCTATGGTTTTTTTACTCTCTGAATAAGTATCTTTTGATAAACAGAATTTCTTAATTTCAATGAAGTTCAGCTTATTTTTTTCTTTCATAGTGCTTTCTGACATCTTTGCCTATTGCAAGGTCATAAAGTCTTTCTCCTATGTCTTCATAAAGAAGCTTTATTGTTTTATCATTCATATTTTGGTACATGATCCACTTCAAATTAATTCTGTGTATGGTGTGAGGTAGAAGTCAAAGTTCTTATCTTTCTCCACAGGGATATCATCCAATTACTCCAGCACTAATTTGCTGAAAAACCAAAATGTTTTTTCTTCATTGAACTACAGGTACACCTTTGTCATAAACCAGTGGCCATATTCACGGTGGTCTACTTCTAAATTCCCTATTATGTTTCATATGTTTCCATGTTTTGAGTATCTTTGTACCAATACCATACTCATTTAATTATAGTAAATCTCAAAATTTGGTAATAAAAGCCTTCCAACCCTGTTCCTCCCCATCACCCTGCCCCCATTTGTGTGTACGTGTGTGTGTGTGTGTGTGTGTGTGTGTGTAGCTATTCTAGGTCCAGTTCTATGTAGATTTTAGAATCAACTTATTAACACACAAACACATATATGCAATTACTAGGTGTCTGAGATTGAATTGAATCTATAAATTGATTTGCAGAGATCTTATATCTGAGCAATATTGACTCTCTCAATGTGTGAACACGATGTGTATCTCCATTTACAGGTTGAGTATCCCTTATTCAAAATGCCTGGAACCAGAAATGTTTTGGATTTCAGATTTTTTACTATCTTGGAATTTTTTTTATATTTATTGGCTGTACATCCCACATCTGAAAATCCAAAATCCAAAACGCTCCAATGAGCATTTCCTTTGAGTGTCAGGTTGGTGCTCAAAAAGTTTTGGATTTTGGAACGTTTGGGATTTCAGAGTTTTGAATTTAGGATGCTCAACCTGTATTTATGTCTTCTTTCTCTTAGTGGTATCTTGTAATCAGTATATAAATCTTGCACATCTTCTTTTAGGTTTATTCTTAGAAATCTGATGTTTTCTTTCTTTCCTTTTTTTTGAGACAAGGTCTCATTCTGTTGCTCAGGCTGGTCTGGAACTCCTGGGCTCAAGATATCCTCCCACCTCAGCCTCCCAAGTAGATAGGACGACAGGTGCACACTACCACACTTGGCTAATTTTCTTCCTTTTTTGTAGAGATTGGATCTCATTGTGTTGCCTAGGCTGGTACTGAGTTTCTAGGCTCAAGCGATCCTCCCCACTTGGCCTCTCAAAGTGCTGAGATCACAGGTGTGAGCCACCATACCAGATCTGATGTTTTCTTGATACTATTGTAAATAGCGTACTTTGTATGCTATTTTCCAATTGTTTGCTGAGACTGTTTTTATAAGCAGCCCAAAGTATTCAGTTTAGGCCATTTTAACTGAAATATATCTACAGTGTTTTTATATTTGCTTGTGTGCAAACCATATATTTTATTTTATCATTAAAAATAGTTAAAAAGATCTAAGAATGTTTTATTTTCAAAATGTACAATATATCCCTATGAAAAACAATACTCATGATTTATCCAATTACCTGTTTTTGATTCGGGCTGTTAGATCATCAGAAATGTCTCACTGTAACCAAGGCAGGGGATAAAAAATACTCTAGATTAAGGAATTCTAACCTAAGTAGCTCAGATTACATTCAAACTATTACTTAGTAGTTCACACCCAGATACAAAATTAAATCTCATACTTAGACTTCAAATGTATCTTTATATTTTGCATCAGGAAACAAAGTGTTATAATTATCTCTATGACAAAATGATGGCTGTTAAAATATCTTGCATTGAGATAAACTGGTTAGCATTTTGGAAAAAAAGTTGAACTTTCATCCCTTGATCCAAAAAATAAGTACTGAGTATTTACTATGTTGCAGGCATAGTTTTGAGCATTGAGGTTACAGCAGAAAATAAGAAAGATCATTGCTGCCTTCATAGACCTTACAGTCTTGTGTAGGGGTGTCAGCGAGTAAAATGAGACAGAGAAAAATATAGAAGGAAGAAATAGAGGTAGTACTAGGTGGGGGGGTGCATCACTTAAAATAGAGTAGTATTAGAGGGACTTACTGAGAAGCTGGTATTCATAAGACTTTAAGGAGGTGGAGCAAGCAACGAAGAATCTTGGTGGGATGAAGTACTGCAAGCAGAGAGGATAGAAAATGCAAAAGCCCTGAGGTAGGGGCATGCTTAGTATGGAGGCAAGTGAGGCTAGAACAGAATGTGCTAAGGAATGACTTGACAGAGACAAGGTCAGAAAGGACTTTCTACACCATTACAAACTCGTATTTTCCCGTGAGTTCTATGGAGAGCCACCACAGGGATCTGAGCCAACAAATAACAACATTTGACTTTTTATAAGTATTTCACTGCTTGCTGTATGAGAACAGACTGGGGAACAATGGCAGAAGCAAAGAGACCAGTTTAGAGGCTACTAAAATAATCCAGACAAAAATAATTATGGTTTGGATGGGATAGCAGTGGAAGCAATGATAAGTAGTAAAATCTGAGGTATATTTTGAAAACAGAATCAACAAGGTTAGCTAGTGCATTGAATTTTCCCTGAGAATAGGAGAAAGGTATGAAGGAAGTCCCTAAGTGTTTGGTCTGAGCTACTGGACAGATAGCTTTATTATTTCCTGAAATGAAGAAGATTGGGAAAAAGAAATTTGGAAAGGTGTTAAGGAGCTTGGTTTTGGCCTTTAGTTCTAGAGTGCCCTTTAGACATCTAAGTGGAAGTGTCAAGTAAGCTGTTGAATAAAGGAGCCTGGAGTTCAGGGCAAAGGTGACAGGTAATTCAACAGGAAATGGGCAGTCTTCTCAAGATATGAAGCTGAACAACTGGATATCCAGGTAAATATGAACTCTGATCCCTACCTCACACTACAAAGAAAATTTAACTTGAAATGAATCATAGATCTAACTGTAAAGCCTAAAACTATAAAATATCCAGGAGACAACACAGGAAAAGATCTTTATATATCTGAGAATCAACTATTCAACAATTAAGCCACAGAAAACAAAAACAAACAGTTTTGTGAGAACACTTGAAAATCTAACAATAGAAATCAACATTGAAAAGACTGGCAAACTTAAGGGCAATTTTTAAATGCTAAGATAAAAAGGCAAAGAGGGAAAATATTTTTAACACATGAGAGATGGAATTAAAGAGTTTATCATACAAAGGGTTTGCACGAAGTTTAAAAAATAACATTCCAAAATGAAAAAAATGTATACACAAACTTTTACTTTAAAAATACAATTACAAGCCTGGGCGCAAGGGCTCATGCCTGTAATCCTAGCACTTTGGGAAGTCAAGGTGAGCAGGTCACTTGAGGTCAGGAGTTTGAGACCAGTCTGGCCAACATGTTTCTACTAAAATACAACCTTGTTTCAACTAAAAATACAAAAATTAGCCAGGTATAGTGGTGTACAGCTGAAATCCCAGCTACTCCAGAGTCTGAGGACCGAGAATAGCTTGAACCTGGGTGGCGAAGGTTGCAGTGAGCTGAGATCATGTCACTGCACTCCAGCCTGGGTGACAGAGCGAGACTCTGTCTCAAAAACAAGAAACAAGCACAAGATAAAACTTTACGTTACAAAAGAGAAGTGGTATTTTTAAGCAAGCAAACTTGTTTTATAAATGTTAATTCAGAGGTAGCATAACACGACTAGAGTATTTGCTCTGTGGCCAATCTCCCTGAGTTCAAAACCAAGCTCCGTGACTTTCCACAAATCCCTTATTCTATACATTTAACTCTTAAAAGTTTCCTCATCTATCAAAGGGGAAATTCAATCTCACAGGGTTGTTGTGAGGATTAAATTAGTTATTACATGTAAGATGCTTAGCATCGTGCCTGGCTCTAGTAAATAATCAAAAAAACTAGCAGTTATTTCAGTTGTTCAATTCTAATAAAGACACAGGTGGAATGAATATTTTTAGACCTTGTTCATGGCAATATATATAGGCCCAAACATTTTAGTGCGTGGTTTCGTATTTTGTTCCAGAGCCATCAAAATATTCATTCTCTTATTGATTTAGTAATTCCACTGTTAACAATCTTTTAAGGCCTTTGCAGAAAACCATCAATGATAACAGCTAAGTACTGTTAGCAACCTAAATATGCAACAACAGAAAAGTAGGTTGTGGCGTATCAATTCATTGGTCCTTTACACAACCATTTAAATTGATGGCTTTAAAATTAGGTAGGAATAAATTTTTTAGAGATCACCTGTACAGTACAGTAGAAACATTATGAAATATTTGCATAGAAGACATGCTTATAAGGAAGAATTTCCAAATGTTGATAGTTGGGAAGAGGGTGCCGATTAAGGTACATTTTTGGGGCAGGGTGCGGTGGCGCATGCCTGTAATCCCATCACTTTTGGAGGCCGAGATGGGAGGATTGCTTGAGCTCGGGTGTTCAAGACCAGCCTTGCCAACATGGTGAAACCCCATCTCTACAAAAAAATACAAAAATCAGCCATACGTGGTGGTGCACGCCTGTAGTCCCAGCTACTAGGGAGGCTGAGGTGGGTGCACTACTTGAGCCTAGGAGGTGGAGGCTGCAGTGAGTCATGATCACGCCACCGCACTCCAGCCTGGGCAACAGAGCAAGTCCCTGTCTCAAAGCAAAAAAAGGTATATTTTTGGGGTACCCACCCTGATCCATTAATTTATCTTTTTATTCTTATTGTAGCACCATGGTATTTAACAACTAAAATTTTAGTATTTTAAAATATCAAAAGGTAACCGATCACTAAAGGAGGTCTTTTTTCTTCAGAAGAATACTACCTACGTCCCTTGGCTGAAAACAGTAAAAAGGGAACCATGAAAAGTTTCAAGGGAAAACCGCTGTACTGCGCTTTCCACTGCCCACTTTGTGACATCTGTTCCCACTGTACCAGCACCTGGTACACAGTAAGCATTAGATAAATATTTGATGTACTTCTCTGGCAATGTGACCTGTTACATAATATTGAGATTGTAAACTTTTGCTTAAAATCCAGTTGTGAATTTGTGTATTTCAAAGGAAAACAGGCAACATTTTCTTCTCATCCTTAAAAAGTCAGTTTTCAGATACCATAAATAAACCTAAACCATTCATGCACATCCCTTCTGAAGGTTTCTTTGGATATAAAACCTACAAACATTTAGACATTAGGTATAAAATCAATTTAATTGTATATTTATTGTAACTGAATTTCATGAAACCTAAAATGACAGGAATTATAACATCCATCCTGATTTCAGAGATGTTAAAATATGAAAAACAAAAGTTGTATCTTCAAAACCATGAACTACAAAGCACCGATGTAACTCCATAAGCTGCATGTGAGAGGTTTGGGGCACAAAAATTAATGTACCTATTTACTCTTATCAAAACCACCTTTGAATTGTCCTCTGGCTTGAATGGCATAAATATTTCTATAAATTAAAGTTGTAAAACAGTGTAATATTAAGCAGTGTGCATGCTGTGATGAGTAGGATAAAATACAAACCAGATGTTTCAGACTGACATAAAAAAGTGGCAGTATATTTTTACAGCTATGTTATTGTTATTTAAATGTAAGTTTCCAAAAAAACTTAACTGTGTAATTATAAATTTCACTCAAAATTTAAAGAACACATCAAAATAAAACAAAACAAAAGCTTTTTCACACTCTCTTGAAATAATGCAAATTCTACTGTGAAAGACAAAATATGACTTTTTTTATGTTTTCCCTAGAAAAATACAAATTGTAATCTAAATTTGAGTTACCCTTCATAGTATACGGAGCTATGAAAACCTCCAAAACCTCACCTCAGAGCTATTGATGGCCAAAGCTTGAAGTAGCAGCTTAGTGGCATCAAGATGAAGGCCGTAATGAATCAAAAGGTTGGCCAAGTTGACAAGAGGAACATCTTGGTATTGAAGTGGAGCTAAATTCAAAGCCCTCTGAAGACAGGCAATAGCAAAAGTGCTATTTCCTACTGCTCTCCAGTATAGTCCAGCTTCATTGAGTATGAGCCAGACAGGAGCATTTGGCTGCAAAATCCAAAAATACTTCAGTTAGTACAAGAATACAGTACTTGTTCTAACTAAGATTTTTAATAAGTGCATTTTAACTTTCAGTTATAGTTCAGAAGCATTTAAGTTTTAGATGTCTAAAGTAAATGACTCACCTTATTAATAGCATGAAATAAGAAAGACCCAATTTCTTCTTCTGGGATAGTAGAGTTATTAATACGGGAAAGCAAAATCTGAAACATCAAAAGGAAGACTGACTCAATTGAAAATAACAGGGAAGACATTTGAAAGAATTTCTATAGATGGCAGTCTTTTCTTGAGCTCCTCAGGAACAGCTAATCTGAACAAATATTTATAATCATATATATGACATAAATTCACTGACATACCAACAGGTGTTGACTTGCTCACATGTATGTAACAGGTTAACTAAAAAGTTAAAAAGACATATATACCCACACACATTAAAGTAACCTACCATACCCCATTAAAGTCAGCCTAAGTGTTCAGAACCCAAGAAGAAATTATTCAACAGACAACAGCATGCAATATCTGATGTAATAAAAATCTACTATCTTTCCTTCCTGGAAAATACCAGATCCTCATTATTTTACTACATTGTTCCTGCAGCATTTATATAACCGTAAGCAACTCTAAGGCACAGATCATGGTCTGTTTATATTTGTATTCCTAGCATCCACAACAATGTCTGGCACATAATGTTCTTGCCTAAGGAAATGTCTGTCGAATGTAAGTAATAATAAGTGCCTATAGTTTTGAAATCAACTTAAAAAAAAAAAAGAAAAAACGTGGTTGTGATGGTCTGCGATTGCTAACAAGATAATTTTTTTTCATTTTTATCTATGGAATGATATCTAATATGGTAATCTATAGTAATAAAACATTCGTAGTTACATATAACTAATAGGAATTTAGGAAAAGAGCATAACCGAACTTCTAATGTTTGCAGAGTCATTATCAAATTAATATAAATTCCTAGGGACCTCATATAAGGTCACAGCAGGGTTGATAAGGCCAGAGAAAGAGATTCTTCAAGCTTTCAATTTATATAAACTTCTAGGGGCCTGGAGGATGCAAAGCTAACTTTTAGTGGTTGCAATGGCCTGTATTACACTGACTCCATTAGATAATTGAGAGTTCTGTGCTACTCATCTTTGAAGTGCTCTGAGTTAGAGGAATAGTGTTTAAGTGATCTATGTATAACAGCCCCGAGGAACTCTCTGGCACTCTTTTAAGAGCATGACTGACTTCGCCATCATTTCACCAAGTCTTTAACTCTATCCTTCCATTTTATATACTTAAAGCTCAACAGCTACCTTCTATCAATTTTTTGTTCCATTTAAGAGGCTTCTGAAGTCACCCAGAATGGACGGCAATAAATACCAGCCTAAGTGAGCCTTACTTTTCGTGCATGGTCATCTGGCATTTTGGCTTTCAGATCCATGCGAACCTCTAATTCTTTGACTAAGTAGGACAGAGTGTGGCTTTTTCTGAAGTCAGTTATGGAACAGTCAGGGGTTTGGGCCTCTTCTTCTGTAGAATAATCATCACTGCTGAGTTCGTGGATCCTGGCACAAGAAAAAGGAACAAGATTCATATTTTCAAAGTTTGGGTGACTTCAGGATAAAGACTTAACCTTTCAAGTCCAAGGCTGGTGCTCTCAAAGAACCGCCAGATGACAATCATGCAGAATCAAGTGCTTTGCCAAATCCATCAGCACTTGCCTGAGTCCTTTGTTTTCCGGAGGCAGAAAATACGTTGGCAATTCCCCACCAACAGGGACTCTAGGGTAGCTTTCTGTACAATCTGCTCTTTTAGGCCACAGAATATGCTGTTTGTCCTGAAAAAGAAACAACATTTCTCATAAATTTCTTTGGATTCAATATTTCAATATGCTAAAGAAACTTCTAAAATGATATAAATATACTACAATAACTGAACAAAACTATAATACTTTAAGATTATGGTAGACTCTATAATATTCCTGCTACTGCAGATTATTAATCTAAGTCAGTAATTCTACCTGCTTTACCACAGACTGGTTCAGGGTTGGGCGGGTATAAGCCAGTTGAGCCACTGAGACACAAGAAGAGGCTTGCTTCGGGTTTTTGGGAAAGAGAAGCAAGTCTTAGGCTCTTATGTTACTTATGAACAAAAAACCATATTGTTCCAATTGCTGCTGGCTGTCATCTTATGACCATGAAAAAAACCAAGCTTTTGGATGAAACCAATACTGTGGATGGCAGAGTGAAGAAAAAAAAAAAAAGAAAGAAAGAAAAAGAAGAAATGGGTCACTGGTGACATCACTGGGCCACTGAATCAACCAAACCTGAAGTTTATCCTATTTCTGGACTTCCTGTAATAACAGGCACGTTTTCTTTGTGTTTAAGTTAATTTGAGGTGGAGCTTATGACTTGTACCTGAAAGCACACATAAGCCTATAAAATCTGGCATTGAACACTATTTTTCCCTAAACTAAGGTCTTTTTTTTTGCCAATGCTAAAGTTTAACAATTGTTTTATGATTTGTAAAATGTTCACTTTCTCTAAATATAAGATGTACCAGAGGCTTACTAAACTTAAATCTTGAAGCCATCTAACTTTGGGGGATTTATATTACATACAATTAAATCTAAGTGGCTGTTTAATTCTGTTAAACCCTTGATTAAATTCTGAAAATTTAATGGTGAATAAAAAACACACAGTCTCTGTCCTCATACCTTGGTATCTGCCTCAGCTAACCTACAATTCTTTCTTAGCTAGTCTAGAAATGCACATGTACTAACTTGTTTAACGTCTATGTCGTCTACTAGATAGAATAGGCTCCAGAAGAGCAAGGGGGCTTATCTACTACACCGCTAGCATTAGCCTAGCACACAGATGGGAGCTCAATAAAAGAATGCTGATCAAGCAAAGTATATAAAAACATACTCTTGGGTCAAGTTTAGAAACTTGTTAAGGTTGGTAATAATACTCAGAGGATAAAGCTTTAAATTGAAATCAGGGTGTCTATCTGCTCTACTTGATTGGGAAAAACTCAAGGCAGAAATTGCATCTTACTCATTCACTACCTAGCAAAATGGCTTCCATTTAATAGAAATGTAACACACATTTGCTGAACTAATCTGAACACTCATAGAGGCCACATTAATCAGTGAGGTTGAGGGCACTGCTTTAATGGATCTTGTCAGTTTGGGAAAACTGCTTCATCATCCTCTATTAACTTACCCTATATGCATCAGAGTCCCTGCCCCAAATCCAGAGAATAGAATGGGCTACGGGAGAAGACTTGACCGAATCATTGATATCACTCTGATTTGATTGAACATCAAAGTTCACAGACATCATACTGGAGGTTGATGAATCCTCACCAAACTAGAAAATGAAACAAAAAGTTCAATCAAATTGAAAGTGGAAAAGGAGTTGTGACTGTAATTTAATTCACACCAAAAAAGCGAGTGAATACTCAAAATTAGTAGAAAATCAGAAAGTAGCTCAGTAATAAAGCAATTGGATCTTTTAATTTTAAGAGCTATGCCCCAATGATATTCTTTCATGGATAATACATAGTTAGCAACTTTCAATAACTTTGCCATTGGAGTATGAGAAAAATGGCATAGGTCGTTTTCCTGTCCCTTTGCTTCATTTTTATGATTTAGTCTCTTTAGGTTAATAATTAGCTAATTTAGAAATCTGGTTCATTATTCCCCTTTTCTTCCTACACTAAAATGCTCACCACTCTAAAATTAGTGTGCTGTGTGTGGGTAGAAGCGAGAGAACTTAAGAAAGTGTTCTTAAGGGTTCTATCACTATCACTTAAGGATTAAACTGCATTCAATCAATTACAAATAAAAGTTTTAGGGGTGAAAGGGTAACCTAGAAGATGAGAGAACACAAACATATACAGCCTTCTTTCAAAGCAAGGTGGAACAATGTTGGATATACTTACAAGATGTTTGTGTATTTCTGAAACCTTGCTAGATAATGAGAATGGGACTGGGGATGGGATGGGGTAGGAAAGACATAAGAAAAAGGAATGAATATGATGAATTTGTAGCTCTAGGTCTTTATGAATAGGAATGGATTCTTTCACTGTATAGTGGTGATACAATTTTATGAGTATAGTCTATTGGAAGTTACACTCCTTCAAATGATCTTGAGACCATCAAAAAGTCCAAAAGGTACACTGGGTTTCAATCTATTTCATTTTTAAACATCCCCGTTTTTCCCTTTAAAATGCTTGGTTTTAAGACAGGGAGCTATAATGCCAGAGGGTGTGAATCTGGTCTTTCTTTATTCTTTCCCTTGGAAACCAAACGCGAGATATTGCTGGAAGCTGGTTTACAATACTCATAGGAAGCTTTTGGTCCCTATCACTATTTACCCTTTCAAACGGCTTCTTAATTTTTGTCTCTTATTTTTTCCCAATGCAGTCTGGATTTTTCCAGATTAAAGAGTTCTAAGTTTTTGTGGTTTGTCCTGCTATAGATGGTCTCCTAATCTCTTAGTTATCTTAATTAGTTATTGCTGAAAATTTCTATATCTACAATTAGAGACATGATGAGTTTTCTCTAAGACAGAATAAATGTTGTTTTATTTCTAATACAGGTTGAGTATCAGTTTTCTGAAGTGCTTGACCAGGAGTATTTTAGATTTGAGATTTTTTTGGATTTTGGAATATTTTATTACACTTACCTGTTAAACATCCCCCAAAAAATGTGAAATCCAAAATGCTCCAATGAACATTTCTTTTGAGCATCATGTCAGTGCTCAAAAAATTTCAGTGTTTGAATCCTTTTTTTTGATACTCAGAATTCTGGCTGTACTTGCTGTCTGTATCACTTATTCAACATCAATTATATACTATTTGGTATCATTATATTTTCATGTTAGTTCTTCCCAACTAGATAGATTAGGATTGTATATGTGTGCATGTGTGTGTACACATATGTGTGTATACAGAGACAGAAAGTGAGAGAAAGTGCACACCTAGCAGTGTGCTTAATAAAGATTTTCTGGGCCAGGCGCGGTGGTGCACGCTTGTAATCCCAGCACTTTGGGAGGCCGAGGCGGGCAGATCACCTGAGGTTGGGAGTTCAAGACCAGCCTGGCCAACATGGAGAAACCCTGTCTCTACTAAAAAATACAAAATTAGCTAGGCGTAGTGGCACATGCTTGCAATCCCAGCTACTTGGGAGGCTGAGGCAGGAGACTCGCTTAAACTGGGAGGTGGAGGTTGTGGTGAGCCGAGATCAGGCAACTGCACTCCAGACTGGGCAAAAAGAGCAGAACTCCATCTCAAAAAAAAAAAAAGATTTTCTGTCGATAATGAGCATTTTGTTGGTGGTATTGGTTGAGGCAATATAATTAGACTGATTACTTCAGGAAACAAATAGCATGGTTGCTCTCAAATTTTAAATAGGTCTTACTCTAACAGATAAAGTGGGGAGATGAAAGCTTTGAGTTCAATAATAATAATAGCGCAATTCCAGCTCCCATGGTAAACGAGAAAAGAATCAAATGCATGTGCATATAAATAGGTAGATGGTACTTTGAGAAAGAGAAAGCATCCATGGAGTTACTGAGTACTCCCTATGAAATCTGACTTCGTAAACAAAACAGATCGTCAAAATCTCTCTCTCTCTCTTTTTTTGAGACAGTCTTGCTCTGTTGTCCAGGCTGGAGTGCAATGGCATGATCTGGGCTCACTACAGCCTTGACCTTCAGAGTTCAGGTGATTCTCCCGCCTCAGCCTCCTGAGTATCTGGGACTACAGTGCAAGCCACCATGCCTGGCCAATTCATATATGTTTTTGTAGAGATGGGGTTGCACCATGTTACCCAGGCTGGTCTTGAAGTCCTGGGCTAAAGTGATCCTTCTGCCTCTGCCTCCCTAAGGGTTGGGATTACAGGCATAAGCCACTGTGCCCAGCCTCAAAATCTTAAAGATCTAAATGATAACCACAAATTTTAGAGATCAAACATATAAAGAATCATGGGAAAAAACAAAAGTTTTAAAAAATCTTTATAAAGCAAAAGTTTATAAGAACTAGATTGGACCAAGAAAAAGACCTGAACATAGTCCACATTTTCAAAGATATCTCCACGATGATAGCGTACAGGCTGGTCCCACTGGCAATGTAAACTATGCTGCTGGTTTACCAGTCGGCATATCTGATGATTTCCTGGAATAAGAAAGGAAATTACACAAATGATGAGCAAGGTCAACAATGCCAATGTGATTTTCTTAGACTAAGTCATTTAGTATCATCCCTGTATTCCTCAAGAGCCGAGGAGGCTACTTATATAGGATGTAGTTATATAGAGAAGTATTCATTAATGGTTAATCAAATTAAATCATTTTAAGAAGTCTCAGTTTTTCCACCTATAAAAACAAAGGGACTCCACTAGATGATTACTGAAATATCTTTCAGCAATTATAGTCTTATAATTGTAAAATCTATTGATTACATCGTTTTAAGAGACTTTGGCTATCTTTCTGGAGAGAATTTGCTTTATATACTTCATAATTTTGTTTCAAATGCATATGTAAGAGCTCTAGTTGCATTTCAGTAGACTGGGCAGTAAGTAATTCCAAAGACTAAGCATACTCTTTACACTCATAATAGCAAAGAAAACGTGTTAAGGGAATTGTAAAATAAACTATAAATGGTCACAGCTAAGCGTCAAAGGTTAAGAGGCTTTCTTGACGAACATACTTATCAAGGGAGAAAGGTATAATTAAGAGATTCTATTAATTTATTCTCTGCTGTTCAGTTGTCAGATCTGCTCCCTCGTAATTACAAACAAAACATTCTAGATATAACCAAATCATTGCTCTCATGCCAATCCAAGTTTCTATAAACCAGTGGTTCTATTTTTATGGATCACAGATGCTTAAGAGATTTTAATAAAAGCTATATACCCTCTTCCCAGAAAAATAAAATTGGACACATACACAATTCTACATATAATTTTTGAGAGGATTTCAGAACCCCCTGAAACTAATCATCGATCCAGGTTAAAAATTCCAGTCTAAAATTTTACTTCTAAAATGTTGCTTGTAAGAGAGCAAGAAAAAAAGGAGTATGGATGGGTTGTTTCTAGGTGGGTCTAGCTTATATTCCCTTAGTGTAAGGCCTTGTTACACCACAGTGCAGAGTTTTAGACCCGCGGCAACAGCCATCACCTGGGAGCTTATTAGGAAGGCAGGCTCTCAGGCCTCAATTCAGACCTACTGAATCATAATCTGCATTTCAACAAGATCTCCAGGAGACTAATATGCATACTAAAGTCAGGGAAAAAAAACAAACAAACTGATGTTGAGCACAGAAGGCAAATAACTTAAGATTTCTAGGATCTGCAAGACTTGTTTTTTATTTCAAAATGTAAATTTGAAAAAAGCAAGGCGGACCACACCAGCTCCCCAAGCCTCCTGGTATACCCACAGTGATGAATCATGCTTTCAAGATGCAGGGAAGTCATAAACACAACTTCACACTGCTTTAAGGCTATAAGAAAGTTATGATAGTAAAGCATGCTAGAAGCGAATTTCCTAACCTGTCTTCAATTACTTGGAGTCACTACTTACCTAACTGTGCCTCTTTTGCCATCTGAGTCTCATGAATGATATTTCTTAAGATTTGCTCCTCCTGAATCAGTTTATGTTTTTCTAGAATTTCCTGCTGTCTCAGGTAGTGGTCATGCTGCTTTTGATACTCTTTTAACTCATTCAGTGTTCGCTGGAGAGATCTTAACATTTTTTAATACCAGGAAAAAGTTAGAGCTATAAAATCATAAAATTTTAAACCCACTTAAATGCATAGATTTTTCTGGTTCTCAGCAACAATTACTGCGTGTTTTCCTTTTATGTAACATACAACCCTGTACCACCAGTTCAATAATAACAGGGCAAAAAGATAAATGTGAAATTCTCTCTTTAAATACCACTTTTTAAAAAAAGAAATGGGGTCTCGCTCTGTTGCTGAGGCTGGATGCGGAGGCCTGATGGTAGCTCACTGCAGCCTTGTACTCCTGGGCTCAACTCCTGGGCTTAAGGGGTCCTCTTGCCTCAGCCTCCTGAGGAGTAGCTGGGACTATAGGCACATGCCACCATGCCTGGCTAATTTAGTTTTAGAAACTGGGTCTTGCTATGTTACCCAGGATAGATTTGAACTCCTGGCCTCAAGTGATTCCTCCCCTCCACCCTGTCTCAGTCTCCAGAATAACTGGGATTACACGCATCAGCCATGACACCTGGCAATACAACTATCATGACATCAAATGGTATGTTGCATTTTTCAGGTGCCATAAAAAAATACATGACAATATACAAGATTACGTATTTAACAACTCTATCACTCTCTGCAAAATCTGCATTAGTTCCATCAACATTCAAAGTCTTTCTAGAATCCTTCCCTCCTTTTCACTTTTTCCCTAGATTCTGCTTAAAGACAAAGTTAAGAGTTAGGAGCCACAGTACTTTGCTTTCATACTCTAACTTATTGGTTACAGGCCAGGAAAAACTACAGAAACTATGCTTAGAAAGGAATATGTTTCACCACCTGATTTCAGTAAATGAGTTGCCTGATTACATTTAATCACAAAACCCATACTGCCTATTACACACTGTAACATATAGAGATTTTAGGAGCTATACAGATTGTGTAAAGATAGAGCCAGCTCAGTTAAGAGCATGATACTGGAAAAGCTCAGCCAGGTATAACAGAAACCAGTTATGAATAAGCAAGCTGTCATCCTTTTTATTTCCTACCATGTTATGCCTTAAACAGATGGGAAAATAAGCAAATACAAAAGCTTAATGAGTTCTAAATCTCTATTTAATTCTCTGCTAACCAAAGTAAACTCAACTATTACAGCTAATTCTGAGATACGAAAAATTCACTTCTGAGTTAACATGAAGTTTCTTAACTAGCCCTATTGATTGAAGGAAATGTTTTTTAATTTATTATACCTCAAGGATCAAATACAATAGAATTCCATTACTGTACAACCTAACACACAATCATGATTAAAACGTGGGCCAAATAATGTCTCTTGATCCCATTTAACTACCTTAACAAGAGCCCAACCCTAGAAGCCACCACCTCTCTCCAAGAGGAGAAATATCAACTATTGCACGTGCAAGTGATTTTACTGAAACTTAGTATATTCTATGGAAATAAAAATGTAGTCAACAAAGTTACTAAGTATCCCAGTCTCCCCATCCCAACTGCCTTCATAAAAGTAATCAATGGTCAATAAAGATTTAAATGACAGCTTTTACTACAAATATTCTCTAGTTGCAGGAATCCATACAATTAAAGATATTCCTCTACACAACCACTGAATTGTGCTAAATCACCAGGACTAACAGAAAAAGTATAGGACTTGCAGTAATGAAGAGGTTTCTTTCTTAATTCCAATTACCAAATTAACACTGATATCCCCTACACAGATTTAACTTAAGGTTCTGTAGTGCTAGTGCTTCAGTGAAATTTTTCCTCTCAATTACCTATGTTGAGCCTCCAATTTCTGCTCCAGTTTTTGCTGACATAGGACAGCATGCTTCCTCTTTATAGCTTGCTCAAACCCAGGTTTGGCCTGCAAAGCGTGGTCATAACAGAGCACTGAGTGGTTATATTCCCCAAGCATCTGAAGAGACAAAAACACACACACACACGTACAAGGGGAAAAAATGTGAGCCATGGCCTGGTTGCATCTGTCCAAATCCTCTAATGATTTATGAGATCACACCTACACCTTACTCTACAGTGACCATTATTGTGATCAGTGACCAGATCCCTACAATATTAAGGCATACTATAGGATGGTTTAGTTGGAAGGTATTGCTAACCTTAAAAGGTGTACCCTGTAGAAGTTTAAAATTCCAATTTAATTATTATTATTTTTTTTCGGCAAGAGGCTAGAACAATTACATTATTGCGTTGAGGATTTTTCTTCCTCCTAATTTCATTTCTATTGTTCGACCAAAAAATAAATGGAAAAAAGTAACATTCTACTGAGTGGGGAGAGAGAAAAAAAAAAAAGAAAGTGGCAACTACTAGCATGACTCATGAAACAAACAGTTGTACTTACTGCATATATATTCCCCAAAGTGTAATAGCTGGTGAAGAAGTCACTGTCATCCAGAGCTGCATGGACCACGACAGCAGCATCAGCAGAGAAGTGTGCTCTGTGTAGAACGTTTGCAAGGTTGACCAGGGCAATGTCTTTATTGTGCCTAAGGAAAGCAGCACATATTTCACGATTATGTAGAACCACTTGACAAGGAAAAATGACATTCAGAGTTACTTGTGCTTAGGAAACTAAGATATAGGTGGAGCAAATAAGATAATCATAGTATTTCATTTTTAAATTATTGATGGTTCTTAACCTGATAGCTACAAATTTTGTCTTGCAGACACTGTATGATTTTACAATTTATTTAGGACTTATATTTGCTTTAAGAAAAGTTAAACTTAGTTTATGATAATTCCATTCAAGTCCTATGTGAATCATAGGGCATCTACATAACATATTTTTTCCTTAATGGAAATGGGAAGTATATTATACAATTATCACTTTGAACTTTTTGACATCTGTGATTTTTTTTTTTTTGTCGTGGGACTCATTTCTTTGAAGAGGGATGGAGAAAAGTATATAATGCAATGCTGCTTCTTATTGCTTTCTTATGTATTGTTTCTTTAACAGTCCTGAGGAATGTGGAAAATCAAGTCCAGAAGAGGAGGAATCTCACCTGGAAGAGAAGTGAAGTGCTCGCATGGCACATTCTACTACCTGATATGGTTCATTCTTAATTCTCCAGTAAAATGAAGCCATGTTATACAGTACCCATGAAGAAGAGTTCTAGAGATTAAAAAAGTGAAATTACAAACATGACTCAAGACAGTTTAACTTAGAACAGTCAAAAGGAGCACTTTTAATATTCTGGCTCTTCTGAAATTCAAGATGAAGAGCCAGACTAATGATAAGCAATGATAAAGAAGAGGACACAGTGCAAAGAAACTATACCTGTCAAAAGGGTATTCTAATCATCAGCTGAGCACGTGCATTAGTGTGTGGTCTTCATATAGAGACCATCCGACTCCAGCTTATTCCAAGAGGGAAATAAAGCTGAAAATCCCACCAATTGACCACAACTTGTTGAGCTCTATTTCAGGACTTCAGAAGTTAAGTCAGAAGACCTCATCTACTTAGAAATAGCTCTAACATGAAATTCCTGAAATTAACATTGTACACATTTTTCTATTTATGTAATATCTGAGTGAAGGCACAAACCTAAACAGGTTTACTCTAAACATAAAGACAAAAAAAAAAAAAAAGGAAAAAGGGCCAAAAGCATGAACAAACAGCTAAGAAGTATGTAAAATGTGTAACTTCACAAAGAAATAGAAATTTAAAAGATACAGGTTTTCCTTTTACAAAGTGGCAAAGACTAAAAAGAATGCCAATACTTAACTGAATATTATTTACTTCAGAGATTCAACTACAGAAATGCTAAGTTACTATAGCATTTCTGGGGGACAACTTGACATGTATGTAAAAAGCTTTAAAAATGTAATGTATATTACAATAACATACATATTAATGTATATTACATTTACCCTTTGACTCCCACAATTCTATTATTAAAAATGTATACTATGGGGAATTACGTTTTAACTATAAAGCTGTGTAAAAATCAAACTCCAAAAGAATATATTACAAACCAGTTTTGAAATTATTCACTTTACTTTCTTTTATAGATTTTTATAGTATGAATCTTTCACAAGGGCCCAATTATTTTTAAAAGAGCTATTTTAATGGAGTTAAAAAGTTTAAATTTAGTTAAATCTAGTTTTTGAAGACTACAATAAGTACAATCCTGCATTATTCATCCTTAAGTATTCTATCTTCAAGAAAAGTATGTGATTTTTTTTTTTTTTTTTTTTTTTTTTTTGAGACGGAGTCTTGCTCTGTCGCCCAGGCTAGAGTGCAGTGGCCGGATCTCAGCTCACCGCAACCTCTGCCTCCTGGGTTCACGCCATTCTCCTGCCTCAGCCTCCCGAGTGGCTGGGACCACAGGCGCCCACCACCTCGCCCGGCTAATTTTTTTTTGTATTTTTAGTAGAGACGGGGTTTCACCGTGTTAGCCAGGAGGGTCTCGATCTCCTGACCTCGTGATCCGCCCGTCTCGGCCTCCCAAAGTGCTGGGATTACAGGCTTGAGCCACCGCGCCCGGCCTAGTATGTGATTTTTGAGTGATGTAATTTCAGATTTTTGTACTATAAGCAGATCGACTATGAACTTCTACTACTTGAAGTTGGTTAAAGGACAATACATTCTTCACAACTGACTTGTGGCTGAGGTTTCAGTTTTCTTTTTCATGGCCTTTTGAGAGTGTTGTTTTTCAAATCAACAAATGCTTTGATTTTGATTTTCTTCTTTTATTTTCACGTCAGAGTGTAAACTGGGACAAAAAGTTCAATTAAAAGTTCTACATGAACTACTGAAAAGAGCGTAAGTTAAATATATATCATAGCATACTGGCGGTAAGATAAAAATATATATTTAAAGAAATATCTTTCTGTAGTTCTCATAAAATCTCCCCCAAATCTATAAATGTTCTAATGTTACTGTGAATTACTCCCTCCTTCCTTTGACCACTTTCTACCATTGACTCTTAGGACATCGCATTCTGCAGGATACCCTTTCTGGTCTTTTTTGCTGGCTTTCCCCCTCTGCTTGATAACTACACGTGGGAGGCACCCAGGAGTCAACTGGCCTCTTCTCAAACTTCACTCTTCCCCAGATGACTTCATCCAGTTCCATGGCTTCAGATATTCATTATTTAATAATTACTCTCTATGTGCCCAACTCTAACTTTCCCTGAAATTCCAAACTCATATAAGTGTTTCAAATTTAACATGGCCCAAACAGAACTCTTATTTTCTCTTCTCCCACCCCAACACTCTCCTCCTTCAAGTTGTTCAAGTCAAAAATTTAAGAGTTTTCCTTGATTCCTCTTTTGCCCTCAATCCCCGTATCTAACCCATCAGCTTCTAAACTCCTAAATATCTCCTAAATAGTTCAAGTCCTCTCATTTCCACTACTAACAACCGCTAGTCCAAACCACCTTCATCTCTCTCTTGAACTACTCCAACAGCGTTCTAACAGGTCTGTTTCCAGTTGTGGCCCTTTCAACAACTTCTTCATATAGCAATCAAAGTGATCTTTTAAACCATTAATTGCAATACATTGCTTCTCTGCTCCAACTTCTCAGCACACTTAGAATAAGATCCAAAATCCTTACCCTGGATTTCAGACCCTTACATAATCTGGCACTGGCCTACTTCTCTGGCTTCATTCCTTATCATCCATCCTCTTGCTCACCAGGCTCCAGCAATATTGGCCTGAATTTGGCTGCACGCCACCTGTTACGGACTGAATGTCTATCTATGTCTCCTCAAAGTTCATATGTTCAAGTGTTATCAGACCTGTGAGGAGTGGATAAAGGCTAAATGAGGTCATACGGGTTGGGGCCCAAATTTGGCTTCTTCCTATAAGTGTCCTTATAAGAAATGGAAGACAGATCTCTCTCTGTCTTCAAGCATGCACACAGATGAGGCCATGTGAGGACACGAAGAGAAGGTGGCCATATGCAAGGCAAGAAGAGAGCCCTCACCAGGAACCAAATCACTGGCACCTTGATCTTAGACTTCCCAGCCTCCAGACTATGAGAAATAAATTTGTTAGGCCTAGTATGTGGTGTGAACAAATATATTTGGTCTTTGTCCCCAGTTCCTGACACATAAACCTAAAACTTGAAAAATCACAGCAGTCATGTGTGTCTTTCATATGCTAATGGGATGACTGGAGGCAGGTGGCCCCCAGATAGCTTCAGGACAGATGCTAGTCCCAGAAAAACCAAGGCATGATTAGAGGGTTAAATCTTTCAGAATCCCATTCTCCCCCTGTCCTTTGGGGATGGGAGAGAAAGTAGAGATTGAGTTCATCACTCATGGCCAATACTTTACTCAATCATGCTTACATAGTGAAACCTCCACAGAAACTCTTAAACAAAAGAGTTTTGAGAGCTTCTGGGTTCTCAAATTGAGATTCTAGGAGGGTGGTGTTCTGGAGAGGACATGGAAGCTCTGTGCATCCCTTCCCCCTTTTCCCTGGCTTATGCCTTTGGCTGTTTCTGAATTGCATCCTTTACAATAAACCAATAATAGTTGGTAAAGCACTTTCCTGACTTCTGTGAGCTGTTCTAACTTGGGGAGGCAGTTGTGGGAACACTCTGACTTTATAGCTGGTTTGTCTGGTGGCCTTGACATGCGACTGGCATCTGAAGTGCAGGTAGCCTTGTGGGACTGAGTCCTTGACCTGTGGGGTCTGTGCTAACTCCAGGTAGTTAGTGTCAGAATTGTACTGAGTTGGAGAACACCTAGTTGGTATCGGGAGAACTGGAGAATTAGTAGTGTGAGAAAAAACTCCATACATTTGGTGTCAGAAGTGTTTTGAGCAGAAACGGTCCAAAGTGGTACTTTGTTATGGAAGCCCGAGCAGACAAATACAACCAGCTAACCTCAATCAGGATTCAGAGCCTTTGCTGTGGCCTAGCATGCTCTTCCATGGTCTTTGAATTTTGGTTTCTTCTTATGATTCAGGTGTCAGCTTAAATTTCACCTTTCCGGAGAGAGAACCCCAACTGCTAGATCTAAAGTAGCCACCCAGTTACTTTCTGTTTTAATTTTCTATAGAACACTTACCACTATGGTCTACTCTCAACTAACCATTCTCTGAAGGATACTGTAAAATCCTGGGCCAGTTTTCTCTTATTACTCATCAAGTTCTGGGAACGTAAAAGTTTTATATTACCTTCAGAAAAATAAGATGAAGATGGTAACACAGCTACAAAAATAACCATATAAAGCATTTGAAAGTCGTTATTATCCTACTTTTATCTGAAAATTCCTCTCAATATACAGCTATGTATTTGAATAAACTGTATACAAAGGTGGCAATTATACATCTTATTTTATACCACTACAATACTGCTTAGAAACTAAACTGCATTTTATGATACTCCTTAGGCACAAAGAAGAACAAAACATTTTCTAAATGCCCACGTTAATCCTGAATGACACATTTAAATTCTTGGGTCCTGTTACATAATTCCCTATTTCATTTTTTTTTTTTGTTTTTTTTTTTGTTTTTTTTTTTTTGAGACGGAGTCTCGCTCTGTCGCCCGGGCTGGAGTGCAGTGGCCAGATCTCAGCTCACTGCAAGCTCCGCCTCCCGGGTTTACGCCATTCTCCTGCCTCAGCCTCCCGAGTAGCTGGGACTATAGGCGCCCGCCACCTCGCCTGGCTAGTTTTTTGTATTTTTTAGTAGAGACGGGGTTTCACAGTATTAGCCAGGATGGTCTCGATCTCCTGACCTCGTGATCCGCCCGTCTCGGCCTCCCAAAGTGCTGGGATTACAGGCTTGAGCCACCGCGTCCGGCCTTCATTTTTTTTTTTAAAGTAGATGTTCCCTTAAAAGAAAGTTACAGAAGATTTTGTTGCTGGTGGTGATTCTTTTTCTGTCTCAGAAAACAGTAGTAATATATGTATTGTATATAGATAATATGAAAGACACTAAAACATTAACTTTCTTACACAATGTATCTAATCTAGCCTATAAACCCTGTTGCTAATGTCAGCTTGTATTTCATTTTTCATCAATTAGTTTAGATAAAACTTTCCAGCATCTCTTCCTGGGAAAGGAGACCATATTTCTCCCCAGCACTGAACTATGCAATTTGCATCAATGTAAGTGTAATTTCAAATCGTCTTCTAGACAAAAACAAGTTACTCAGGTATTTTCCAAGAGAAAAATAACTTTTGTTTACACAGAGCCTGCTGGCTCTTTAAGTGACTGCTGACTTACCTTCTGTAGGCCTTCATGAATGAGGTGGCCTATATCATCTATACTCCTTCCTAACCGTTTAGATAAATATGTGAAGATTGGGTCTTCTTTAGGTAGTAGAGGTGCAGAAAGATTAACTCTCTCTTGTACACCCTGAAGAGAAGAAAACGATTCAAAAGACATATCAAAGGATACAAAAGATGACAAATAATTCAGTATCTTACAGTATCTATTTTGAAATACTAATATTTTGGAGTTTTAAGAAATAAGAGATGCCTGTAAAATTATAAAGCTGTTTGGAAGGAGAGAAGAAAGAGAAATAGTCTTTATAAGTGAGAGATCAACAGAAAGAAGAATGCAAAAAAAAAAAAAAAAAAAAAAATCCTAAAGTTCTCTACTTACTCTCAAGTGCTGAAAAGCATGTATACTATATGGAAGTTCTAGAATTTTAGTACAATCAGGTTGCTCAGGGTCTGGAGGGACAGGAGATTCTGTGTCTATATAATCTTCAGGACTAAAATCAAAAAGAAGCAATGAGTGAATAAAAGGTGAGATAAACAATACTTTATTTATTTAGAGAAAGGGTCTCATTCTGTTGCCCAGGCTGGAGTGCAGTGGCATGATCACAGCTCACTGCAGCCTTGATCTCCTAGTCTCACGCGATCCTCTCACCTCAGCCTTCCAAATAGCTGGGACAACAGGCATGCACCACCACAACCAGCTATATATTTTCTTATTTTTTGTTGACAGGTCTCACCATGTTGCCCAGGGTGGTCCTGAACTCCTGGCCTCAAGTGATCCTCCCATCTTGGCCTCCCAAAGTGCTGGGATTACAGGTGTAAACTACTGCGCTCAGTCAATAGTACTTTAAGAAATGTCAAATTTTCCTCATATTCTCATAGCATCTCAACTTTACAACCAATTATTAGTCAATATTCATACCTTTTCATATACTTGCCATGGAAAGTCAAACATTTTGGGAGTTCAAATTAAAGTCAACAATCACATAGAAAATAGTAGATAGGTCACAGAGTAAGATCACAGACTTTTTAAATAACTAATATAACTGCTCAATTGTTTCTAGAAACGTTAAACCAATTTATACTTCCACTGACAGTCTCTCTACATTTTTACAAGTTACTATTTTTTTGATATGCTTTCCATTTTGGTAGATGAAAACTATCTAAATATTGCAACTTATACTTATTTGATCATTTCTGAGAAATTTTTTTCCATGTTTATTGGCCATAAGTAATGTTTTGTTAATTTTTTTTAAACTACAAATTGTTCAATTTTCTTTCTTTCTCTCTCTCTTTTTTTTTTTTTTTGAGACGGAGTCTCGCTCTGTCGCCCGGGCTGGAGTGCAGTGGCCGGATCTCAGCTCAGTGCAACCTCCGCCTCCCGGGTTCACGCCATTCTCCTGCCTCAGCCTCCCGAGTAGTAGCTGGGACTACGGGCGCCCGCCACCTTGCCCGGCCAATTTTTTGTATTTTTAGTAGAGACGGGGTTTCACCGTGTTAGCCAGGATGGTCTCGATCTCCTGACCTCGTGATCCGCCCGTCTCGGCCTCCCAAAGTGCTGGGATTACAGGCTTGAGCCACCGTGCCCGGCCTCTTTTTTTTTTAAGAGACAGGGTCTCACTCTGTCACCCAGCCTAGAGTCTGGGCTTCGGTAGAGTGGCACCATCATAGCTCACTGTAACCTTGAATTCTTGGGTCAAGTGATCCTCTCAGTTTAGCCTCCTGAGTAGCTACAATTACAAGTGCACACCACCTTGCCTGGCTAATTTTTACATTTTTTTTGGTAGAGACAGGGTCTCGCTATATTGCCCAGCCTGGTCTCAAACTCCTGGCTGTTGGCAATCCTCCCGCCTTGGCCTCACAAAGTACTGGGATTACAGGTGTGAGGTACCACGCCCAGCCAAGTTGTTCCATTTTCTACTGTGGTGTTAAATATTTTAAATTAATTTATAAGAATTTTACATGTAGTATGTATTTTGAACTTTCAGATTCTAAAACTCATCTGTGATTGAAGCTTACTCTTATTACAGAAATAATTTCTTACTAATTTGAGAAAAGAATGTTTGAAAAAGCAATTTTATTTTTGGAAAAAGAACTTCTTTACCTGATGTCTTTGCTCTCCAAAGTTATGTATGTGCCATCATATAGATCCAGGTCCCCTAAGGGCACCTTGGCTTTGATGCAATCTGGGTCTTCTTTATTATGTCTCTGTTCCAGTCCTGTGTCTCTGTCCTCATTCTCTTCTATGTGAATTTTTTGAGCAACTAATTGTTTCTGTTGAGAAGAAAGTAAGAACAGAATGGATTCTTCTAATATTTTACTCTAACTACCATTGAAGAGAAAGGGGAATTTGAGCTGAAGAAGTCAGAATCCTCTATGCAGGAAGACAAGAATTCTGAAAATGCCCTTAGTTAACTTAGTCAACACACACAAGCTTCTAAAAAAAGATGTCCACATACAGAAAGTAACAGAACACGACATGTATCATAGTGGCACACACGTGCCTTCATAATATGATTTCTGACTACCCATGAAGCACATCTACTAACTTAACTTTCCTGGCACAGAATGGCTCTGCAATGAAAACAAACCTGTCAGGTTGTTTCAATCCTTCAAGATATAGAGCATGCTGCTATTGGTATCTGGGTATTCCAGTTAATTCCTGTCACTCATAAAATATCTATTTTTTCAAATGTACAGACAAATAACACAAATATCCATATTTTCAATACCCATATCTATCATATGCCAATATTTTATCTTCCCCCACCCCACTTTTTTTTTTTTTGAGACAGTGTCTTGCCGTCACCCAGGTTGGAGTGCTGCAGTGGTGCGATCACAGCTCACTGCAGCCTTGACCTCCTGGGCTCAAGCGATTCTCTCACCTCAGCCTCCCAAGCTCCCAAGTAGCTAGGACTACAGGCATGTGCCACGATGCCAATTTTTTTTCTTTTTTTTTGAGACAGGGTCTCACTTTGTCATTCAGGCTGAGTGCAGTAGTGCGATCATAGCTCACTGCAACCTCAAACTCCAGGGCTCAGGGGATCCTCCTGCCTCAGCCCCCCAAATAGCTGGGACTATAGATGCACACCACCATGCCTGGCTAATTTTTTTTTTTTTTGTACAGATGGTGTTTTGCCATGTTGCCCAGGCTGGTCTCAAACTCCTGAGTGCAAGTAATCCACTTGCCTTGGCCTCACAAAGTACTGGGATTACAGGCATCCCAGGCCATGCCTGGCCAACTTTTCTACTTTTTATAGAAATAGGGTCTCACTATGTTGCCCAGGCTGGTCTCAAACTCCTGGGCTCAAGCAATCTTCCTACCCTGGCCTCCCAAAGTGTTGGGTCTACTAGCATGAGACACCACGCCCAGCTTAGATTTTTTTTAAAGAAAAAAAAAAAAGGGAGGGAATTCAATGTATTCTTTAATGTTGTCTAAATCTCTAACTTCTTATAATTAATCTGAGTTTATGTGTCATTTCCACATATATTTTTATAAAATACTATGTTACCCATACTCTCCTAAAATATTACTTTCATTATATATACATCCCAAATCAACATACAGCATTGCTTTGCAAGTTTTAAAATTTTACATAAATGGTATCATACTTAATGTATCTACAACTTAAAAAAAAAGTATGTATGTTTTTGATATTTATCTACATTAGTCAGAATAGCTCTAAATTTTTCAATTAGATGGATGTATAAATATGTATTTATCCATTTTCCTGTAAACATTTATGTTGCTTCTTTAAAAAAAAACTTTCTTTGCAATTAAAAATGCTACAATATTCTTATGTCTCCTTGTACACATGTGAAAAATTCTAGCAAGGGCAGAAATATGGGGTCATATGGATGCACATTTTCAGTTTTATACAGACGTGTCAATCTGCTTTTCACAGTGGTTATAACTTAGAATTCTCCCAGTAGATCATAACACCTATATCCCCAGAATCTTACCAATGTTTGGTTTTGTCATACTTTTTAACTTATGCCAATCTAATAGGTATGAAACATTATTGTTATATTTATTATGGCAGTAGACTATGTTATTGTGATAGACTGTATTACTATTCACTAAAATCCTGCTGCTCCTTACAAGGTGATACATCACTGTTTTGCCCGACTCAGGCTTGGGCAATATGACTTGCTTTGGCCAATGTAATATAAGTCCCATGTAACCCTTTACAGGAAAGCTTTTATGAGTTAGTGTATGCTTCACCATGTTCTTTCTTTCTCCCTCAGCTACTAAGAATGCCAATATATATATATATTTTTTTTTTTTTGAGGCGGAGTCTCGCTCTGTCGCCTGGACTGGAGTGCAGTGGCCGGATCTCAGCTCACTGCAAGCTCCGCCTCCCGGGTTTACGCCATTCTCCTGCCTCAGCCTCCCCAGTAGCTGGGACTACAGGCACTGGCCACCTCGCCCGGCTAGTTTTTTTTTTGTATTTTTAGTAGAGATGGGGTTTCACTGTGTTAGCCAGGATGGTCTCGATCTCCTGACCTCGTGATCCGCCCGTCTCGGCCTCCCAAAGTGCTGGGATTACAGGCTTGAGCCACCGCGCCTGGCAAGAATGCCAATATTACAGACAGTGGCTGCTCTGTCGGCCTAGGTCCTGGCTTATGGATCACAGTGACATGGTACAGATCCCCAACAGAGCCCCAAATGATCATTTAGTATGGCCTTATTGTTTTATGCCATTAAGATTTTGGGGTTATTAATGGGGACAGAGCCTATGCCTATGATCTGTTTCCAATTATTCCCTCCACACTTTTCATGGAGATATGCTATCCTGCCCTATTGACTTCAAGGCATGACCACATGACTTGCTTTGGCCAATGGAATGTGAGTGTATATGGTGTATATCACTTCTCAGTAGAAACTTTAACCAGGCTTATATTATTTGGTTGTTCTTCCTTGAGCCTTCACTTTCCTTCATGAGAACAGCACTGAGGTTCTGCGGCTATTTGTTGCCAATGCACAAGTTGATGAATACACTATAAAATATGGACTATATCAACTAACAGAATAATATTTAATAAGATTGAACATATTTTCATATGTTTATGAGATATTTTGTGAATTAGCTGTTCAAGTTTGCTCATTTTTTTCCCCAATAGGTTTTCTTTTTTAAAAAACTGATGTGTAGGAATGGTGTGGTGGCTTGTGCCTATAATCTTAGCATTTTGGGAGTCCAAGGCTAGAGGATCACTTGAGTTCAGGAGTTTGAAACCAGCCAGGCAATAGTGCGAGACCCCATCTCTACGAAACAAATAAAAAGTTAGCTAAGCGTAGTGGTGATGCTCGCCTGTAGTCCTAGCTACTGGAGAAGCTGAGGTAGGAGGACTGCTTGAGCCCAGGCAATGAGGTTACAGTGAGCAACGATCATCCTAACAAGATTCCAGCTGGGGCAAGAATGAGACCCTGTCTCACAATCAATCAATCAATCAATAAGAAATTAATCTGTAGAAATTTATGGAAAAAGTAATTCTATAAACTCATCCTCTATGAGTTATATGCATGGCAAGTATCGGCTTTTAGTTTGTAGCTTATCTTTTATCATTTGAGGAAAAACTTTTAATTATAAGGTGGGCAACTTTATCAACTGTTTTCTTAATGGTTTGTACTGTTCTATTTAAGAAATCCTTCCCAAACCTGAGATCGTAATTACATCAATCAATTACAGTCAAGTACCACATAAAGATGTTTTTGGTTAACAACAGACCCCAGTGGTGGTCTCATTAGATTACAATACCACATTTTTACTGTACCTTTTTTATGCTTAGGTATACAAATACTTACCATTATGTTACAACTGCCTACAGTATTCAGTACAGTAACATGTTATACAGTTCTGTATACATGTTATACAGTTCTATAGACTAGGAGTCTATACAATATAGCATAGGTGACTGTACAGTAGGCTATATCACCTAGGTTTGTGTAAGTACACTCTATGATGTTCCCACAATGGTGAAATCCCCTAACAACACATTTCTCAGAGCATATTCCTGTCATTAAGCAATATATGACTATTAATTTTTTTTTTTAGTAAAAAGTTTCACTTTTCATACTTAGATTTTTAAACCATATAGGAAATTTTTTTTTTGTACATTGAAAGGTATTTTTTTCCCACATGGACAGTTTCCTAATATCATTTATAAAGAGTCTATCCTGTACCCATTTATTCAATCAGTTTTTAAATTTCATCATTTTCTAAAACCTTACATTATACCTAAGCTTTCAAATTTATTGATCTAGAGTTTTTATAGTATTAATAATTATGTCTTTAGTTTAAAAAATCTTTATCTTATATCTGCTTTTTCATCACTAACATTTCTTTTTTTCTGTCATTTCTCTTTTTTTCTGATAAGTCTTGCTGCTAGAGTTTGGTCTATTTTATTTTTTAAGTAAACAATACTGTTTTCTTGAGACTGTTTAATTTCTTATGTTATTATTTCCATACTTATATTATTTTAGTTAATTGGTTTATTATGTTTTCTAACTCGTGTTGAATATTTAACTCATTTCTTTTCAGTCTTTTTTTTGTTTTTGTTTTTTAAAGACAAGCTCTCACTACGGCTGTCCTGTCTGGACTCAAACTCCTGGGCTCAAGCAGTCTTCCCATTTCAGCCTCCCAGTTGCTGGGATTACAAATGTGAATCACTGTGCCATTTATTTTAATAAATGCATTTTTCTATAAATTCATCTCTAAATATATCTAAGCTTCATTTCAGGATTTTTGAAATGAAGTGTTCTCACTATAGTCTAAAGTTTTGTGATTTTTCTCTTTAAACCATGGGTGATTTAAGAATGCCTTCAAGATTTTCAAAATTTGTGTTTTCTCTCCTTTTTCCTGGGCATGTGTATTTTATTTCTTTTAACTTAATTTCACTGTGATCAGAGAACATATTATGCATGATAACAAAACTTTGTAAATCACTTCCTTTATATCCTGGTAGTGGTCAATTCTGGTAAATATTCTACATTGAAAACACTGTATGTTCTCTTTGTTCAATTTAGGGCATACTCACTCCCTCTATATCTTTTTCTATGTCTCGCTATATACATCTACGTATAGATTTATATAGAGATCCAAAGGTGTTACTTCCTGTATCTTATTTTTGTTGGACTTACCAGTTTCTGATAAAAATCTGCTAAAGTTGCTTCCTCTGGCTGACTTTTCATGTAATTCTGTCAGTTTCTGCTGTCTTGATATAAACATACTCACATTCATGAGGCCGAGTTGTTAGGTACATACAAGTATATGATATTATATTTTGTGGTAGGTTGTTAATATGTAGTATCTATTAATTATTTTAGGCTCTTACTTTGTCTGAGATAGGCCCACTGTTCTTTATCATTGTAAATCTAAAATTCTGAAAACCTAAAGCTTTAAAAAAATTTTTGCATTAAAATTCACATGGCAACAAAACCTGATGGAAAGCCATTTTACAGTCTTTATACTCTTAACACGCGTGGTCATACATGTCACTAAAGAAATATTAATGTATCTGATTATAGACTTTGAAACAGCCCTGAGAGAAGTAGAATGTAATATAAAATATTTGTGCCTATCACATTTCTTTTTTTTGAGACCTGGTTTTGGTATGCGACCCAGGCTGTTGGAGTACAGTGGTGTGGTGCAATCTCAGCTCACTCCAACCTCCATGTCCCGGGCTCAGGTGATCCTCCCACCTCAGCCTCCCAAGTAGCTGGGACTATAGGCGCACATCACCATGCTGGCTAATTTTTCTATTTTTGGTAGAAACAGCATTTCTCCATGCTGCCCAGGTTGGTCTTGAACTCCAGGGCTCAAGCAATCTGCCCGCCTCAGCCTCCCAGAGTGCTGGGATTACAGGCGTGTGCCATTGTGCCTGGCCTAACATTTCTAAAATTAAACAACCAAAACAAAAAGCCATATTCTTAAACACATATAGCCTCAATGATTTCAAATAAGGAACTGTGAACTTGTATAAATACATCCATATTAGCTTTCTTTTGCTTAGCATTTGTATAGCAGATACTTTTTCTACGTTCTCTCCTCTCTTCCTATATCCTCTTTTTTATTTGTAAGTTTGGTAACTACAGATTTCTTTTACCTTTTTTTTTTTTGGAGACAGGGTCTCATTCTGTCACTCATGCTGGAGTGTGGTGGTACTATCATAGCTCACTGTAAGCTCAAACTCCTGGACTCATGCAATTCTCCTGCCTCAGCCTCCCCAGTAGCTAGGACTCCAGGTGCCTGCCACCATGCCTGGCTAATTTCAAAATTATTTTGTAGAGACAGGGTCTTAAATTCCTGGTCTCAAGTGATCCTCCTGCCTTAGCCTCCCAAACTGCTAGGATTACAGGTGTGGCCCACCACACCCGGCCTGCATGTCTATTATTTTAGTGCTTGCCCCCTACTTTTTTTGTTTTTGGTTTTCATCAGTAAATATTTCAGTATGTTTTGAAAAGAAAAGCCTCTTTTGTAAAAAATAAAACCACCACACCACGATGACATGTAAAAAATAGTAATTCCTTAATATCAAATATCCAGTCTGCATTCAAATTCCCAATTGTTTCTTCTCTTTTAAAAATATAGTTTGTGGCCAGGCATGGTGGCTGCCACCTGCAAACCCAGCACTTTGGGAGGCCGAGGCAGGCAGATCATCTCAGGTCAGGAGTTCAAGACCATCCTGGTCAACATGGTGAGACCCCGTCTCTACTAAAAATATAAAAAAATTAGCTGGGCGTGGTGGCAGGTGCCTGTAGTCCCAGCTACTCGGGAGGCTGAGGCAGGAGAATGGTGTGAACCGGGAGGTGGAGCTTGCAGTGAGCCGAGATCGTGCCACTGCACTGTAGCCTGGGCGACAGAGCGAGACTCCGTCTCAAAAATAAAAAATAAATAAATAAAAATATAGTTTGTTTGAATCAGAATTCAATATAGTCCATACACACTACAATTGGGTGATTTGTCTCTTACATCTCTTTTAATCTACTGGATACCTTCTCTCCCCACTCCCTTGTAATTTACATGTTAAAGAAACTGGGGCCAGACATGGTGGCTCATGCCTATAATCCCAGCACTTTGGGAGCCTAAGTTGGGAGGACTGCTTGAGCCCAGGAGTTTGAAACCAGCCTAGGCAACAAAGTGAGACCCTGTCTCTACAAAAAATAAAAAAAATAGCTGGGCATTGTGCACGCCTGTGGTCCCAGCTACACAGGAGGGTGAGGTAGGAAGACAGCATGAGGAAGACAATAGGAAGTTGAGGCTGCAGTGAGCCGTGTTCACGCCACTGCGCTCCAGCCTATGTGACAGAGCAAGACCCTGTCTCAAAAAAAAAAAAAGGAAAACAAAAAAGGAAATTGGATTGTTTGTTCTGTAGAGTTTGCCATTCTAGGGGAATTTGCTGACTAGGTCCTCAAGGTTCACTGAACATGTTCCTCTATTTTCTGTATTTCCTGAATATTGACAGCAGGATCTAGAGTAATAATCTTTTTGTGTCATGGACTTCTTTGGCAGTCTGATGAAGCCTATAAATCTCTTCTCAGAATAATCTTTTAAATATATTAAATGTAAGAGATAGAATGACAAAGGAAACCAATTACACTGAATAACAAATTATATTGTGGTTTATTTTTTGGTAAGACTACTTACAAAGTAGCAAGCAACATTCTTAAGTTTTTAATATATTTGCCAATAAATTTTCCCATAGCATTTTAATTTATTCAGTTATTTTTATCTTTTGAACATGACAAAACAGTCTAACATGCTTTAATCACTGAATATGTTCCAACCCAACTGCATATTATTATCTAGTTTGACCTCAGAGAGCACAATAAGTAAATTTAGCAACTTTTTCATCAATGTTTTTAACTTATTATCATACATTATATGAACTTCCAATAGGTTTACTTTTCTTCTTGCAGAAAACATACTTAATATTTTTTCAACTGAAGTGAGAGTCTGTGGTTAGCACTGCCTTTGTATGTCAGAAATTATCTTTACTTTGCCCGCATTTTTAAATGATAGTTTAAAAGAATACAAAATTTCAGTAGAAATGATATTCCCTTATCCTTCACTGTCTTCTGTTACCTAAGATGTTTATATAGTTGTCACTACTTGGTAGATAAACTGTTTTATCTAGTCTCATGGCTTTAAGTCTATCTGTCAATGACTAACAATTTTCTATCTTCAGCCTGAATCTTTCCCCTTGAGTTTGCACTAGAAGAACCAACTGCCCACGTGATGTCCATTCTTGAATGCCTGACAGGCAATTCAAACGTTAACATTTCAAAGCCAAACTCCTCCCCAATCTTGTACCTCCTTCAGTCTTTATCTCAGCTAACATCAACTTCAATCTTGCAATCACTCAGGTCAGAAACCCTGGAGTATTTCTTCACACCCTCTGTCTCATCCCCTTCTTTCCAATCACTCCATGACCATCATCTAGGTCTCATAGTCTTGTGGCTGTTTCCAGGTTCTATCCAGTTACCAAGTTCAGAATCAGATCTTTCAATTTTGGTTTCAAGATCCTATCACAAATATTCTACCCTAAAATGATATTCAGGAAATTGAAGATGTAATTATTGAACTATTGGATGATTCAGTTCCTTTTTTTGGTCATCAGCATTAGTCTTTCTGTTTTTGATATGTTTTCTTTTGTTGTTGTTGTTGTTTTTTGCTAGGCTCTTTCTATGAGCAGAATGGCTTCATCCCAGTCTTCAAGCAGTAAGCCTCGTTCTGTTCCTACATCTTGCATGGAATATTGTCAGCTCCCTTAACCCCACAGTGCTGAATATCAGATACTATAGCCTGCTCCTGGCCTTGGAGCCCAACAGGTCGGTAGCTTTGGCCACATTCCCAATTTAGTGCTTCTCCTCATTTCTGGTTTATGGAGATGCTGATACTACTTTCAAGCCTGCCCACATTTTATTTTGGTTTCTATTTTTATATTTTACCTGTCATTGCTATGCATATGAAGCAGAAGCTTCATAGTATAAGTATAAACAAAAATAGAAGTTTATACTTAGTATAAGTATAAACAAAAATAGAAGTTTACTAAGTATAAACTTCTACACTACCTTAACCAAAAATTGGTGGAGTCAGTATTTTTCATTTCATTTTCACTGACTTAAGAAATGGCACTTTCTGGGCCGGGCGCGGTGGCTCAAGCCTGTAATCCCAGCACTTTGGGAGGCCGAGACGGGCGGATCACGAGGTCAGGAGATCGAGACCCCCCTGGCTAACACGGTGAAACCCCGTCTCTACTAAAAATACAAAAAATTAGCCGGGCGAGGTGGTGGGCGCCTGTGGTCCCAGCCACTCGGGAGGCTGAGGCAGGAGAATGGCGTGAACCCAGGAGGCAGAGGTTGCGGTGAGCTGAGATCCGGCCACTGCACTCTAGCCTGGGTGACAGAGCAAGACTCCGTCTCAAAAAAAAAAAAAAAAAAAAAAAAAAAAAGAAATGGCACTTTCTTCCTATATATCCTCTAATTTAAATCTCTTTCTCTTTATATAATACTGCCTCCCAAAATAGCAATAAACATATATAATGTGCCTATATACCTGAAAAAAAAAAACCCACAGATTTTCTGCACCACTGCATCTTTCTGAACACTGGGTTTAAATAAAAATAGATCATGCTTCCAAGCATGAAGCACTATAAGGATACCTACTGTCTAATTCCTAGTATTGACAAAAATCAACATTTCCAAATTTACAAGTGATAAAACCAGTGTGTACAAGGTGAGAAACTATTTTTACAATGTTGAGGTATTCAAGTTCTAGAAATACTCTAAATATACTCTAAATATACTTCTACCTAGGCAGAGCTGGTTAACACGTGCTACTTTTCTCTCTTAATTCAGATTTTTTAAAAGTACATATTTATAACTATTTGTAGACATACGTATATTGATAAATACACTAGTCTAAATGTATGTAAATGAAATTCAGGACTTTTACATAACAAGAAAATACAAGCCAACTTAGTTTACCAGGTATGCCAGCTTTTGGCTGGGTGCAGTGACTCACGCCTGTAATCTCAGCACTTTGGGAGGCCGAGGCAGGTGGATCACCTGAGGTCAGGAGTTTGAGACCAGCCTGGCCAACATGGCGAAACTCGTCTCTACTAAAAGTACAAATATTAGCTGGGTGTGGTGGCAGGTGCCTGTAATTCCAGCTACTCAGGAGGCTGAGGCAGGAGAATCGCTTGAACCTGGGAGGTGGAGGTTGCAGTGAGCCAAGATTGTGCCACTGCACTACAGCCTGGGTGACAAGAGTGAGACTTCGTCTCAAAAAACAACAACAACAAAAAACCAGATATGCCAGCTTTTAAAGTCAAGAGATACAGTTTTTGTTTCTGGTTCTGCCATATCTTGCTTTGTGAAGTCAGACAATTCAGTGTCTTTAGGTCTAATTGTTTCCTTGCCTCTAAAATTAGGATCTTATGATTCCTTCTAGTTGTGAAATACTCTGATTCTACTCTTACTACTTTTATTATTCTCAAGTTTTTTTTTCTCATTTTGCAATTTGATTTAATGTTTCTACAACTTATAGTTTCTTTACAATTTAGATTCAATTTACACTGTAACTTTTAAGCAAAGATTTCATGAGGGAAAAAAACCCCAGATTTTCAAATAACAAATACTCTTTGCTATTAAGCAAAAATCAATTTATGGAAACATGTTAGAGAAAAAACTGATGTTTAATTTATTTTTAAAAAGAGGTCAGATTTTATTAGCACTAGTAAGGTTCGAGCTTTCAAGGTACAAGGTGATTAATGTTTTTCACGTCAACCATAAGAAGATATAATAGGAAGACATTAGTTTTTACTACCTGGGAATAAACAATAATTACATTTTTAGGCTATTAAAATGTTTCTTTCTTTCTTTCAGATTTTACCCAAATTATTCTAGGAATATCTTCAGAGATTATATCATTTTCATATTTGATGAAAAACCTTTAAAATATGGAAACTCTGTTCAAAGATAAATGAGTTTTAAGAGTCAGGCACATACCCAGGCTAGAGTAGTCTGTTTTTCTTACTATTGCTCAAATATCACTTTGATAAAATGATTTTTAAAAAATTGCAGGTAGTATATTCCTGCCAAAGGCAGAAGAATCAGACTTAAAAAATAATATGCTTTAGCTTTTCTTTGAACACAACGGCTCCTGTGAAATGCAGCAAGCTTCAGCTGCATCGCATGTGCCCAGTTGCCTCACCTCTAATTCTTTGAGGTAGTTAACTGTTGTTTCTTGTCTCATTAATATGACTAGGTCATGAGGATGCTTCAAGTTCATTGGTGAATCCACCTGCAAGCAAGCAATAAACAAACAAAGCTCAGATTCATTAATGCTTGTTTGGATTAACAAAGTCTCCTTTAATATGCTTTAAATTACTGTTCATTCACCATTGTAATCAGTGTTATTCCTCGGCGAAACTCAAGGAGTATTTCAAAGTGATCACATGTAAATGTTAGCAAAGGAAATGACAAGTTCAACAGTTGTCCTGTGAACTCCAACTTGGAAGAAAAAGCATTCAAAGTACATATCCTGACTTGACAGGTGATGTAATAGTAAAGAAGTATTTGGCAATGATTGATAAAGTAACTTCCTTAAATGATATTTCATGCCTGTAACAAAAAAAAATGAATTGTCTTGTTTTGATAGCACATTTCATATCTGAATAGGCTTGGAAGTGATAAAAGGAAAATATTAAATGCACCTCTTTTTGAAAGCTATTTGTAGAAGTCATAAATCAAAGATAATATAAAACAACCTTGAGATTTATTACTTATTGCTCATGTTCTCTGGATCAACAAATCAAACAATTATGTTGAAGCTGTAGAAAAAATGAACACTCATATACTGGTAGCTGGCTTATAAATGTGTTCTCATTGTTTGGAGTGTCATTTGACAACATATATCAAAATGTTACAAGTGCATAACCTTTGAGCAAAACAAAGTCTAGGAAACTATCCTACAGACATTGTTCAATAAATAGGCAAGGATATACATAAGGATGCTCACTACAATATTTGTAGCTGCAAAAGTAAACTTAGAAACAACCTAAGTCAATCAATAAAGTGACAGAGAGACCCACTGTCCAAAGGAATGGGATACAGAAAAAACGTTAAAGCTACTGCCAGTGACCAGAGTATAAGAGCTTTACATAAGGAAGCAGGAGAAGGTGCTTACTTTACAACTCTGTCCAGACATCAAGAGATAGCTATTTAGTACATGACTCTACAGGTATTTTTAAATGAGATTTTTAGGAAAAATAAAATTGGGGGAGGGAAGGACCTGTGGAAGTGTGACAGTCCCATTCCAAAATGCCTAACCCAGGCTGAGTGTGGTGGCTCACGCCTGTAATTCCAAGCACTTTGGGAGGCCAAGGCAGGTGGATCACCTGAGGTCGAAAGTTTGAGACTCAAAAGTTTGAGACCAGCCTGGCCAACACGGCGAAACCTCATCTCTATTAAAAATATAAAAATTAGCTAGCATGGTGGCGCAGGTCTGTAGTCCCAGCTATTCGGGAGGCTAAGGTAGGAGAATCGCTTGAACCTGGGAGGTGGAGGCTGCAGTAAGCTGAGATTGCGCCAGTGCACTTCAGCCTGGACAACAGAGTGAGACTGTCTCAAAAGAACAAAAAACAAAACAAAACAAAACCAAAAAACAAAATGCCTAACTAGTCTGTTTACCTGATATGTGAAGAATTGCAAGAAAGAAAAAATGAAATAAATGAAGATTGAAAGAACTATTTAAAGCATAATTTAGCTTTAGATTAAAAAGTTACTAGGTAACAAAGTTTTATAATATTTCAATAGCATGGGTCTGGTCAACATTCAATTGTGAGGAAGTACTTATCATTTCCTTGAAGCTTTTAGTTCAGCAAAGATACAGAGGAGGCATAAAGATAAAAGTATTAGCAGAAGGAAGGGAGTTCACTGACAGCTGTGTTTCTCTTTTTGAGGTGACACAAAATGGCAAAGATCTTTGCCAGATAAAGGTTGACTGCAGAAGACTTACAGCCTGACATACATGTTTTCTGAGGTACTTTCAAGTTCTTAAATTTTAAGATGTATGATAACTGTCTTTGGAAAATGTTAATGTGAATTTCTCACCTCTCAAATACTTCTCCTCCTTAGAAGGTTATCAGAGTATGTTTGACAACTTTGTCAATACAGTTACATGCCAAATAACATTTCAGTCAATGGCAAACCGCATATGTGATGGTGGTCCCATGACATCATGAGATCATAAATTTTTTTTTTTTTTTGAGATGGAGTCTCACTCTGTCTCCTGGGCTGGAGAGCAGTGGTGTGATCTCGACTCCCTGCAACCCCTGCTTCCCTGGTTCAAGCGATTCTCCTGCCTTAGCCTCCCGAGCAGCTGGGATTACAGGCGTCCGCCACTACGCCCAGCTAAGTTTTTGTATTTTTTTAGTAGAGATGGAGTTTCACCATGTTGGCCAGCCTAGTCTCGAACTCCTGACCTTGCGATTCGCCTGCCTCGGCCCCCAAAGTGCTGGGATTATAGGCATGAGCCATGGCACCCAACCTAATACTGTATTTTTACTGTGCCTTTTCTATGTTTAGATGCACAAATACTTACCATTGTGTTACAACTGCCTACAGTACCATAACATGCTGTACAAGTTTGTAGCCTAGGTGTGTAGTAGGCTGTACCATCTAGGTGTGTGTAAGTATACTCTGTGATGTTTGCACAAGGCTGAAATCACCTGATACATTTCTCAGAACACATCCCCATTTTTAAGCAATGCATGACCATGTTACAACATCCATTCAACCAATAAATGTTTATAAGCCGGGCCCACTATGAGTCGATGTTTAGAGTCTATGTACTCCTGTGTTATATACAACCTGTAAAAGAATGGTAATATGCCATTCAAAGTCTTTAGCATTGAAAAGAGGCACAATAAGCCCAGAAGCAAAAAAGAGACAGGAATTAGAGAGAGGTAGGTTAAAAAAGGACATAATGAACACACAAGATCTCAAAGCACTTTATGGCTTTTTCACAAAGGATAAACAATCCTACAAACTTCCATTGCTGCACAGCACAATAAATGATGCAAACAATAACCTAACTGTAAAGAAAAATTAGAATAATTTTCACTTAACTTTAAGGAGGTGAAGAAATCATGAAAAGTATTTTAGAGAAAAATTTAAACTACAAGGAAAACCTGATCAACTACCTGGAAATCAGAGTCTATGGAATTCCATTATTCAGAATGATTCACTCTCTAAGAGTTCCAAGTAAACAAAATTTGACTGTTACTGTAGCAATTTATTATAATAAAGAAAATGACAAGCCATATAAGGCAATTCAATTTCATTTTCCTTTTAATACATTATAATAAGTACAAGTTGAATATTCCTTATCTGAAAATCCGAAATCCGAAATGCTCCAAAATCTGATAATTTTTGAGTTCACTGGAGCATTTTGGATTTTGCATTTTCAGATTAGGAATACTCAACCTGTACATGTATCCAATTATATATAACATGAGTAAATATTTTACTCCTATCAAATTATTTTCATGTTTTGTATTAATTAACCAAGATATTGTTAATATCTATACCTCCAATCTGGAACCCTATCTCAATGAATTCAGTAAGTTCACATGGAAACATGGAAATATCACTCACTATATGAGGGTAATTATTTCACTGCCAAATCAGATTAAAGGTGAACATTTTAACCAATCTAAGAGTATAAACATTTTTGATGTCCTACAAAAACAAATTTGAGTCAATCACTTTTTAATTATTCTTTATGGCAGAAAACTGAACATTTCTGTTGTAACATTAATTCAAGCTCTCATGTGCAACTTATTCTTCATATACACTGCACATTTTTACTGTTTTTTAAATGGTATTCATCTGAGTACAAGAAAGCAACATGGGAAACTCACTCTTCTCCAAAAATAGTGGTTGGAAACTGATGAATATAATCTTAAATTATGCCATTCTCATTTAAAAGTTTTCCCCTTAAGTTAGAAACTAGGGACAAAATAATTTAAAAATTTTAATTCAGAATTAAAGTTATTTAAATATTAAGATAATATGAAGGAAAACATAAATCAAAATCTCCAAAGCCGCCAACATTTTGCCTCTATGTAAAATCTGAAATGGTTCTGTTGAGTGAATATTTGTAGTGTCTGCTATGCAATATCCGTAAGTCCCTCCTTGTGGCAAAAGCACCCCACTTGCTTCCTTCCCTACATGGGAAGCTCTTGTCAGAGAATTCCTTTCCCTTGGTCATGGTGATTATTTCTAAGATACTACTCCAGTAAGGTCAGTTGGTCCTAAAGAGACTCTAATCCAGAACTTTGAGCTATCGGTAACTAGCCATCTTGTATCTACATGGGGCCTGAGAATGGGGATGAAGAAGCAAAGAAACAGAAACAGAAAAAGCAATCCTTGTTATACTATTTGAGTCCTAAATCAAACTGTATCTGTAGCCCTTAGAATCTGCCCAAACAGTCCAATGAAAACTTTACAATACAGAAAGTATTGGTGTGTTATTTCTAAACTTCTACCTAATTTTCACCGACGTCCCTCTGCCTAGGTCATCTTATTACTACTGTGGCTCTTTTAAGAGCCTCTGTGCCTTTGCACATACTGCTTCCTCTACCTGGAATGCACTTCTATCCTTGTGCTGTACATGAAGGCCAAATGACACTTCTTTTGTGAAGACATCCTTGAGTTCCCATAGCACTTTATACACACTTCTGTAATAGCGTTTATTACATTTAATTACTATATGTCTGTCTCTCCAAAACATTTTTGACCATAATCACAGCTGGTTTTTAAATTTAAATACATATAAATCATTCAAAATCGAGGTACCAATTTTTGCTACATATAGGTATCTATTTTTTTCAACTTTTATTTTAGGTTTGGGGGGGTACATGTACATGTATGTTAAAAGGGTAAATTGTGTCACTGACGTTTGGTGTATAAATGATCCCACTACCTAAGTAGTGAGCATAATACCTTACAGTTTTTCAACTCTTCACCTTCTAGTAGTCCCCAGCGTCTACTGTTCCCATCTTTATGACCATGAGTACTCAATATTTAGCTCTGACTTATAAGAACATGTAGTATTTGCTTTTCTGTTTATGCATTAATTTGCTTAGGACAATGGCCTCTAGCTACATCCATGTTATTGCAAAAGACGTAATTTCATTCTTTTTCCCCACTGCATAGTACTCCATGATGTATATATACCACATTTTCTTTATTCAGTCCACGGTTAATGGACACCTAGGTTGATTCCATGTCTTTGTTATTGTGAACAGCACTGTTATGAACATAGGAGTACACATGTCTTTATGGTAGAAAGATTTATTTTTCTTTGGGTATATAATCAGTACAGGAACTGCTGGATCAAATGGTAGTCTGTTTTAAGTTCTTTGAGAAATCTCCACAGGGGCTGAACTAATTTACATTCCCATCAACTGTGTATAAGCCTTCCATTTTCTCTATAGCCTTGCCAACATCTTTTTTTTTTTTTTTTTTTTTTGGTCTTTTTAATAATAGTCATTCTGACTGGTGTGAGATGGTATCTTATTGTGGTTTTGATTTGCACTTCTCTAGTGATTAGTGATGTTGAGCATTTTTTCGTATTTGTTGGCTGCATGTATGTCTTCTTTTGAGAAGTGCTTGTTCATGTCATCTGCCCATTTTTTAATGGAGTTATTTTTTGCTTGTTGAATTAAGTTCCTTACAGATTCTGGATATCAGATCTTTGTTGGATGCACAGTTTGAGAATATTTTCTCCCATTCTATAGTTTTACTCTGTTGATGTTTTGCTGTACAGAAGCTTTTTAGTTTAATTAGGTCCCGCTGTCCATTTCTGGTTTGTTGCAATTGCTTTTGGGGTCTTAGTCATAAATTATTTGCCCAGGCCTATGTCCAGAATGACATTTCCTGGGTTTTCTGCTAGGATTTTTGTAGTTTTATTTCTTACATTTAAGTCTTTAATCCATCTTGAGTTAATTTCTGTATATGGTGAAAGGTAGGGATATAGTTTCATACTTCTGCATATGGCTAGCCAGTCATCCCAGCACCATTTATTGAATAGGGAGTCCTTTCCCACAAAACATTTTTATGTATTTCTTTTTCTACCCTCAGTATGTAACTTGCTTTCAGGTATATGTTAGGCATTTAATATACTGCTGATTGTTTGAGGACAGTGTCTGTTAGATACTCTGCCACATTTATTAGATACACCAACTCCACCTGCTAAAGCATTATCATTCGCTGATGACTATTTGGAAAAAAAGGTAAAGTGGCTAAGCTACCAGAGAACAGAAACAAAATATGCATCCGACCAGTCTATGACTAGCTGTGTGGATTTAAACAGATCATCTTCCCTGCCTGGGCTTCTGTTTCTTCATCTATAAACTGAAGAGATGCAAGCAAATTATTTCTAAAATTCCTTTTAATTTTCAAATACTACTTCTATAAAAGATTTAACGTTACCATAAAAGTATCACATTTTTACGAGCCAGACCTATACCCCCGAAATAGTCTGATATTCAAATGAATGAAATTATCATTCTTTCAATTTGCCCATATAAATTCATACTCACTCTGGGCAGGAATATTTTCCAAAGCTGTAGTTAAAAGCTTCTTTCAGGGCTGGGCACGGTGGCTCATGCCTGTAATCCCAGCACTTTGGGAGGCCAAGGCGGGCAGATCATGAGGTCAGGAGATCGAGACCATCCTGGCTAACAGAGTAAAACCCCAACTCTACTAAAAATACAAAAAACTAGCCAGGCGTGCTGGCGGGCGCCTGTAGTTCCAGCTCCTTGGGAGGCTGAGGCAGGAGAATGGCGTGAACCTGGGAGGCAGAGCGTGCAGTGAGCAGAGATCGCGCCACTGAACTCTAGCCTGGGCAATAGAGCAAGACTCTGCCTCAAAAAAAAAAAAGCTTCTTTTAAACTGTCAATTTGTCAAATTAAACCAAGGCTCCAATTAGCAGTGGCTATTTCTGAGTAGTTAGGTTGTTCATTTTATTACAGGCAAAATCAGCTCTCTTTATCCTTAAGCTACTTAATACTAACAAAATCTTTTCTAGAATTATAAACTAAATATATTTTACTGTAAAAACAAACACAGTACCATATAGACAATATGAAGGAGAAAATAAAAATTACTTGAAATTTCACTTTCAGAGATATCTGCTGTGAGATATATATGATGTCAGGATAACTTCTACATACATACACAAACACACAGAGCTTTGTAGATAAATATTTTCACAAAAATAGGATAATCATGTATCTACTATATTATTTCCTTCCTCTCTTCCTCTCTACACTTTGTCAGACTTTCCAGTAAATACAGACCTATGTCAATATTTTTAGTGGTTAATATTATTTTCCCAGGTTCCTAACTAAAATTCAGGTTTTTGGTTATTCTCCCTTTTTAACAATACTACAATGAACATCCTATACTAAAACATTTGGCTGGACGCAGTGGCTCACACCTGTAATCTCAGCACTTTGGCAGGCTGAGGTGGGTGGATCACCTAAGGTCAGGAGTTCAAGACTAGCCTGACCAACATGGTGAAATCCCATCCCTACTAAAAATATAAAAATTAGCCGGGCATAGTGGCACATGCTTGTAATCCCAGCTACTTGGGAGGCCGAGGCAGGAGAATCATTTGAATCCGGGAGGTGGAGGTCGCAGTGAGCTAAGATCATGCCATTGTACTTCGGCCCGGTCAACAGAGTGAAACTCTATCTCATAAATAAGTAAACAAATATAAAAATAAATTAGCTGGGCGTGGTGGCAGGTCCCTGTAATCCCAGCTACTCGGGAGGCTGAGGCAGGAGAATCACTTGAACCCAGGAAGTGGAGGTTGCAGTGAAAGGAGATCATGCCACTGCATTCCAGCCTGGGCAACAAGAGTGGCTCCTTCTCAAAAAAAAAAAAAAACAAACAAACCCACAAACCTTTTTAGACAGCTATCAGATTATTTCTTTCTTGTAATAGAAAGAAAGCTATTAGGTTAAAGGAATTGCACTTTTTTTTTTGGCATTTTAAAATTTACAGTTTTTGCTAGCTTTTCTCCAGAACAGTTGAATCAACTTAAATCCCTAACAACAATGACCGAGTTCCTACACATCCTTAGGAATGCAGAAATAAGGGTGAATATATATATATATATATATATATATATACACCTTTTCTTTTCTTTTTTGTTTAAAGAGATAGGGTCTTGCTCTGTCAGCAAGGCTAAAGTGGAGTGGTGTGATCACAGTTCACCGTAACCTTGAATGCCTGTGCTCAAGCAATCCTCCCACCTCAGCCTCCGGAGTAGCTGGGACTGCAGGTGAGCTGCTGCGTCAGGCCATGAATACATTTTAGTTTCTTCCTTGGCCATATGTATTTCTTTTGTGTATGTGATATCGTAAAATATATATTTGGACTTCCACCCCACCCACTTTTTCTTGGCATACAACTCCTAAAATCCTTAGAATCTCCAAAGTGCTGTCTTTTTGTATAGTAGTGAGTTGACTTACGGCTGGTAGCCCCTAGGCAGTTTCAGGATGGTGGCAGGTCCTTGGAAAGACTAAGGCATGATTAGGACTTTCAGCCCCACCCCTCAACCTCTGGTGAGAGAAGAGGGGTTGAAGGTTAAGTTGATCACCAGTGGCCAATGGTTTACGCAATCATGCCCATGTAATAAAGCCTCCATAAAACCCCAAAAGGACTGAGTTCAGGAGATTCCAGAGAGCCGAACACGTGGAAGTTCCTGGAGAAGGCATGGAAGTTCTACACCCTTTGCCCCATATGTCGCCCTGTACAGCTCTTCATTTGTATCTTTTCTAATTTAATAAACCAGTAAATATAAACAAGCTTCCTTGAGTTCTGTGAGCCACTCTGGCAAATTAACTGAACTCAAAGAGGCAGCTGTGGGAGCCCCAACTTGAAGCTGGTTGGTCAGAAGAGGCTGGGACTGAATGGGGTGGGCGGAGTCTCGTGGGACTGAACTCTCAACCTGTAGGATCTGATGCCACTGCCAGGTAGACGTGTCAGAACTGAACTGGAAGCCACCTAGCCGGTGTCAGCTGCAGAACTGATTGGTTGCTTGGTGGTGGTGTCAGAAACATGTTGTAAGAGAACAGTGGGAGAAACTGAGATGTTTTTTCCATTCACAGTGTACTTATAAAACAATCTCACCTGACTGTGATGGTTCACACCTGTAATCTTAGCACTCTGGGAGGCCAAAGAAGGAAGATCACCTGAGATCAGGAGTTCAAGACCTCCCCTCCTCCCCGAACAATACAGCAAAACCCCAACTCCATGAAACAATTTTAAAAAGTAGCTGGGTGTGGTGGCATGTGCCTCTCTTAGCTACTTGGGGGACTGATGTGGGAGAACCACTTGAGGAGTTTGAGGCTGAAGTGAGCCATGATCGTGCCACTGCACTCCAGCCTGGACAACAGAGACCCCATCTTTTTTTTTTTTTTTTGAGACGGAGTCTTGCTCTGTCGCCCAGGCTGGAGTTCAGTGGCGCAATCTCAGCTCACTGCAAGCTCCGCCTCCCAGGTTCACGCCATTCTCCTGCCTCAGCCTCCCAAGTAGCTGGGACTACAGGTGCCGCCACCACGCCCGGCTAATTTTTTTTGTATTTTTAGTAGAGACAGGGTTTCACCGTGTTAGCCAGGATGGTCTCGATCTCCTGATCTCATGATCCGCCCATCTCGGCCTCCCAAAGTGCTGGGGGATTACAGGTGTGAGCCACCGCACCTGGCCAGAGACCCCATCTTAAAAACAAAACAAAACAAAACCTTGCTGCCTCTCTTTAACTACCTGACAGTTTATATATCATATTTTAAGAATGTGGTTTCTAGTTGATATGACTCTAGGTGATTATTCTCTTCTTGTCTGTGCTTTCTGACTTTTTCTACAGTGAACATGTATTATTTAAATTTGTAAAGTGCTTATTTTTTCTAATGTGCTATCCATAGGTCATCTTGTTAACACTGAAAGTTTAGAACACTATGTAATACGTTTTATCGCTTTTTTTTTCTTTTTCTTCTTAAACTGTAATGACAACTATAAGCTCAGGTCTGAGGAAAAATCTTGTCTTTTTCCCTCATATATTCATTTATAGAAAAAAAAATTCCTCTCACAGATAAAGGGCTAGGTAGAGCACCTCAAAAATGCAACACCTTTTGTATTTTCTTGCTCCTTACCTTTCTTCCCTCAGATTTTTACCCTTATCACAAATCTAGGTCAAAGCTATTTTCAAATGATTGCCTAAGGGACCCTTCCGTATGCGATCCCTGCCAGGCTACTACTGTGGCAAGCAAGATGAGTTTCACAGGGACAGAATGATGCAGGCAGAAAGTCTGTTGCTCCACTTCTCATGGAATTATCTCTTCAGGATTCAAGTCTAACCATCATCGGCTTGCATCTTCTTTGAGGTTTAGAGAAGTACAAGTTCACAAAATAGTAGCCCAGCTTCCACTCTTCAGAGAGATACACATGAACTCCTGGCTATAATTGTCAAAACAAATGTGTAATATAAACAGATCTTTTACTAGAAACAGTTCATTGTATGAGATTGAGAAAACTATTATAATGAACTGCCAAGATTTGGAAATATATTTGTTAATTAGGACTTTCTGAAGCTAGAGTACTTATACAGTATTTTTGAAAAATCAGAGGCCAGGTATGGTGGCTCAAGCCTGTAATCCCAGCACTTTGGGAGGCCAAGGCGGGAGAATTCCTGAGGTCAGGAGTCTGAGACCAGCCTGGCCAACATGGTGAAACCCCGTCTCCACTAAAAATACAACAATTAGCCGGGCGTGGTGGCGCACGCTTGTAGTCCCAGCTACTCGGGAGGCTGAGGCAGGAGAATAGCTTGAACCTGGGAGGCAGAGGTTGCAGTGAACCGATATTGCACCACTGTACTCCAGCCTGGGTGACAAAGCGAGGCTCTGTCTCAAAAAAACCAAAAAAAAAAACAAAAACAAAAAAACAAAAGCAATTAGAAACCAATTTTAATCTTATAGGATATCAAGTCATCAAAGTAAAAAAAAATTTTTAATAAATGAAAATGCTATATCTTGACTATCATCTGAATTTCCATGGCCTTATATCCCTGTTTTCTAAAGTTTTACCCTCCACTGGATTTTACCTTCTCATTTTCAGTTCCTGAAATATACAAATGTATCTTTACAGGTGCAAATTTACATAAAATAACCTAGGTATGGGACACCTGTATTGCAGTTATCTATATTTGAACATCTACAGTGTTGCAGTCCATTTTATGAGAATATTCAGGTCTGTAAACAATCACCATTCTCCTAATTGGTAAGCAAGTTAGTAACCATTTTCAACATGAACCAAAAATGAATAACTTCTTACAATAGTGCTACCAGTCCACATTTTCTAATTCACGTCACCAGGACACATACAAATAACATAATTAATAAAGTAGAACATTTGCAACTATAAAAGGAAGGTAAGTGAAAAGCTGGATCAAGACACAACAGTCATGGGTTTTCTCCTTTGCATACTTGACTATATTCTTATAAACACAGACACAATGTAGTTTTGTTGTTAGAGCTGTTTTATATGTAACTCAGAAGGGATTCAAATTCCAGCAGCAAATATTTATCGAGCACAGTGGTAGACAGAATGATGGCCCACGTCTTAATCCCTACAACCTTTGAATATATTACGTTATGTGGCAAAAGGGAATTAAAGTGTTAATCAGACTGAGGTTGCTAATCAGATTACCTTAATTAAAATAGTATCACCTGGATTATAAGGAGGCTCTAATCTAATCACAAGGAACTTAAAAGTGGAATGGGGCAGTCAAAGAGAGGGATGCGACTAAGATAGAATGGTCAAAGGACTGCAACACAGCTATCTCTGAAGATGCAGCAAAAGGGGGCCAAGAGCCAAAAAATGTGAGCAGCCTCTGGCAGCTGTATAAAGCAAGGCAATGGACTCGCCCCTACAGCCTCCAGAAACGTATGCAGCACTGCTGTCTCCTTGATTTTAGCCCAGCGAGACGTGGGTTGGACTTCTAACCTACATAACTGTAAGATTATAAATTAGTGTTGTTTTAAACCAATAAGTTTGTGGCAATTTTTAATAGCAGCAATAGGATGCACCCACCAATACATGCACCCACTAAGTGCCAGACATAATACTAGACATGAAGAAAGTGAGCATGAGCCTAAAAATTATTAGTCAGATAGGTCAGTCAAATATTTTAAAGGGGACACTAAAACCAGTGCCAGAAATTGAATCTTATTAGCTAGATCATTACTCAGGTGATGGTAAACTCAACAGCCAGGGAATTACTTTGATATTTCGCGCTGGAAATCACTGCTCTACAAAAAAGAGACAATCAAGTATAGTTAAACTTGATTAAGCATCAAAATAGTAGTATCAAATGTTGGGGGAAGATATCAGCATAACTAATTTATTTTACTGCAATCCCATCCCAACAAGTGTGAAACACGCATTAATAACAAAGGTTTAATTTGTCTATGAAGGCAACAAAACCAAACCGAAGGTTCCTTTTTGTTCATATGTCTACTGATAGCCACAACACTGCTAAGCTATGGGCAATGGAAGGAATAAGTAGTCTTTCATTAGAATCAAATTATAAACAAATGTTTTACATATCCCAAATACTGTTGGGCATTTTCAAACACTACTGTTGCAGTCTTTTACGACAATTTTGGCATTATCTAAGAAAATAAAATATAATGCATTAGTTGAACCAGATAATTCCATTTCTTTTTTTTTTGAGACGGAGTCTCGCTGTGTCACCTAGGATGGAGTGCAGCGGCGCGATCTCGGCTCAATGTAAGCTCCGCCTCCCGGGATCATGCCATTCTCCTGCCTCAGCCTCCCGAGTAGCTAGGACTACAGGCACCCGCCACCACATCTGGTAATTTTTTACATTTTTAGTAGAGATGGGGTTTCACCATGTTAGCCAGGATGGTCTCGATCTCCTGATGTCATGATCCGCCCACCTCAGCCTCCCAAAGTGCTGGGACTACAGGCATGAGCCACCACACCTCACCCCAGATAATTCCATTTCTAAGAATTCATCTTACAGATACAAGCATAGAAACATGCAAAGATATACAAATGAGCGCCTTCACTTACTACAGTATTGTATATGATAGAAAAAACCTAGAAACAATCTAAATGTCTGTCACTAGGGCGCTGATTAAATACATTACAGAATATCCATTCAACAGAACACTAAACAGTCTTAAGGAAAGAGGAGGTAGCTTTTTATTTTTGACATTGACAGATGTCTAAGTCTTGTTATTAAGTAACTAAAAGTTAGTCATGACGGCCAGGCACAGTGGCTCACGCCTATAATCCCAGCACTTTGGGAGGCCAAGGAGGGCGGATCACTTGAGGTCAGGAGTTCAAGACCAGCCTGGACAACAGAGTGAAACCCATCTCTACTAAAAATACAAAAATTAGCCGGGCGTGGTGGTACAAACATGTAATCCTGGCTACTTAGGAGGCTGAGGTGGGAAATCACTTGAACCCAGCCGGTAGGGGTTGCAGAGAGCCGAGATCATACCACTGCACTCCAGCCTGGGCAACAGAGTGAGACTCATCTTGGGAGGTTGGTGGGGGAAGGCATGGAACAAAATGTTTCTGACTCTGTGTTAAAAAAAAAACAAAAAACTATGTGTTTGCAAACACACAGAAATATTTAAGAATACACAAGAAAGGCCAGGCACGGTGGATCACGCCTGTAATCCCAGCACTTTGGGAGGCCGAGGCGGGTGGATTACCTGAGGTCAGGAGTTCAAGACCAGCCTGGCCAACATGGTGAAACCCCATCTCTACTAAACTACAAAAATTAGCCGGGCATGATGGCAGGTGCCTGGAATCCCAGCTACTCGGAGGCTGACGTGGGAGAATCACTTGGACCTGGGAGGCGGAGGTTGCAGTGATTCCAGATAGTGCCATTGCACTCCAGTCTGGGTGACAGAGCGAGACTCCATCTCAAAAAAATAGTAAAGTAAGAATACACAAGAAAAAGTTCATTATGACTGCTTCCAGGAAAAGGGACTGCAGTAGTTTTGAAACTTTCACTTTCATTTTGTAACATGCTGAGTAGTTTGGGAAAAAATACTTTTCAATAATAATTATGTATCTTAGAGTTTTTAATTCAATTTAAAATTGAAAAAAGTTCTTTTTTTTTTCTTTTTTAGAAATTTGATGTTTTACAAATAAAACCACAGAAATTTTTCTTACGTTGGTAAAAATGTTTAGAACTGCAGAAAAGAAAACAGGGTGTGGATGAAAACATTTGAGCCTGAGTTCACACTTTGAGGCTTCCTAGCTACATGGCGTTGGCTAACAAGTTCAATCACGTTCAGCATACATTTCTTTATTCAGCAGAAAGAAGATCAACACTCACACCTTACTGGGTCTGTAAGAAGATAACATGAGATAATGGGCGCAGTGGCTCACGCCTGTAATCCCAGCACTTTGAGAGGCTGAGGCAGGAGGACTGCTTAAGGTCAGGAGTTCGAGACCAGCCTGGCCAACATGGTGAAACCTCGTCTCTACTGAAAATACAAAACATTAGCTAGGCATGGTGGTGCACGCCTGTAATCCCAGCTATTCGGGAGGCTGAGGCAGGAGAATTGCTTGAATCTGGGAGGTGGAGACTGCAGTGAGCCCAGATCATGCCACTGCACTCCAGCCTGGGCGACAGAGCGAAACTCCGTCTTGAAAAATAAATAAATAAACAAACACAATAAAATAAAATAAGTGCTGCCAGGCATGGTGGTTCACCCCTGTAATCTCAGCAATTTAGAAAGCCAAAGTAGGAGGATCATTTGTGCCCGGGGGGTTCCAGATCAGCCTGGGCAACACAGTGAAACCCCATCTCCACAAACACAAAAAATAAATTAGCCAGGCCTGGGAGTGAACACCTGTAGTCTCAACTACTTGGGAGGCTGAGGTGGGAGGATTGTTTGAGTCCAAGAGTTCAATGCTGCAGTGAGCTATGACTGTACCATTGCACTCCAGCTTAGGAGACAGAGCAAGACTGTCTGAAAAAAAAGAAAACAAACAAAAAACCTGAAGTGGGCAGGGCATGGTGGCTCATGCCTGTAATCATAGCACTTTGGGAGGCTGAGGAGGGCTGATTGTTTGAGCCCATAAGTTTAAGACCAGCCTGGGCAACATTACAAAACCCCATCTCTACAAAAAAATATAAAAATTAGCCAGACGTGGTAGCAAGTACATGGAGTCTCAGCTACTTGGGAGGCTGAGGTGGGAGAATCGCTTAAGCCTGGGAGGCTGAAGTTGCAGTGAGCGCGGTAGCTGATGCCTATAATCCCAGCACTTTGGGAGGCCAAGGCAGGCAGGAGTTCAAGACCACCCTGGCCATCCTGGTGAAACCCTATCTCTACTAAAAATGCAAAAATTAGCTGGGCATGGTGGCAGGCACCTGTAATCCCAGCTACTTGGGAGGCTGAGGCAGGAGAATTACTTGAACCCGGGAGATGGAGGTTGCAGTTAGCCGAGATCGCGCCACTGCACTCCAACATGGGCGACAGTGCAAGACTCTGTTAAAAAACAAACAAACAAAAAACCCAATAAAATAAACAATAAAATACCTGAAGTGAATATGGAAAATGTAAGCATAAGAGAGACAGATAAAAGACATGTTGGAGAGATAATATCTCCAAATAACCAACAAGAAAGTAGATGATCTTGCACCACTGCACTCCAGCCATGATCTAAGGCACCATTTTACATCTCTGGTTCAGAGTGTTCTTAGAGAAGACTTAGGTTGCCTAGGACTTTTATTTGTAAGAGAGAGAAGGAATAAACTGGCTTGTCACCTTTAAAGCAAATGCACTGTCCCTGCTCCAGACTACTAAAATAATGGCGGCCCTTCTGTATTTACATTAGCTATTACAGGTGTAAATAACTCCTTGCTTGTACACATTCTTTCTCAGTATTTCCTGAGTGTAAACCATACATCAGCCACAGTTTTAGGCACTGGGGTTGCTTCACTGAACAAAGGTTTTGCCTTCACAGAGCTTATGTTCTTGTCAAAAGACAGGCAATACATATAATACAGTGCCAGCAATAAGTGCTATGAAGAAAAATAAGGCACAGTGGGCTGGGTATGGTGGCTCATGCCTGTAATCCCAGCACTTTGGGAGGCCAAGGAGGGTGGATCACCTGCAGTAAGGAGTTCAAGACCAGCCTGGCCAACATGGTGAAACCCCGTCTCTACTAAATACAAAAAATTAGCCAGGCATGGTGGCGGGCACCTGTAATCCCAGTTACTTGGGAGGCTGGGGCAGGAGCATCATCTGAACCCAGGGGATGGTGGTTGGAGAGAGCCGAGACTGCACCACTGCACTCCAGCCTGGGCAACAGAGTGAAACTCCATCTCAAAAAAAAAGGAAAATAAGGCACAGTAAGAATACAGAATAGTAGAAATAGATGCTGTTTTATTTTTCATTTTATTTTATTTTTGAGACAGAGTCTTGCTCTGTCACCCAGGCTGGAGTGCAGTGGCACAATCTCAGGTCACTGCAAGCTCTGCCTCCCGGGTTCACGCATTCTCCTGCCTCAGCCTCCCGAGTAGCTGGGAATACAGGCGCCCATCACCATACCCTGCTAATTTTTAGTATTTTTAGTAGAGACAGGGTTTCACGGTGTTAGCCAGATGGTCTTGATCTCCTGACCTCGTGATCCGCCCACCTCGGTCTCCAAAGTGCTGGGATTACAGGCATGAGCCACCGCGCCCAGCTCAAATAGATGCTGTTTTAGATAAAAGTAGTCAGAAGAGATGACATGTGAAGAGAGACCTGTAAGGAGAGAGAGGCTGAGCCATGATGCCATCTGCAGAGGAAGAAGCAAGGACAAAGGTCCAAAGGCAGAATCAAGCTTGTTGGTTTGAAGAACATTCCGAGGGCTGGTATGGCTGAGGCAGAGCACACCACACCATACGAGGAGGAGAGTGGTGTATGAGGCTGGAGGAGTTGACAGGGGCCAAGTTCTAGACCTTACAGGACCTAGTAGGCCATAAGGAAAACTCCAGATCTTAATCTAAGTATGATGGAAAACTACCGAAGATTTTCTGGTGTTCTTTGTTTCCCTTCTATCCCAAAGGGAGTGACATGATCAGCTGTGCTTTCTAAGAGATTACTTTGGCTGCTCTGGAGATAACAGATCTAGGGGACAAAAGTAGAAGCAAGGAGACCAGGTAGGAAGCCACTGCATAGATTCTGTAAAGAGATGAAGACAGTATTGACTGGAGTTACAGAAATGCAGGTGGAAAGACATGGCTGGATTCAGGAAACATTCTGGAAGCAGGACTGACAAGTTATTGCTAGGTTGGGTATGAGATATGAGAGAAAAGAGTCAAGAAGATACCAAAATTTTGGACCTGGGCAATTTTGTGAATGGGGGAAGATTAGGTGTGGTGGGGTAGAAAATCAAGAGTTTAGTTTAGGACATGATGTATTTGTGCTGACAGCTAAATGGTGATGTTCAGTAGGCAGTTGGATATATGAGTCTGAAGTTTAGGGAGAAGTTGAAACTGCACATAAGATTTGAAGAGTCTTTAGAATATAAAAGGTATTTTAGGCCCCGAGACTTCGTAAGATCACCTGGTGAACATACGTACAGAGGGAAGAAAAGGGGCACACCAACATCTAAGACTTATCAAGAAAAGGCAAATTCAGAAGAAGAGAATCAGAAGTCAGGGCAAGGGATTGAGAAGAAAAACCAGGAATGTGTGGTGGCTCTTTTGTATGCTAATATATGTAAGAGCTATTACAGGTGTAAAAAGTTGCTGGTTGCACACATTTTCTCCCCCTTATTCAGTATTTCCTCAGTGTATACTATGTGTCAGCCACTCTTTTAGGTAAGCATGTAAGAAAATAGCTGAGTAAGATATGAAGACAAATGCTGGGCTGCTAAGAACTCAAGATTAGTGAGAAACGAGCATAGGCTCCGGGTATCTTGACAAGAGTTGTAGGGATGAAGGATGAATTGGAGGGGGCTTAAAAGAAAAGGATGGCCAGGCGCAGTGGCTCAAGCCTGTAATCCCAGCACTTTGGGAGGCCGACACGGGCAGATCACGAGGTCAGGAGATCGAGACCATCCTGGCTAACATGGTGAAACCCTGTCTCTACTAAAAAATACAAAAAACTAGCCGGGCGAGGTGGCGGGCGCCTGTAGTCCCAGCTACTCGAGAGGCTGAGGCAGGAGAATGGCATAAACCCGGGAGGCGGAGCTTGCAGTGAGCTGAGATCCGGCCACAGCACTCCAGCCCGGGCAACAGAGCGAGACTCCGTCTCAAAAAAAAAAAAAGAAAAGGATGAGAGAGGAGACTCCATGAGCACAAATAACTCTTTTGGGGTGTCTGTCTGTAAAAGAGCCACACATACACACAACAGACATTCCCCTTGTTTTCACTTCTGCTATCAAGGAGTACAGCTGAGATGCAAGTTTTACCTTACAACCTGCTCCTTAACATTTTGGAGAGCAAAGTTGTTCTAATTTGTGAAGAGAGCAACTCGCGAGCCCTCTTATTTATTCTTCACTATCAGAGCGCCTTCTGTTTACTTTCACCAGTGTGGCTTCTCAACTGCAACAACTGCTGAACCCCACAGCTGGTTCTAATCCCTCCTCAACAGTGCAGCTGCCATTTCTCATCTATCTCGCCTCTGTTTTTTCGATTCTTTTCTCCTGCTTTTTTTTTCTCTTGTCTCTTGTTGCCCCGTACATTTTGCTTTTTGATGCCTGCGCGTTAAAGCTGACGTTTTAGATATATCTAAACCATTACAAAGACAGCAAGGATGATTTCCCCTTGCATAACGCGGCATGACCACAGTAGATAAGCAGGAATGATCTCTGAAATTATGACTCTTCTCATCTACTGTGCACCTTTTCTGAGGGCCTAAGGGCTGATCCACTAATGCGTTAGTCAAAGTTTTACAGACATGGAAGTCTGAGGCTTCCTTTAGGCTTAGTCCCCAGATGACTAACATATTACTGAATACTATAAGGATTCATTGAGAAATGTCTAGTGTGGCATTTACCTAAGTAGGCAAGCCCAACATAGTATGGTAGATGCTTTCATAAAGGAATTCAGGAATGCTATGGAAGAACATAGAACAGTTTATTCAAATTTGGGCATCCCAGAAGCTTCAGTGAGAAAATGATGTTTATATTATGATGAGTATGACTCAGCTAGACTCGAGTGTTGGGGGAAGAACAGCATGTGCAAAGGACCAGAAGAAGTGAGAACACGGCATATTTGGGGACACTCACAAAAGCTAAGTCAGTATGGCTGTGTGTATTATTCTAGGGTGAGGGTGGGGTATTCAAGGATGACCAGAGATAAGGCTAGAGAGGAAGGGCCAGGTCACGTAAGATATGTTCAAGAATCTGTCTCCCTTCCCCAACTAAAACCTTGTCAATATAAAGAGGCTGGACGATATCCTGGGATATGCACCAAACTATTAAAGGTAGCTTTCTCTGGGGAGTGAGAGTGCACAGAGGTGGAGGGATTTCACTTTATTACTTTAAATACTCCCATGCTGCCATGGTGCATGTTTATTTTCACAATGCCAAGCATTATTTCTGAATTTTTTTTTTTTTTTGAGGCAGAGTCTCACTCTGTCACGCAAGCTGGAGTACAGTGGCATGATCTTGGGTCACCGGAACCTCCACCTCCCGGTCTGAAGAGATTCTTCCGCCTCAGACTCCCAAGTAGCTTGGATTACAGGGGCATACCACCATGCCCGGCTAATTTTTTGGTATTTTAGTAGAGATGGGGTTTTACCATGTTGCCCAGGATGGTTTCAAAATTTTTAATTACATAAAACAAAGGACAAGAACAGGAAGCTGTGGCAATAATAAGATGGCCTGAATTAGAGTAATGATAGTAGCTAAGGGAAAAAGTAAAATATAATTAGTAAAACAAAGATCTTGGTAAGGGCTAAGGGAGACAAAGGAATTAAAGACAACTGGATTTCTGACATGAACACATAGGTAGTTAGTTGTATTAGTCTGTTTTCATGCTGTTGATAAAGACATGCCCGAGACTGGGCAATTTACAAAGGAAAGAGGTTTAATGGAGAACTCACAGGTCCACGTGGCTGGGGAAGCCTCACAATTATGGTGGAGGAGATTTGGGTGGGGACACAGTCAAACCATATCAACAGCGGTTGGTAGTATCTTTCATTACATTAGCAATAATACGGTTTGATGCAATTTAGGGGTAAAAATGAGTTTCAACTTGGTCATTTTAGCTTGAAGTACTCAGGAGACATTCACATGGAATTAAAACTTATAGGCTGGGTGTGGTGGCTCATGCCTGTAATCCCAACACTTTGGGAGGTCGAGGCTGGTGGATCACCAGGTCAGGAGTTTGAGACCATCCTGGCCAATACAGTGAAACCCCATCTCTACTAAAAATACAAAAATTAGCTGGGCAAGGTGGCATGTGGTTGTAGTACCAGCTACTCAGGAGGCTGAGGCAGAAGAATTGTTTGAACCCAGGAGGCGGAGGTTGCAGTGAGCCGAGATTACACCACTGCACTACAGCCTGGCGACAGAGCGAGACTCCAATTCAGAAAACAAAAAAAAAAAAAGGTCTTAAATCTACAACTCTGGAGGAAAAAAAATACATTACAAAAGGAATGCAGATCCTCTCAGCATATATATGGTAACTGATGTCCTGAGACAAGATGAGGGTGCTCAGGTGTATGCAGAGAGTTTAAAAAAACTAGAACAGAGGGTGGAATTCTAAAACTGAATTTCTTAGACTGATGTGTGGTCTACCTGCGTTATACTCTCCTAAGGAGTCTGATAAAAACGTAGAATCCCTGGCTTTACCACCAACCTACTGAATCAGATACACTGGGTGTCCTGGAAATCCACATTTTAAGCAAGCAACTCCCAACTCCCCAATTATTTCTGTGCAAGGTAAAGTCTGAGACCTACTGATTTAGAGGTTGAGTATGAAAAAGAGCAAGGGCAAAAAACCAAAAACAACAAAGTTGAGAAGGAGATGAGCTGGCCAGGCATGGTGGCTTACGCCCGTAATCCCAGTACTTTGGGAGGCCAAGGCAGGTGATTGCTTCAGCTCAGGAGATCAAGATCAGCCTGGGTGACATGGTGAAACCTTGTCTCTTCAAAAAAATACAAAAATTAGCTGGGTGTGGTGGCACATGCCCGTAGTCCCAGCTACATGGGAGGCTGAGGCGGGAGGATCACTTGAGCCCAGGAGTTCAAGGTTACAATGAGCCATCATCATGCCACTGAACTCTAGCCTGAGCAACATGATATAACTCCATCTCTACAAAAAATAAAAAAACTAGCCAGGTGTGGTGGTATGCACTTGTAGTTCCAGGTACTAGGGAGGCTGTGGTGGGAAGATCACTTGAGCCCAGGAGTTCAAGGTCACGGTGAGCTATGATGGTGCCACTGCACTCTAGCCTGGGTGACAGAGTGACCTTTAAAAAATAAAGAACATTATGGCGGGGTGCGGTGGCTCATGCCTGTAATCCCAGCACTTTGGGAGGCTGAGGCAGGCGGATCACCTGAGGTCAGGAGTTTGAGACCAGCCTGACCAGGAGAAACCCCATCTCTACTAAAAATACAAAATTAGCCGGGCATGGGGGCGCATGCCTATAATCCCAGTTAGTCAGGAGGCTGAGGCAGGAGAATCACTTGAAATCAGGAGGCAGAGGTTGAGGGGAGCCGAGATCATGGCATTGTACTCCAGCCTGGGCAACAAGAGCAAACCTCCGTCTCAAAATAAATAAATAAATAAATAAATAAATAAATAAATACATAAATACATAAATACATAAATAAATACATAAATAAATAATAAAAAATAAAATTGAAAAATTGAAAAAGTAACTGGGAAAATTATTTAACGTTCTAATTTATCTCTGTATATTTCCAAGCTCCTTTCACTGCCCTACAATATAAACAAAGTCTGAATCTGGGTAATTTATAAGACGAAAAATAATAGTGGACAATATCTGAAAAAATGGACTGAATGAGAATCACTTTGAAGCGAAGGTCTTGGACAAACTGCAAAGGTTTGCCAGACGCCTAGCAAATTGGTGAATAACCGCCATGACCTGTCCAGGTGTAACTAAATTCCAGAGTATATAAACATAGAAAGTCTTCTATGACAAAAAAAGATGAGTTACTTTTGAAAAGCGCAGAAATAAAGCTGTCAGCTTCACAGTGCCATATGGATGCTCTCTCCCAGATTAACCAAATTACTTAACATCAGACCAAAATTAAACCAGGCCTTCACTTACAAGCTATTAATGGCTGGGCACAATGGCTCGCACCTATAATCCCTGCACTTTGGGAGGCCAAGGTAGGAGGATTGCTTGAAGCCTGAAGTTTGAGACCAGCCTGGCTGACAAGAAACCCTGTCCCTACTAAAAATACAAAAATTAGCCAGGTGTGGTGGTGCGCACCTGTAGTCCCAGATATTTGGGAGGCTGAGGCAGGAGAATCGCTTAAACCCAGGAGGCCGAAGTTGCAGTGAGCTGGAATCACACCATTGCACTCCAGCCTGCGTGATAAAGTCAGACTCTGTCTCTCTCAAAAAAAAAAAAAAAAAAAAAAGAGGATCTGTACTCTGAAGATGTTGGCCTGACTGAAAGGCAAAATGATTAAGTAAATGCCAAATGAACTCACACTTACTTAGGACCCTTTCACACCCACTTACCCTGAATCTTACATTATCACAAAACATTCTATGGAGATAAAGCAAACTAGAAAATAAGATATCTTTACTTCATTCTTTCCATTTTTGCTTTTATGTTTCTTTGTAGTCCTTCATTTGTAGGTATTATGAGAGGAAAAAATGTACTTGAAACTTACTGAGTACAAAGTGCTCACCTGCATGCTACTGCAGACTAATCCATTTTTATTTACTATTGCTACCAAATGCCACACATTAGTTACATGACTTTGAGTGACTTTCTCTCTTAGGAGTTGTACTATATAATCTTTAAGAATGTTTTCCAAATCTGAAAGTCTACAGTTCTAAGTAAGATTGGAGAAGAGGGAAATGGTGACAAAGAATACAAATATTCAAATGTATAAGACAGTTGATACAGATGATACTCTTTATTTACTTAAATTTTTAGCCCTTCACTTATGAAGAAAAAGAATATCCAGAGGCAGAGAACTCAGTGCTAGCAATACAACTTCTTGATTCAATAAGGCTACAGCTAACAAACTGGTAACATTTCAAGAGTTTCTCTGTTAGCTGCTACCTAGAACATGGAACATATTTTTTTTTCAACGAAATGATGTGCTATAGAGTGGTTAGGCTCTTAGGCAAATGCACAAAAGTTTAACCTTTGATGCAAGTACCTTTATTGTCTGCTAAACCTTGAAATATAAAAAATCAAATGAATTTTCATCTCTCCTGGTAAAGACTCCTTGCTGTGCTTAAAAAGTTATAATGGCCAGGCAAGTGGCTCATAACCGTGAATCCCAGCACTTTGGGAGGCAGAGGCAGGCGGATCACAAGGTTAGGAGTTCAAGACCAGCCTGTCCAGTATGGTGAAACTCTGTCTCTACTAAAAATACACACACACACAAATTAGCCGGGCGTGGTGGCGCGCACCTGTAATCCCAGCTACTCGGGAGGCTGATGCAGGAGAACAGCTTGAACCTGTGAGGCGGAGGTTGCAGTGAGCGGAGATCGCACCATTGCACCCCAGCCTGGGCAACAAGAGCTAAACTCCGTCTCAAAAAAAGAGAAAGTTATAATGACGGAAAATGTCCGTTTAAATCTGTATTTTGGGCAATTCAGAATTTTAAGTCATAAGTATTTCTTTATGATCACTGTGGAAAACAATGACCCACGTATCTACTTTGGATAGGTTTAATATCAAAGGTTCTCAAAAGGTATGTACCACTCTAATTTTCTAAAAGCTGTTAATCCAGTTAGCCCTTAGCCCTTTCCCTGGTAGTAGGTCACTTTAAAACTGAAATCACACTTTTGCTTTCATTCAAATATTGTAACCAAGAATAAGTAGCAAGAATTTGGTATGTCAGTTAGGACAAAGGAGACAGATGGTCCCCACCTTACCATGGTTCAACTTACAATTTCTTGACTTTACAATGTTGCAAAAGTGATACTCACTTGGTAGCAACTGTACTGACTGTCCATACAACCATTCTGTTTTTCACTTTCAGTGAAGTATTAATGAATTACATGAGGTATTTTGACACGTTATTGTAAAAGAGACTGTTAGATGATTTTGCCCAAATTTTGGCTAATGTAAGTGTTGTGAGCAGTTTAAGGTAGGTTAGGCTAAGCTACAATGCTTGCTAGATGCATTAAATGCATTTTTGACTTACAGTATTTTTGACTTACAATGGGTTTATCAGCACATAACCCCTTCATAAGCTGAGAAGCATCTGTATATACTAAGCTTTTAATTATGTTTCTAAATGTACAAATAAATCTGCAATATATATGGATTTCATATACTAAAAGGATATTTCAAGTCCTTAAGTACAGTATACCCAAATGTGATAATTAATCATGACCTAAATTGAGAGTTTGGATTCTACCTACATACAAATTATTGCCAGGAAGGGAAGCATGGGTCATGCACAATCAGCTATCAGAGTGGAACTCAGCAGCTCACCACAGCACCCAACTCCTTTGCTTTATTTAGATGTGGCACCTTTTCTTCAGATTAAATCCAACTTTCCTCCCCTGGTCTCTTATTGTTACACTGTAGACATCAACCTTATTTCTTCTGGCATAAAATATTGCGGCTGCCTGAACATAACACTGTAAATGTTATGTATAGCAAATACTTGGAAAATTCAATGAAAAGGATCACTTAAAAAGTCATGTAATAAAGAAATCTTACTTTTTAAAATTTAAGCCTAATTACTGAGTGCAGGAGTGACTTGGCAGAGATCCAAAAGATTCTTCAGCTCTCCCCCTCTTCTGAGGCAAGTTTCCAGTAACCCCTGCTTTTGCCCGTTAATACATATGTATCCAAAGTGCAAAAAGAAGGGATTTGTTAAAAAAAAAAAAAAAAAAAAGACTCTACTTTCCCATTGCAATGTTAAGCATATACATAAAACATTGCCACCAGCTTTCACTTTTTAGATGGGCTACTTTTTCAGCTGGGTGGTAGGACACCAAAATGGGAAGGAGAAGTCAATGTCATAGAGTATAAATAGCTGTGGCCAAAAACAATATTGCAGAAGAGCCAACAGGAGAAAGGCTCCCCAAATTGCAGCAGGAGTGACTTAATTCCACGTCTCCCTTCATAAAGACCTCAGGGAAAACCACCATCAGGAAACAAAGAAGGGTGGAAGCAACCAGCACTCACATATGGACTTACAGTGTTTTCTTGGGTTTCTGAAACACATACACATATATTCAAACTCTCAGCTAGTACGGCAATGAAAAGGAAACTGTTCTTTATGTATGTCACATAGAAAATGTTACCCAATAGGAAGACGGTCTTTTCTCAGATATGCTGAAAAACAATCATGAATACCTAGGCGGATTTTTAATTATATTTAATTTACTTATTATATTTGAGATAGAATTTGCTATTACATTACACGGCAAATCTAAAGGTAAACCTCACCTTAAACGTTGCAATGTGCTCCTATCATGATTCATTACACACAACCCAAAGGACCAGTAATTTCCCACTACACTAGTTAAAACGTTTTAGATCAGTGGGCTAAACTGCATGGGGCACACACTTCACTTTCTATATGTTTGCTAGACACTTCAAGATTGTTCTCCAGTGTTCGAAGTCAGTAAGTTTACCAAGGTTCTGTAGCGGAATACACACGTACACACTCCTTAGGCATCAGCAGCATTTACAAAATGCAGGCAATCATAAAGTTATATAAGAAAAGCAGTCTCGCCTCTGAGGAATTAGTTCAGGCATACAAGAATCCAGGAAATCGCATATCCTCCATGCAAGGCTGGGTCACAGGAACTAGGTAAAGAAACAAAGCAAAGTACACTGGGAAACGAGGGCAGTAACAGCTGAAAAGATGCAGGCAACGCCACCAGCGGCATCTTCAAGCATTCCTTCGGAAGGGGAGTGTTTCTATATTGTTTCTAATGAGCCACTGCTGACCTAAGTAACGGTACAAGCTGAAACCAACACAGCCAGAACGAAATCCACCATGCGGTAGACGAGACTAGGGGAGCAGCATGAATGGTCCACAGGCTAGGGGTGCAGAGCTGTCACACACCCTGGGACTCGCGCACACCCTGACGCTGCCACCTGCTTTCTATTTCCTCGGGGAGGGCCGGTGACGCGTGAGCCCGAGAAGCACCAAAAGCAGGAATCCTGAAATCTGTGATTTCTAAACCCCGAGCCAAAAAACGGTCCGTAGGGCCCGTCCCCCGCAGCCTGGAGACTCTTCCCTACGCGGCGCGCGACCCGCGAGGTGGAAGGGTGAGAACTTCCACGCGGCCAAACGAGGACCAGGAGACAAGTGGGGAGTGGGAAGTGCCTGGTCCGAATGCAGGGAGGCCGGGGTCGCGGTGCCACCACGGTGTGAAGGTAGGCTGGGGGCGGGGCCGCGCGGAGCCCAACAGCCAGGGGCCAAGCAGGGGAATCCCCCCGGGGCGAGGGCGGGCACGGGCAAAGAGGGACGCCCCGGCCGCTACCTGCTGCTGGATCTTCCCGTCCTCCGTGACGACCCAGTGCGTGGTGGCGAAGGCCCCTCGTGCCGCTACACTCAGCAAGGTTGAAAGGCTGAGGAGCCAGCCTGGGCCGGAGCAAGGCGGCAGCTCGTACCGGCCACGGACCCCTACTGCCACCGCCATCTTGCCCCCCCTGCCGGGCCACTCACACCGGAAGCGGAAGCTAGTCTCCGACGCCTGCCATCTTGGAGAGGTCGGCGCTGGAGGAGGAGCAGGAGGAGGAGTCGAGAGGCGTCGGTCGCTGACTATCAGGTTTCCTCCTCCTGGGTTTGGGCGGCCAGGAAGCGCGACATTCGGCTCTTTTCCCACCTTGGCTTCAGGGATGGAGACCGCTTTTTTAGTTATTGTTTTTCTGTGGGTGGTTCGATCTCGGAGCGTGGGAACCGGAAGGAGAGAAAAGCAGTGGCTTAGGTGGAGCTTAAGCAGAAGTGAGAGGAGTCAGTTTTGTTGTTTTTTAAATCTTTGATTTTTCGTTTTATTTCTGGTAAATAGTTGGGGAACAAAAGGTGTGCTTTCGAACCACCTATGGGAAGAGAGGTGTTGCTTTTATTCTTAAAGTCTCACAATACTGGAAGCTTCAGAATGGAGACGGTTGTTAGTCTAGCGCACCGCTGTCCGGTAATGCGAGCCACGTGTGCAATGTAAAAATAGAGGGAAGTAATCCTACTAGTACATTTTATTTAACTCAAAATACACAAAATATTAATTCAGTGTGGTCGGTACACATCATTGAGGTAATTGAGGTAGTTTCCTTTTTTTTTTTTTCTTTAAGTCTTGGAAATCGGTATTTTACACTGACAGCTTATCTAGTTATATTTCAGGGGCTTAATAGCCGCATGTGCCTACAGTACTGGTCAGCACAGGTCTAAGCTAGAGGTCTGGGTCTGGAGACCAGAAGCATTGGCATCACCTGGGAGCTTTTAGACATGCACATTCTCGGCTCTTCTCCGTCTCCCTGGCAACCTGCCGAATCAGACTACAGTTTAGCAGCAGCCTCAGGTGACTGGTATATATATTAAAGTTTGAGACCCACGTCCCTCTAGTGAACCAGCAGGCAGGCAGGTGACAAGCTTGGCTGCCAGCTTCTTGCTAGATACGTCATTTTAGGTCTTTCAAGATTGTCCTCTGTGTTTGTTATTTAAGGTTGGTATGCTTTTGGTTTTCTCCTTGGGAAAAGAAGGATGAAAATATTGTTTAACCACTTCCTTACACAAGTGTATGCGGGAGAGCAATTGCTAAGTGTTTAAACACCACGATATAGAAATATAGAAACAACCACAGCATTGGGTTTTTTATGTTGTTGTTGTTTTTTCTTCATTCCAGGAACAGCTTTTCTTAAAGGCTTGAAGACTGAACATTCATTTCATTAAAAATATATGGCTTATTTGCTTTTTGCCTGGTACTCTGATAGTCTCTGGGTTTGGAAATGTCACCATTGAGCAGTGTGCAATATAGTGAGATACTATTGGCAGGTTAACAATTAAAATACAGGATAATGGGGGTGTATGAAGGCATATGTACAGGAGAGAGCAACCAACCAGGTGAAAAAAGGCTTGGAGCTCAGGTACTGGTTCAGGCAGAATAATAAGTGAAAAGGTGAAGTCAGCCACGCACGGTGGCTCACGCCTGTAATCCCAGCAGTTTGGGAAGCCGAGGTGGGTGGATCACGAGTCAGGAGTTCCACCTGGCCAAGATGGTGAAACCCCGTCTCTACTAAAAATATAAAAATTAGCCGGGCGCGGTGGCGGGCGCCTGTAATCCCAGCTACTCAGGAGGCTGAGGCAGAGATCACACCACTGCACTCCAGCCTGGAAGACAGAGCGAGAATCCATCTCAAGAAAAGAAAAGGTAAAGTCAGTGGCATGTTGTAAGAGTTTCTTTCTTAGAGTTTAGACATAGGCAACAGGGAGTGTTTCAGAATTTTATTTTATTGTTTGTTTATATTTTTGAGACTGAGTCTCGCTCTGTCGCCCAGGCTGGAGTGCTGGAGTGCAGTGGCACGATCTTGGTTCAAGCTCCGCCTTCCGGGTTCACGCCGTTCTCCTGCCTCAGCCTCCCGAGTAGCTGGGACTACAGGCGCCCGCCACTACGCCCGGCTAATTTTTTGTATTTTTTAGTAGAGACGGGGTTTCACTGTGTTAGCCAGGATGGTCTCGATCTCCTGACCTCGTGATCCGCCCTCCTTGGCCTCCCAGAGTGCTGGGATTACAGGCGTGAGCCACCGCGCCCAGCCTCAGAATTTTAAAATAGAGAAGTGGCAAATGATGGAATCCCTTTGGTCTCAGCATCTTACTTTGGGGGCATAGAGGTCAACCCTCTTTCTTGTGTATAAAGCTGACATCATCATCATCATCTAACATTTCTTGAGTGTTTAATACATCCTGGGTCCTGTACATGCATAGTTCCTATTTATCATCACAACTTTCCGAGCTCTGGCTAGTTAAGTAAGTTGGCCAAGATTGTATTGCTAAGTGGTAGAGCTCAGGTTTGGACTCAGATCCACCTGACTCTAGATCTGAGAACCTGAAAATGAATGAAGGATAGTGAGGAATTTGAGAAAGTCTCCAGCATCACATATTTTGCTATCAGTAATTTCTTCAACCTTCACAAGTTAACCTCTAAAGGGGTGGAATTATAGCTTCTATAGCTTTATTATACCACCTACCTATTTTCTGTAGATAACTCTTGTCTTTTGAGATTCTGTATTAGTTTTCTAATGCTGTGTAACAATTGCCACAAACTTAGCTTAACACATTATCTGACAGTTTCCTTGGGGCAAGAGTCTTCTGGTGAGGTGTGACTGAGTTCTCTGCTCAGTGTCACAAGGCTCATATCAAGGCTTCAATCTCATCTAAGGCTTGGGGGTTCTCAGTCAAGCTCATTCTTCAAGTCCTTGGCAGAATTCAATGTATTGCCAATGTAGGACTGAGGGCTCCATTTTCTTACTGGCTGCTGATTGTGGCCATTAACACTGAGGCTACCCACAATTTTCTGCCATGTGGCTCTCACAATGGCAGTTATTCCTTGAAGGCAAGCAGGAGAATATTTCCACTGCTGAAATCTCTTTAATTCCTCTATCTCTAAGCCCAGACTTAAAGGGCTCATGTGAGTTGATAAGGTCTGTCTGAATAATATCCCTTTTTATTAACCTCAGATCAACTGGTTAGTAACTTTAATGCCGTCTGCAAAAATTTTGTTTGCCATATAACATTATCTTAGTCCATTTTGTGTTGTTACAACAGAATACCTAAAGCTGGGCAATTTATAAAGAAAAGGTTTAATTGGCTTATGATTCTGGTGGCTGAAGAGTCCAAGACTGGGCAGCTGCATCTGGTAAGGGCCTCACATTGCTTCCACTTAGGGAGGAAAGCAGAAGGGGAGTGGGTGTGCATAGAGATCACATGTTGAGAGAAGCAGCAAGAGAGAGAAATCAAGAAAGCCAAACTCTTTAACAACCCACGCTCATGAGAACTAATTCATTCCTGAGAGAGCAAGAACTCACCCCTGCCCCCTGCCCCACCATGAGGGCATTAATCTGTTCATGACAGATCCACCCCCAGTACCCAGAAACCTCCCCATCTCCCAACAGTGCCACATTGGGTACCAAATTTCAACATGAGTTTTGGCGGGCCCTAAGCACATCCAAACCTATAATCACAGGAGTGATATCGTATTCATGTTTTCCCCACATAGTCAAGTTAGCAAATTTCCCCCTTTTCTACTCTATTAAGGTGAAATAGACAAAAACTGTATATATTTAGTGTACAACATGATGTTTTAATATATGTAGGGGAGATTTTATGAGGGCAAGGACCATTGGGGGTCGGTCATCTTAGAATTTTGCCTACCACAGATCCTGACTGCCAAGTACCATTCTTCTAGTCTTTCACTGAACTGTTTTAAGTATCACAGACTAATTTAGACATACTTTTGCTTCTGTTCCCTGCCTAAAATCCTTTCCTCATGCTGCTTTCTCAAATCTATTTAAGATACAGTTGAAATCCTAGCCTGCAAAAATGTCTGTCAACTTGTTTGCCGCCTCTGAATTCTGTAGCAGTAACATGACAATAGTATGCTGCAGTGTGACATTATTTTATAAACTTTGAACAGCCAAACTTGAGTGATTCTTGCCAAAGTTCTTAGTTCTAATATGGTGAGACCGAATGCTCAAACAGTAAGTCAGGCAAAGCAAATTTTTTACGAATAGGCAGCAAAGATACACAGAAATGGAGGATCCATGGTTAGCTGATCCCATGGCTCAGGAAAGCTGCCCTGGGCAGATAGATAGAGCCTCATCTGCATATACCCCATGTTGCAGCACAGATGAGGGACTCCAAAAACACTTTGGGTTTTATACCCTGGATATGACTGAGATTGCTGAGTACAAGTGTTGCAGAACATCCTGTTTTAGGAAAAATGAGGATATGGCCCAGGTTGTTCTGGAAGCTTCCTCCTTATCTCAGGATGTTGCATTCTCAGTACATTCTGCCTGAAAATAGCAAGCAAGTGGGGGAAGAGTTGGCATGGCCAAGGCCATCCAGGGACCTGTCATCTTGCAATTCTTTAATTACCTACACTAGCAACTGAGGGCAGGAAGCATCTCCTGTACTAACATTTTTATCTTCCTTGGAGCTTCCGTACAAAATAGTTACAGGTTTTTAGTTCCCCCAAATGTAGCATTCTCATTTTGTGTGAATAAAACAGTTAAACATCTTAACCTAAATAAAATTGTTCCTACTAATTTTCTACATCCGGATCACTTGTCCCTGTTATTTTATTCTGTTGTTCTAAAATCTGATGTTTCTTTTTTCATTGTACTTTTCCTTAGATGAAACTTACAGAAATACAGGATGGCAGTTGACAAAATTGCTGATATCTCAAATTGTGATTCAATTCTCAGTTCAACAAACGATAGGCAAGCCCCTAACTGCATGTAATTTAGTCTTTGAACATATTTTAGCAAATAGGTCTTTTATTTACTATCACTATAAATCTTAGAATTCTTGAAGTTATGAATTATAATTCATTCTGTTGATAGAATGAATGATCTTTCTGGATTAACTTCCTCCCTTGGGCCACCTTACCTGAAAATTGCAAAGGATTTACATACTACCTATTCCTTAGATAAAATATTTAAGATATAAATACCCCTAGGGAGGAGGGTAACACTCTTTACATTCTGTTATCTTTTGCTTTGTAATGAAACCAACATAAGTCTTAGAGATTTAAATTTTAAGTCTTAAAACATGATTTATTATTTTTCAGTTTGTTGGACTCTGCTGGGTGTTTCTTCTGCTACTCCTGGTGTTGGCTGGGGTCACTCTTATGGCTGCATTCAGCTAGGAGCTCAGCTGAGGCTGAAATGTTCCAAACTGGCTCCAACACATCTGGTGCTTTAGTTGGAGTGATTGAAATGGCTGGGGGTAGCTGGGCCTCTCTCAGACAAGGTAGTTACACAAGCTTCTTACAGGGTGGCTCAGGTTGCTGAAAGAATAAACGGAAGCTGCCAGGCTGTCAGAGGGTCAAGGCCCCAGAAGTGTGGCAAAGCATCACTTATGCATTCTCCTCATTAAGGAAAGTAACAAGCTTAGCCCAAATTCAAGTGTGGATGGAAACAGACTCATCTTGATAGGAGAAGCAGCATGTTTGAGTAGGAATGGAATTATTGGCATCCTACTACATATAATTAAGTCTTTAAGAGCAATTTTGAATTGATGGGAAGCAGGGTCGGGGGGAACAGGTTGGAAAGGAGCCTGGTTATAGCAAGAAGGGCTTTACTTGTGTAACTCCTCAACATCAATATGCACAGTGAGTGAAGAGGATTTTTTAAAGGGAGGTAGAGGATACCTAATACAGTAATTTCATTTAGAAATCATTTGTCAAATAGATCAGGGAATCTTAAGTATGAGGGCTACCATGGATGAGACCAAGGATTCAAACTCACAGTGACACTAGGGCTGCTCTGAGGATAGCAAGATAGTCATCTTAGGTTTTTATTGATACGTTAGATTTTATATTAGTTTAAGCTTTAGTTTCCATCACACTGATTACAATGATCTCTCTCCTGCTGTCTTTTACCTACTGAGGAAGCACATAATAGGTGGTCCTATAACCAACTTGAGAGGAAAGGCATCCCAAGGAGGGTCAGATTTTTTCAGACCTGAATCAGCCAGATAAATGGGCAGAATCAAGGAACCATGATTTTCCAGAGGAAAAATGCCCTAATGTTAGAAAGAGCATGGTGTTAACTGTCAGTTACTGAAAGCAGTTCACTATTGTAGTAGTGGATGAATTTAGGACTTCTGAGGTCAAAGTTAGGAATCTTAGAACTTGGAGATAGCCCATTTTCTAGCACAGCTTGGCACATTCTTAAAAGCCAAGTGTCCTGCAGATTTTGTTGCCTTGATCTCAAATGCTTTTCCTTGAGGTCTTCACGAGACTGGCTTGGTATCATTATCCAGGTCTCAGCTCAAATCAATCACTCAGAGGCTTTTTTCTGACCATTCTTTCTATACTAGCTGAAGCACAATAGAATGCTTCAGTATCCTTATAGCACTTACTACTCTGGTACAGGCTTAAGTTTGTCAGGATCTGCATAAGAGTATGTAAACTCCATGAGTTTGCCTGTTTTGTTCACTACTATATCCTCTAGGCTTAAAACAGTGCCTTCAACTTACTATGAGTTGAAAGCTTACTATGTACAAAACACTGTTCTGGATGTTTGGGATTATGAATCAACAACATGCAAAAATATTTACTTTTGTTGCATTTTAGCCACATTATATTCTAGCAGTAGGGGACAGATAGGATTAAGGTTAGCTTCAAGGATGTGAAAAAGGAGTTAGATGTGTGGATATAAGGAACAGTGACTAGAGGGGACAGCTAGCTAATGCAAGGGCTGTAAGGCAGGAGGATGTCTTTGGCCTGCATGAAGCTAACTGGCTGCGGCAGTGAACAAGGGGAAGAATAGCAGCTGAGGTCAGAATTAAAAGCCATGGTAATGTTCTTGATTATTATTTTGAAATGGGGAGCCAGTGAACAATTTCTGGCAGAAAATTAGATGTGTCTTTGCTGCTGTGTTTCGAGCAGATTGTAGAGAGTTAAGTGTAACAGCAGGGAGATCAATTAGGAGGTTATTATGAAACTCCAGGCAAGAAATAATGGGGATACAAATTTGGCATTCCTTAGCTATAGGCCTGGAAGTAATCCCAGCACTTTGGGAGGCCGAGGCTGGTGGATCACCTGATGTCGGGAGTTCGAGACCAGCCTTGCCAACACGGTGAAACCCCATCTCTACTAAAAATACAAAAAACTAGCTGGGCTTGGTGGCGGACACCTATAATCCCAGCTACTTGGGAGGCTGAGGCAGGAGAATCACTTGAACCTGTGTGAAGCGGTGGTTGCTGTGAGCTGAGATCATGCCACTGCACTCCAGCCTGGGCGACAAGAGTGAAACTCCATCTCAAAAAAAAAAAAAAAAAAAAAGCTGCAGGCCTGGATGTGATCACCTTATCCTGATCTACTTAAAATCCGACTTTCAAACACTCACAACCATCCTTGTTGCTACTTCAGGAATACTTTCATAAAGCCTGGCAGTTAAATTACTAAGTTCCAACTTGCTTTGCACATTATCTGAAGATAGAAATGATTTACTTAATGATGATTTGGCAATTATCTGATGTTTTGCTTTGGTTAAAAAACACACACACACACACAAATCCTTTTTTTCAGAAGATTATATTAGCTCCTAAAAATAAATTCAAATCAGAACTTTGAGGGATCAAAATAAAGATAATTTACCAAATTATATCAAGACTGAACTCCTTATGGGCCGAGCATGGTGGCTCACGCCTATAATCCCAGCACTTTGGGAGGCCGAGGCGGGCGGATCACGTGGTCAGGAGATCGAGACCATCCTGGCTAACAGTGAAATCCTGTCTCTACTAAAAATACAAAAAATTAGCCAGGCGTGGTGGTGGGCACCTGTAGTCCCAGCTACTTGGGAGACTGAGGCAGGAGAATGGTGTGAACCCGGGAGGTGGAGCTTGCAGTGAGCCAAGATCGTGACACTGCACTCCAGCCTGGGCGACAAAGCAAGGCTCTATCTCAAAAAAAAAAAAAAAAGACTTAACTCCTTGAAGGTAGAGAGCAGTTCTTGTCCGTCTTTATATTTTCAGCCTATTGGCACAGCAGAAGCAATCAGTAAGTGTTAATGAATATCCAAGAATCTGAAGTTACCATAATTATAACACATCAAGACACAAAACAAAATTACAAAAGGAAATTTATTTCAAAAGCATAAGGGGACATTTACATTTAAACAAGGCGATAAACAGGTGTCTTGCAAAAGAAAAAAAAATCCATGGCATTAAGTTTTTCATTCAAATTCGGAAGCAAAAATAACCTAAGTTGTGCACTATTACCTTAGGAAAGGGAAGGGGAAGGGTGAGGGATAAGTGAACAGTCAACTCAGTATCAAACTTGAGAAAGTAAAGTCACTTCTGTGCAGTTTTGAGTTTACAAATATGCTTATAAAGAGGAAAGGTGGTAAAATTATACTTAATGTTCAAATTTATGTAGTTGTAGCCTCAATACAATTTCTGTACTTGAAATGGCTTTGGGCCACTGGCTGATCTATCTCTGAGGTCCAGACTAGCTGGTCGTTTTCAAATGACAATTTTATATTCCTTTGTTCAGATTCCAAGGGAGTTTAGGTTGAGCTCATGGTCTTTAGGAATGTTTAGAGATTATTGCCACCACTCCATAGCCAAGCTGACCAACTTTTGCTCACTTATATCATTCTAGTCTTTCAAAACTATTTTCCCCATACACATGTGCAGTAATTCTAATAAAGGAGTTTTGCCTCCTCTGCAGTGTAGAGGTAATGGTAATGAAGACACCTGCATTGGAATCACAAACTATTCCTCAAAAAAATACATCAGACTACTAGAAATGTCATTCAGGCAGTTGATTTGAATAGCAAACTTGGGGAGGGAAGATTAACTGTGAAACAAAAATATACAAAACATTCAAATGCAGAACAAAGGGTCTATGCTACTAAAAATGCCCATGACATTAAACACTCCACAAACCCCCCATCTGTTGTTTTAACCTAAAAATTCTATTGGCTAACTTATACAATAATTTTGATTAATAACCTGAGAAGTTAAAATCTTGAAAGTGGCAAAAGCAAACCGAGAGAGCATCCCTTACTTATTGGTACCATGTTATCAAGTCACTTTTTCTGGGTAGCCCTGGTTATTAAATCTCCAAATTCTAAATTATACTATCTCTTCCTGTAGAAACCTGTATGTACATCAAATTCAATATTTTGGTTGTATTTCACCAATAGCAACTCCAATTTATCTTTGAAAATGCAGTCTTTATTTTTAGTTTTAAATAACAATAATCATGTAAGTGCAACTGACTTAGAATCCCTTGCTAGTGAGAGTAAAAACCTAAATAACAAGTTAACGGATTCAGCCTCAAAAGGATAATCACCGTGTCAGACTACCCGTTCCTGGAATTTAAAAAGTGATTTATGTTGTGTAGTCAAGTTTCACAGCATGCATATATATATATACACACACACACACACACATATATGCTTATGTATGTATGTATATTATACATACACATTTCTATTCAAATAGTAAGATTCCATATTCAAAAGTTTGTATCACAATATATGGAAAAGAATTAAGTAAGCAGTGCAAAGCAACTTACTTTCTCCTAAAAATGTAATGTCATTCCTATATTTTAAGAAAGCTATGTAAGTATTTTGCTTTTATGACATTAGGTAGGAATGCTGCACCACTGCCCAGCAGCTTTATTAAACAATTAAAACAAAATGTTAAGATTGACCATTTCTCTTCTCCATATATTGGGCAAAAAACTAAGAGGGAAGAGGAAAATCAGTGACCTTTCAAAACTGATGATCTTTATCAGCAGAACTAGACTGAATTTCATTACATTTTAGAATGAACAGCTCTCAACAACAAATTATCAAGATGTTTAAAAGTAAAAGATTCACAAGTTGAAGTCTGAATAATGATACTGCAAAAACAAGTCAAGATTGCAGACAAAGCATCCAAAAATATCACTGTGGTTTTACCTTGGACACAACCATGGTCTGTTACAAAAGTAGATCATACATACAAAGGTATAAAGAACGTTAAGTTTTTAGCTGAAGGCAGCAGTCTGTTTAAAGGGACATCCCCGGCAATCCAATGAGTAGTAGAATTTAAGTATATTAAGCTCATGACAATGCTGAAGAATGCTGATGTCTTATTCAGTAGAGTCTTCCCCGACTACGATTTCCTCGTGTGCCCCAACCTCGGCCACCTCTACTTCCCCTGAAGGCTCCTCTCTGCTCTACGAAAAAGCGAACAAGGGTTTAGGTCTTGCTTAGGATTTCATGGTACAGCAAACACAGAAGAAATGTAGCTCATAACTCTGAATACAGCAGTAGGCCCTATAAGAACAGAACTAATATTCTGCTATTCCATCTACAAATTTAGCCTGTACATAAAACAAGAGCAACATATATACTGAAGTACATAAGGCAAGGTACCAACTACATTTGTGATAGTTGCTTAATTAAATGTATCCCAGTAACAAAGTTGTTTCAAGGTGATGTTACGATAACTACACTTTTTTTTGGAGGGTCTTGCTGTGTTGTTCAGGCTTGAGTGCAGTGGTGCGTTCACAGTTCAGTTCACCATAACACTGAACTGGAGTGATCTTTCTGCCTCAGACTCCCCAGTAGCTAGGTCTACAGATGCACACGACGTTTTTTTTTTTTTTCTTTTTCTTTTTGTAGTGACGGGGGTCTCATTATGTTGCCAGGTGGATCTCAAACTGCAGGCTTCAAGGGATCGTCCTGCCTCAATGCTGGGACTACAGGTGGGAGCCACTGTGCCCTGCCCGTACACTTTTTAAAAAACTTAATTATTCAAATTCACAAATAATAATTCTACATATTCATGGGGTAGCATATTTTGATACAAAGAATGTATAGTTATCAGCTCAGGGTAACAAGCATATCAATCATCTCAAACACCTATAATTTCTTTGTGTTGGGAATATTTGCTATCCTCCTATTTGAAAGTATATATTAACTATAGTCATGCTATACTGGTACAGAACACTAGGACTTATTCCTATGTTACTTTGCATTCTCCCTCAAATCTGTCCCTATCCCTTCCTTCCCCCTATCTTCTCAGCCTATAGTATGTGCTACCCTACTTTTTACTTCTATAGGATTAACTTTTTAACACTTCCACGAGGGAGAACATTCATTAATTTTCCATTGCTGGCTTATTTCACCTACTAAAAGTCCTCCAGTTCCTTCCCTGTTGCTGCAAATGAAAGGACATTTTTTTTTTAATGGCTGAATAGTATCCCATTGTGTATAATACCACATCTTGTTTATCCATTCATCTGCTGATGCACCTGTTGATTCTGGGTTGATTCCATGTCTTGGCCAATGAATAGTGCTACAATAAACATGGGGGTGCAAATGTCTGACTTTTACTTTTAATCACATTTACATATGATTTACTTATGATTAAATATGTAAATGAGAAATATCTTCACTGAACTTCCAAACTTCCTCATTGTGGTTTTGATATGTGTTACCCTGATGCTTAGTAATGTTTAGAATTTTTTCATACATTGGCCATTTGTATATCTTCTTTTGAGAAATGTTCAGATCCTTTGCCTGTTTTTAATCTACATTTGTTTTGCTATTAAGATGTTTGAATATCTTCTATATTCTGAATATTAATCCTCTGTTGGATGAGGAGGTTACAAATATTTTCTCCCATTCTGTAAGTTGTCTTTTCACTGCTGATGGTTTCCTTTGCTGCACAGAAGCTTTTCAATTTGATATGATCCCACTGGTTTATGTTTTTGTTGCCTGTGGTTTTAGGTCTTAGTCATAAAATCTTTTCCCAGACCAATGTCCTGAGGTGCTTCTCCTGTTTTCTCTTATGGTAGTTTTATTGTTTTAGGTCTTACATTTAGGTCTTTGATCCATTTTGAGTTGATTTTTGTACAGGGTGGGAGGTGGGGATCTAGTTTCATTCTTCTGCATATGGATACACAGTTTTCTCAGCACGATTTATTGAAGAGACTATCCCTTTTTTTGTCCTTCCAATGAGTGTTCTTGCTACCTTTGTAAAAAATCAGTTGGCTGTAGATATGTGGATTAATTTCTGGTTCTCATTATCTATTTTTATGCCAGTATCATGCCGTTTTGGTTACTACATCTTTGATTTATATTTTGAGATCTGGTAGTGTGATAAATCCAGCTCTGTTCTTTTTGCTCAGGATTGCTTTGGTTATTTGGGGTCTTGTGGGTCCATATAAATTTTTAGAATTTTTTTTGATGGCAATTTCTCTGAAGAATGTCATTGTTATTTTGATAGAAGTTGTACTGAATCTGGAGATCACTTTGGGTAGCATGGTCATTTAAAATATATTAATTCCTCTAATCGATGAGTGTGGAGTGTCTTTCAATTTGTTTGTATCCCCTTCAATTTATTTCATCAGTGTTTTGTAGTTTTCCTTGTATAGAAACCTTTTCCAGGCCGAGCGCGGTGGCTCACGCCTGTAATCCCAGCACTTTGGGAGGCCAAGGCGGGTGGATCATGAGATCAGGACACTATTCTGGCTAACAAAGTGAAACCCTGTCTCTACTAAAAATACAAAAAATTAGCCAGGCGTGGTGGCGGGCACCTGTAGTCCCAGCTACTCAGGAGGCTGAAGCAGGTGAATGGCATGAACCCGGGAAGCGGAGCTTGCAGTGCGCCGAGATGGCGCCACTGCACTCCAGCCTGGGCAACAGAGTGAGACTCTTGTCTCAAAAAAAAAAAGAAACCTTTTCCATTCTGGGTTAATTTATTCCTAGATTTTTTTTCATAGCTATTATAAATGGGATTACCTTGATTTCTTTTTCGGCTAGTTCATTGATCATGCATAGAAATGCTACTGATTTTTGTATACTAATTTTGTATCTTCTAACTTTTCTAAATTTATCAGTTGTATGAGTTTTTTGGTAGAGTCTTTAGTTTTTTTTTTTTCAAATATATATATAACATCATGTTATCTGCAAAGAGAAACAATTTGACTTCTTTCCAGTTTGGATGGCCTTTATTTCTTTCTCTTGTCTACTTGCTCTGGCTATGACTTCGGTAACAACTTCTTAGTTCTTTATTTTATTGTCTATCATTACTAAAGGTAACTCATATAACTATGAAAAATAAATTATCAATTTTGAAAATCAGGTTAGACTAAAAAATGTCCCTCTGAATGCAATAAATATGCAATTTTTGTTTTGATCACAGTATTTCACGCAACTGGACTCTCACAAATGTAGATCTAAATGCTGAGTTTTTTTCACTGCTTTACCAGCTACATAAGCTTCTCGGAGTACTGCCAAAAAGGTGCTATGTGTGTATGTGCGTCTGAGTGTGTTTCAGCTACTGATACAAACTAAGCATATCTTTTGCTGAAACATCAAGTCACTTGTGTTATACAGTAGAACAAGTCTCTCTGATTCATTGGTCAGTCACTTTTATAGCCACAAAGGTGTCGTCCCCGTGAAGAAAACTGATTGAAGTTATCAACAAGGCTGATAACAAGGCTGGACTTTTAATCATATGTAAATGAGATCAAATCTCTTCATTAACTTCTAAACTTCCTTATTATAGCAATCTTGTTAGCAGCAATAGAGAGAGCTTGGTTTTGCTGTTTTTGATCCACAATCTTGGAGGCTTGAAAAATACCTTTTCAGTCAATATTGCAATAAATTATTTTGCCATTATGTCTTATTAGTAGGGCGATGTCTTGATGTCTTTTTTTTACCCCCCCTTTCTGCAGAAAGAAAAGTAATTCAGTTCTAAGACAGGAAACTCAATGGACCTTTCCCCAATTTGGCTAATATTTATCTGTATAATAGAATGGGTCTGATTCAAAGTCACCTTCTTATGCCATGACACATTTTTACAAGTTGATTAGTATGCAAACCATTTGAAAATGAAATCATTATATTTATTATCCTAGTGAACACATTCAGAAAATCAGAAGTGATTTCTCCAAGGGCAAGAAGCTCCCAGAGACAGACGCAGTAACTATGGGGGCATTAAGGTAGGGCAGTAGCCTTTTGTGGGCCATGACTTCTACATTTTTGACTGTTCAGACTTAGAGCCACCTGTGCAGATGCCTGCACATTTCACCGTACCATACTCATTATTCACACCAACACACTTAACACTGTCATAGATACCATTATTAGCTTTAAGCCAAAAGACTACTACAGTCCACTCTTTCAATTTTAGTATGAATTTGGATTACACTCTATTCAGCTGTACCTAATGAGGAAATTAAATACACTGTATGAAGGTACTATTTGACGTAGTTATCTTTTCTATATTGGCTAATGCTTTTTTACCTCCAATTGATACAGCCATTTCTATAGTACAGAGATTCACCAAATTTTCTTTTTGAAGAGCTTCATCCTAAAAATACTTCTGCATTTTCATGATTTTTTCAATGGTTTCAAGCTTACATTTTTTTTAACTCACTGCTCCCAGTTTAAATTAAACTTTAAGGATTATTTTTATATTCCAAAAAGTAAAGAACACAAGTCACAAAATGTAGAACATTTAGTACTTTTAGGTTACTAGGGGAACTTTGTGCACTGGAAGGAAAACTAAACGTGGGTATATGTTTATGAATGCACTGGGAAGTTGAACTAATTTGTGAGAACCAATACCATGTTTGTAAAGCAAAAAACAGAGATACTGGTTAGTAAAGCAATAAATTTGGATACTGAGAACTGCTTTCATTTCAATAGGTGAAATAAAGTCAAGCAAATGCTTCAAATTTTGTTGTGAGAATACCTATGACCTGATCACATTAAATTCTCAAATGTAAAATAATTGCAGAAATTCATTGTTCTTTCCAATAAGAAGAGTCAGATTTTAGTTTGCTTTTGCAGGTTTGCTTTGCCCTTCTGTTATTTTGAAGACTGGGAATAACTGAAGTAGTGACTCCTGGATTTTTGTCTTGAGTAAAACTTAGATTATGTTTTTCACATTGACAGTTTTTTTTTTTTGTTTCTTTTTAAAAAACATTGTATACAATCTAAAGTATCAGATTTTTCACATTCTTTTTCCACAAGCATTATATCACCTGATTCTCACTATTGAGCAGGCAATGAGTTTCACACAATAGAATCCTCATGTAAAATCAAATTGACTTGCCCAATAAAAAGGAATACAATTCTTGTATTGCCACAGCTCTTGATTACTTTCATTAAAGCCACATTCTCCCAGTATGTGAGATAACTGTTGATTTTAAGAACAGTACTGTTAGACACATTAAATCATACAAGTGACAGAGAACGTGATTCAACCAAGTAACAGAGAATCCTTTCCCCTTACAAAATACTTTCACAAATATTGTTATTAGAAGGCTGTAAGAGCTGTTACCTCATTTTCAGATAAGAGGCAAGGAGATGCACATTTACATACTGTTATGTAAGTAAAAGAGTTCAGTGATCATCCTTAAAGATGTCTCAGAGTCTGGAGGGGAAGGGTTCATGTTTCAGTCTAAAATTGGCTTTCTATAATCTGTTTACTCAAACATTAGAAGAATTCAACTGTTACAGAAGTAATTTACTGGTAAAATTATCTCACCTTGGAAACAAAATTACAGGTATGGTTCAGAATCTACTTTTTTTTTTTTTTTTAAATTTTAAGAGACAGGGTCTTGCTTGGTCCCGCAGGCTGGAGTGCAGTGGCACCATCATAGCTTACAGCAGCTTTGGCCTCCTGGGCTTCAGCGATCCTCCTGCCTCTTGCCTCCTGAGCAGCTGGGACTACAAGTGCGTACCACCATACCCAGCTAATTTTTAAATTTTTTTGTAGAAATGGGGTCTTGCTTTGTTTCCCCAGACTGGCCTCAAATTCTTGGGCTCAAGTGATCCTCCCACCTCGGCCTCCCTAAAGTGTTGAGTTTACAGGTGTGAGCTACCACGCCTGCCTAAACTTTGTCTTCTTAAGCAAGGTAAGGAACTGACCTGATATTTCTCTCCATTCTTTTAAAAAAAAGATCCATGAAGAAATAAGCTAATGAGAGATAAACTTTACTTTTGATTCAATAGCCGTGGGAGAGGATGGACTGGTATGAAGCTCTCCTGGCTCTAATGGCTAAAGGGTTTTAGGAAGCACTGATAGGAGGATTGCATTCCGGGTAGAGGGAGAGACTGCAATAGAACACATCTTCCTTGCTAGATGATGCCTGAACATCTGACTCCACTTCTGTGACTTCTTTTCAACTAGCTACAAACGATGGGAGTATAGGCAGCAAGCTGACAATGTCCAAGAAAGAGCATTCATACTAATATCTCTCAGAAGCTATACCCATCCCTGAGGGAGAATGCACAGAATGCCTTGCCTTGAAGCTGCAACTGGGAAAGCATGGAAAGAATGGTTTGGTCAACTTCTTTTGTTTCTGTTGGTTCCTCTGAATACAAAAGGCGTATTTTTCTTTAAGTGCTTACTGTTTAATGTTGCATGCTCAATACAGTGAGCCCACAAGGGTGAATGAGAAAGGAATGGGATAAATCGTTTCCTCAACAGCCCTAGTTCTCCAAGCTAATTCAGAAAAGTCATCGGATAGAACCATGACACTGTATATAATTACTAATTAAAATAAAGTACAACACAATTTCTGCCTAATCTCCCATATTGCTTGTACCCAAACGGAAACGCTCACCATAATTAAAGTTGCCCAAATTGCTGCTATATTTCCCACTGGGAGGGTTATAAATCTGCCTGGCATCTCTTTTTGGTCCTGCTGAAGATTTCTTGGGTGGTGAACCTGAAGTTGTATCTTCACTGGCTCTCTTTTGCCTGTAACAATAGGAAGAACAGCAATTAAAAAACATTCTATTATGCCAAAATCTATCAATACATTTATAATTTAGCATATCAGTTATGAAAAACATCCTAAAGAGGATAATCTCATCAGAAAAAAGGAATTAACATTTGATGTCATCAAATTAACCATAGTTTGGTTATGCAGACGATGTCAGAAGGCATTTACAAGGCTTTAAAATAATCTGAAATATGTAGCTTCACAGACTTACATGCAAGTGACTCACTTTAAAAAACGTGTCAGAAAAAAATCGTTTTGTTACAGGAATACAAGTAAGGCCGAAAGTTCCAGGGTTGCCTCCCACCAGTTTATTTTACAAATACTGAAATCAGATTTTTATATGAATCATTTAACATTGCACCCTTTTGAACAGTAAATGTAACTACTGAATTAAGTTTTGGTAGTACTCAAATCTCTTTTAAATATATTTCTTACCCAATCTCAACCTTCTGTACAGGTTTCCAGGATAGTGTTACTGTGCTCTTATAAGAAGGAGGAATGTGGAAGAGATCCTGGAGAGACAAAAATCAGACAAGAATTCTAATGTATTTGTTGGTGGCAGGGAGTGGTGGTGAGGGTAGGAAACGAAGACAGATTTTAAAGATTAAATTTAGGAGACAGAGCTTACTGCAACAGAAAATTAAACAGGAACAATTTTGTTTACAAATCACGTCTATTACCTCATTAACATAACTTTGTGCACATAACAAACTATAGTGTAGCTAATTTTTTTCTATATGTCAGTATACACTTCAGAATAAAATATATCAATATTTATCCACTTTAATAAACAAAGTCAGCAAATAAATTTTGTTTTGGTTTGTTTTTGCACAGATGCAGTCACCACGGTGCTTTAAGGAAAATACAATGGTGCAATCTGTACATGCTTTTGCAAATTTTTAAGTCGTTCAAAATTAGAAAAAAATCTAAAGCTTTACTGCCAGCACCATAGGTAAAGTAAAAACAAACAAAACACCACTAAAGCTCTGGCTAATCATGTTTCCCCCTGCCCTAGGAAATATCTGTAAATTATTAATAAGGCAAAAAAAACCCTGTAAGATTTAAATACCGAATGATCAATGTGCTAGGAATGCAAATGTTTGCTGAACATGTTAAAATAACCTGGAATTCAAATAATCTAACCTCATAATATCCTCACAACTGAATAAACCGCTAAACACATTTATTCTTAGTAATACTTCTTACCAGCTTTACCTTGATTTTTGTATATAGGTAAAATTAAATAAAAGTAAACTTTTCTCCCAGTTAGAACTAATAAAAAAATCATCCCTGGTATATAAACTTAAGTCCAGTGTACTATATAAATGTAGGGAATTGGCCAATGCAACATGCTTTGAATAAAAAATGCTTGAGATTTCTAACTGGAGTGATTTTGCATATTATAATGTTAACTGAAAAAGGGACCACATGAAGAGGAAAGGACAACTCTTCACTTATAAACATGTTAAATCTCAGATGACAACAGGAAAATGGTGTATAGTTTGGGGATTCATTAAAATCAAAATGAAGTTATGAAATTAGATGAGTCTGCCTGGTAGGTAAAGACTGCAAAAAATGTCAAGGATGGATTAAAACATACCTATGTTCTCCCTAAAACCAAAAATTTACGATGTCACGTATTTCTACCCTACTTAAAGACATTTCAAGATTTTCAGGTAAGGCACCTGTGATATTATGTGGTATGTACAGTTTGCCCGCTGTGTCCATGGTTCCTGCATCTGTGGATTCAAGCAACTGTAGATGGAAAATACTCAGAAAAAAGTTGCATAAAATTATAAAAAAGCAAAACTTGAATTTACTATGCTGAATCCTTGAGAATGAAGTGATGTGTAGGTATTGTATTAGGTGTGTAAAAATAAAATTTAAGGTTCTCCTAAATTTATTATACCAAGGGGAGAAGTTAACTCTTGGAAACTAACTCATAACATGGCTGTCTTCTTCTCTGATGCATGACCGTTGCCTTCCTGACCTCTGTGTTGAGACTGCATGAACCAGAGTCTACTCTTTACTTAAACCTAGACTAAATGAGGGAGATAGAGACCACTGTGACTATTACCTCTTTAAAATAAAATGTTAATACCCTTAGAGTATAATCAATAGTAGCCAATCATATATCTATCTGTTAGCCTTTGTATGGAAAATGTCATTCTTTTTAGCACCTCAGTTTATGCCTGTATCAGTTTTTGTCCATATAAACAATCCTCATTTTCCCCCATACCAGGAGCACTGACCAGCATTCTTTGGTGTAATTCTGCTCGCAGATGGCCAATCTCACACTTTGTACCTGAATAAACTCTTTTAATTGGACCCTGGGACTTTTAATTATTTTAGGTTGATAAGTATGATAAATAATCTAGAGATGCTTTAAAGTATAGGGGAGGGTTTGTGTAGGTTATATGCAAATACTATGCCATTTAATAAGGGTTAATCTGAGGGTTTTGGTATCCAGGGGGGCCTGCAACCAATCCCCCTTGGATACAGAAGGACTGTATTGACTGCATTTTGGTTTCTGTCCATGATTCCTGGCTTATAGCTCCAATAATTCTTGAAATTTCCTAAGTGACTAGAGCAATATGATTATCTTTTGCTAAAACATTTGGCCCTTTGTTACTGTTTCCCGAGAAGCTCCAGAGCAATAAAGGTGAAAGACAATCTTTTATTTTTAACAAGCATCTTTCAACCACATCTGGATTTATATTAATAAGGTGATTTTTGGAAAGTCCCTAGATAACCACAGGATGGGGGAGGTAACTGCCTGGGGAACCTACCACATACTTGTAGGGTTGGAACTCAGTCCAGCCCCACCTCCAGGGAGGAGAGAGGGGCTGATTTAACACCAATAAAGGTCTATCTATCACTGATGGCCAATGATTTAATCAATCATGCCTATGTAATGGAGCTTCCATAAAAACAGAAAAGGACTGTGTGTGTGTGTGTGTATGTGTGCGTGTATGAGAGTGAGGGGGGTTGGGCGTTCCAGGACGGAATATGAACAAGAACACATCCACGTGCTGGGAGAGTAGACGCCCCAACTCCATGGGGATGGAAACTCCTGCACTCAGGACCCTTCAAGACCTCTCCCTATGTATCTCTTCATCTGGTTGTTTATATGTATCCTTTATAATAAACCAGTAAACATAAATAAGTGTTCCCCTGAGTTCTGTAAGCTGCTCTAGCAGCTTAAGTTTGGTTAAATTGTGGGAACCCCTATTTATAGCCAGCCAATGAGAAGCATGGGTAAAACAACTTGTAGCTTGCAACTGTCATCAGAAGTGGTCTTGTGGGACTGGGCCCTCAACATGTGGAATCTGATGCTAGAAGTGGAATCTACCACTATCTAGGTAGATAGTGTCAGGACTGAATTGGAGGACACACAGCTAGTATCCACTGCACAACTATTTACTTACTTGATGTATGGGGAATAACCTCCACCCATCTGGTGTTAGAAGTGCATTGTGAGTATAGCAGGAGAAACTGACTTTCTTCCTACATTCACAGAGCACTCTACACACAGGTTGCTGACCCTATTCATCTCTCTTTCCCCATATCTTCCTTTAGATAACTTACAGATTCCTGAAAAGAACATTTTCTCATCTGCATGCAGGTAATAAGCATTTGCTAAGTTTAAAATGTTCTTAACACATTGTATCTTCAACATAGACATGTATCAGCGGTTCAAATACAGTCAAATCTCACATTTTTATATATGAATTTACTATGCAAAATAATTACTTATATTTAAGATTTGTAATAAATGGCAGCTAATGGAAACATTTCCTTAGGAGATTAGTATAATATTCTTACCTCTTCTGTGTTTAATGCCTTTTCACTTTTCTACTTGGCACTATGATACTCCTTCCTCAACATCTAAATCAGAGCTGCTTTTTCTCAAATGCTTCCCTCTCTCTCCTGACACAAACTGCAGTTGACCCTTGCACAACTTGAATTTGAACTACATGGTCTCACTTATACGCAGATTCTTTCCAATAAAAATTACACCTAGTGTGCCTGCCTCTCCTTTTACCTCTTTTGCCTGCTACCCTGAGACAAGACCAACCCCTCCTCTTTCTCCACCTATTAAATGTGAAAATAACAAGGATGAAGACCTTTGTGATAATACACTTCCACATATTTTCTCTTCTTTATGATAAAACTTTTTTTTCTGCAGCTTTATTGTAATACAGTATATACTACATATACAAAATGTGTTAATTAACTGTTTATGTTATTGGTAAGGCTTCTTGTCCACAGCAGGCTATTAGTTTTTTTAAATGATTTTTTATAAAGCCAGTCAAATTTAGCAGTGGGGTGGGGGTTGTATACCAGTTTTGGTGATGATAATGTTAATAAGTTCTGATAACCCACTACCATTGTACCAGCCAGTGGTTAAGTTTTGGGGGAGTCAAAAGGTATGCATGGGGTCGGTATCCCTAAGCCCTTCATTGTTCAAGGGTCAACTATAATTATTCCATATCATTTTTACATTAGCTTTAAGGCATACTAGTCCCAATTTTTGTTACTGGCAGGTTACGTGCTGTAGGTGTTACAAATACCATTTCTTTTTCCCATCTGGCACAATACAATTAAGCTGTAATTGTATTGTATAATACAAGTGATGGCTACTTTTTGATTTTTTCTGGTTCTCTCAGGTTATTATTTTATTTAGGCTAGCAGATACTTGGGAAGGGTAAAGAGAATCGAAAAGTAATTATGGCTTAATGGAAAGGTATACCCTAGCCTACAGTACAGAAAGCTCTCAATTTATTACGTAGTCAAGTTTATAAAAAAACAAACACAGGAAAACATTTCATTGTGCTACACACCACATGTCCATTCTTAAGAGTAAGCAAAACAGGGATTTACTAGCCACTCAAAGGAACCCAATAGCATTAAGACCACTAGAACTTAAGTCACTGAAATTTCTTAGACTGTATCTATCTGTTTCAATGCTTTGAGATAGAAGTTTGCAAGCCTCCCTTTGTTGAAAGTATCTTATGTAAAACTTTAAAATAAATAAATGTATAATTTTGTGGTAACTGCAGAAATGTCACTTGCTATTACAGACTTACCTTGATTAAAACATTGATATTGTTTGTTATTTTCAATGCAACGACTTTAATCTTGTTCTGCAAAGGGAAAGGAAAATTAAGACAAACTGCCAATAATTTCTATGAGGGGTAATCCATTCTGACACAGAACTAGAGTAATTACACTTCTCTATCAGAATCACTTGTACAGTCATTACATAATTCCTTGGTTTAAATCTATAGATAATGTGTATTCCTATTGCTTGACTCTAAACAAATCTAGATGTGGCAAAGAAAGTAAATAATCTGTGTTCCCTTGACAGGTTAGAATGTACCTAAAAAATGAGTAAGGTCACATACACATAGAAGTTGTTTTAAAATAAATCAGGTTAAGTTATAGGAACACAACGAAAATCTAAAATATTTCATTAGGACTGGGATGAAGACTGTTAAATTAGGTGAGATAAGGGAAAATGAAAAACTCCCAACACAAGTCTATATAGTTTTGTATGGAGCTAGCAGTTTATGAAATGTGAGCCAGTATTCTTACCTCTTCTGTTTTTAAGGCCTCACCCGTTTTACCCTGGAGAGCTAAGCGAAGTTGTCTGATATAAACTTGCAGGCCCCGTGCAAAGTACTGCAGCCTAAATGAAAACGTATTTGTTAATTAGCAATTCATCACTTCAATTTTGTTTTTAAACTCAATCTTATACTATAGCAAAATGATCCTAAGTGCAGAAATGGCTACACGACCAATAAATTAAAGAACAAAATTTTAAGTTGCTTCTGATCAAGAGCTTCATCAAGTATCAAACTTCCGCCTTACCACATGGTAGAGGATAGTAACAGGTAACACAATGGCTCAAGCATTTCAAAATTTAAGATGTGAATTTGTTAATGGAACAATTCAATAAGCAGTCTCTTTGTGAAAACTACTTATATTGACTTCTCCAGGGCTGCTGCTCCAGATATTATTAATAACAGCAGCTACAGTTTACTAATACCTACTACTTGCCAGGTACTGTGCTAAAAGCTGTACATTCATTGTCTTATTGAATTCCCACAACTCTATGAGGTAGGTACTATTATCATTTAACAACTGAGAAAAATTTGGGGGGAATAAGAGATGTTAGGATACCTGCTCAAGATCATAAAACAAGTAGGAAGAGCTAGAGTCCTTTATCCCCCATGGATTTGTTAAGTCATTTCTGTCTTTTTTTTTTTCAAGTTTGCTTTTACTGTTCCTTTTTTTAGAGATATGATCTTATCGCCCAGACAGGAGTGCAGAGGCATGACTGCAGCTCACCGTAACCTCAAGCTCCTGGGCTCAAGTGAGCCTCCCATCTCAGTGTTGCAAGTAGCTGGGACTACTGGTGTGTCACCATGCTCTGCTAATTTTTTTAAGTTATTTTTTTTAGAGATAGGCTCTTACTATGTCTCAAACTCCTGGCGTCAAGCAACTCTCCTGACTTGGCCTCCCAAAATGCTGAGACTACAGACCTGAACCACCGTGCCTGGCTCACTTCTGTCAAATGTTTACAAACATGTAATCTGAACCCTCCATTCTGTACCACTGGGGTAAGGCAGGATACGGAGAAAGCTCTCATAGAACAAAAGCAAAACCCAAGGAACTTCAAGATAGCTACCACCTTTGCCAAGGATTGAGCCACCTCAATCATATATCACCTGATTTTGAAATCTTTGAGCTTTTCTGCATTCAGTTTGGCTGTTAAGAAATCTGGAAGTTTTCGGCCCAACTGGTGAAAACTGTACAACAAACATTCCACATAACTGAACTGTAGCTTGGGTTCCTCATTACCAGCATTCTCTCCATTTTCTGCTTCTTCTGGAGGGAGGGGCATGTATTCCTAAGAGAGAAAAATATACAGATGTTTCCAATCTGCTCTACATATTCGAATTATAAACAGATATTCAGGGAATTATAGTGCATGTTTTTAAGACATAGAGCATTAAAAACTACCAAAACCAGACACTTGGATTTCTTTTTAACTTACTGGATCAACTCTCTAGCCTCTCAGTGCTCCATATTAACCTGTTACAGCTGCTATTATTAATAATGAAAACTAATGTAGCTATCATTTATTAGGCACTTACAGATAAAGGTACTGATGCCCTGAGAGTTAGAGTAACCTTCCCATGGTAACAAAGTTAATAAACTAAAGAGCCAGAATTCAATCTAGGTTTGACATCAAATGTTGATGCTCTTAACGACTATACTATGCTTACTACAAATATCTTTTCTGAACATTAGTCCATATTAAGTACTGACTCATTACAAGCAAAGTGCTGCCAATGGCATTCAGTATCAGTGCTGTAACAACCCAGTAAGTTACATCTGGACGAGCATCAGATGTTGATGACTCAATTCATGCTAAGGACCTAATGCTTATCACTGTGTTAATTATACAAATACATGAAATAAGAAAATCACTCAGTGATGCTGCTAATGATTTTATCAGACAGCCTATTTTCTCCCTAATTATAAGAAACACCAAGATTAAAATAAAGTAGACAACAACATGTGGCCTAAGAAGCTAACAATACTTGTTAGGATTACTGTTTAACTGAAATTTCAAAAACTGGTTCTTGTAATCTAGAAATTAATACTAAATTAGACTTTGAGCTATATACTGACTATCCCATAAGGAAAGGAAAAAGTTCTTACCAATAACTTATCAAATAGTTTCCTTAAATTTGTTTCTAGTTTTTCCATGTCACCACAAAATGAACTCATCTCCGCCAACAATTTCAATACCTAAAACACACAATTCACTATGACTGTTTTTTTGAATAAGCAAGGGTTATAAAATGAGAGTAATTCTAGATAACGATTTAAGACTTTACTTATTTTCAATTATGCTTTTACAGAATTGTTACAACGTTTGAAATGGAAGAAAACCTTAGAGATGCAGCCCAACATTTTACTGTGAAGGAAAGTAAAGGTCAGAGATTATGTCGCTCGACAAAGTCACAGGGAGTAAGTGGCTGGGCAGACCCTAAAACCCAGATCTCATGATTTCCAATGTATCTGTGAGAAGAAGTATGGAAAATAATACATATGACACTTTCTGCTACAGGTTAACGATAGTGCTAATTACAAGGCAAAAATGATAAATATATTAACTATAAAGACACAGTAGTAAGAACTCTCAGCAGCTAAGAACTAATTACTTATGGTTAAGGTGGGCCTCATTTCCTATTAAATTTAGTCTCTGGATATTTACTCAAACTATTAGTAATGACCACTATTCTCAAGGTTCATTCCCGCATTTCCCAATCCCAGTCTGATAGGCCTCGCCCAGCACATTTGAAGCAAACTACCTTGCCAGTGCACAGTGAGATTCTTCTCTATCCCAAAGACCTATGAGGGAAATGGCACACGCATTTCCGTATTTCAGTCCAATTCAATAATCACTAATGGGTGCTTGATTCAAAATCAAGTTTTGTGCCAGATTCTGGGGATACAGAGGTGAATCAGGTTAAACGTAGGGAGAGATTATAAATGTAAATTATTACAGATGCTGTGATAATTATTATAAATGTAAAGTATTACAGATGCTGTGAAAAAATGTTTATATACATTACGGTTGAGATACAAAGGTGGGAGGAGTAGTGAATTCTATTGGAGAAGAAGGAATAAAGGATATTTTGTGTTAATCCAGTTTAAAATTGGCTCTATCAGTTATGGATACAAATGGATGAATTAAACACCTTATTTAAAAATATTAAGGCTACAAAGGTAGAGACCGACTATAAAAACTACAGGCAGTGCTTTCCCACTGCAGCAAACCTTAATTGAATCCATGAAGCAGTCCTAATGCAATTAATTCTGGTCTAGGGAGATTACTGGCTGGCCATTACCAGACATTTAAACTGCTCCCTCTGAAATCAGATCTAAGTTAGTGGTTTACATTTTTGTTAAAATATAAGAATGCCTTATCAGTGCTAAAGCTGAAATTTTTGCTTACCTCCAACTGTATATCAAGACCTTCCACTGGGGTAGTCAAGGTACTGAGGTTAGGGAGAACCTGCTCACAGAAATATGTCACAAACCTTGTGGAATGGACATTTTTCTGTAAGAAATCAAAGAAAATGCATTGTCAAAAAACAAATATTTGCTCAAATATTATAGGATAATTTCATTCAATAAATGCTGAGTGCTACAGCATCAAGTATTCTGACTATAAAGACAATATAGTGCACACCCCAGCATGCCCCAGATATAACCTCAATAGGTGAGCTATGAAGGGGCTTCAGTAAGTTCATGGAAAAATGTAATTAAAAGACAAAGAATAAAAAATATAAACTTTATTTATCAACATAAGCTCCATCAAGGTTAAGACACTTTTGCAGGCAATGATACCAGTCATCCCAGAGAACTGAGGGTCCTAGGAACTTAACTATGTCAATGCAGTCTTTTTATACTATTAACTAAAGAAATGTGGGTGCCCTTTAACGATGTGTTTAAGATTAGGCAACAAAAAGAAATCAGAAGGGCCCAAATAAGGACTTTAAGGTGGATGCCTAATGATTTCTCATCAAAACGTTTAAAAAACTGTCCCTGTTTGATAAGAGGAATGAGCAGGAGCACTATGGTGGTGGAGGACTCTGGTGAAGCTTTCCCAGGCGTTTTCCTGCTCAATCTTTGGCCAGCTTTCTCCAAACAAGCTCATAAAAAGCAGACGTTATTCTTTAGCCCTCCAGAATGTCAACTAGCAAAATGTCTTCAGCATCCCAAAAAACTGCTGCCATAACCCTTCCTCTTAACTGGTCTCTTTTTGCTTGGACTGGGCCATTTTCACCTCCTGGTAGCCATTGCTTTGACTGTGCTTTATCTTCAGAATTGCACTGCGAAAGCCATGTTTCAACTCCTGTTCCCATTCTTCAAAGACATGCTTCAGGATCTTGATCTCACTTGTTTGCAATTTCCATTGAAAGCTCTGTTCTTAGCCGGGCGCGGTGGCTCAAGCCTGTAATCCCAGCACTTTGGGAGGCCGAGACAGGCGGATCATGAGGTCAGGAGATTGAGACCATCCTGGCTAACACGGTGAAACCCCGTCTCTACTAAAAAATACAAAAATCTAGCCGGGCAAGGTGGCGGGCACCTGTAGTCCCAGCTACTCCGGAGGCTGAGGCAGGAGAATGGTGGGAACCCGAGAGGCGGAGCTTGCAGTGAGCTGAGATCCAGCCACTGCACTCCAGTCTGGGTGACAGAGAGAGACTCCGTCTCAAAAAATAAAAAAATAAAAATAAAAATAAAAAATAAAAAGAAAGCTCTGTTCTTGTCTGCAGCTAATCTGAGCGCGGTGGTTTTGACACTCATCGAGTAGGAAGTTTGTTAAACTTTAATTTTTCAGTCAGAATTGTGTAAGCTGAACCAACTGAGACGTCTATGATGTTGGCTGTTATTTCTGCTATTAATCGTCAGTCCTTTTCATTTAGGGCATAAACAAGTTAAATTTTTTGTTGCAAACTGATCTGCTGCGATGGGCTTCGACGTTGTCTTGTCCTTTCTAAAAATGAGTGATCCATTTGTAAACTGTTGATTTCTTTGGGGTCATTGTCTCCATAAACTTTTCATAAAGCATCAATGATTTCACCATTCTTCCACCACGCTTCACCATAAATTTGATGTTTGTTCTTGCTTCAACTTTAGCAGAATTCATGTTGCTCTGACAGGTGCTCTTTTTTCAAACTGATGTCTTACCGTTCTTAGTTCCCCAAACTATATCCTGTTCAGACATGTTATAAATACAAGTTTATTTTGGTGAAAAATGTTTTGAAATCCATGCATAGATTTTTTTTCATAACATGCATTTTCCAGGAACTTTCTGAAGACCCCTTATATACTTTACTGCAAAGTTATCTGGAGCATTGGGACATCTATACATTTTGTTCTCTTCCTTGATTCTCAGATCAAATTTGGGACATGGCCAGGCATGGTGGCTCATGCCTGTAATCCTAGCACTTTGGGAGGCTGAGGCGGATGGACTGCCTGAGCTCAGGAGTTCGAGACCAGCCTGGGCAACATGGCGAAACCCCATCCCTACTAAAAATACAAAAAAGTCAGCTGGGCGTGGTGGTGTGTGCCTGTAATCCCAGCTACCTGGGAAGCTGAGGCACGAAAATTGCTTGAACCTGGGAGGTGGAGGTTGCAGTGAGCCAAGATCACGCCACTACACTCCAGCCTGGGGGACAAAGTGAGACTCTGTCTCAAATAAATAAATAAATAAATACATTGTGAGAACCTTTTAGTGTTGGATTTTCAGACTGCACATTTCTGAAAAGGGATAGTTCTATTATTTAATTTTCTTTGTAGAGACAAGGTCTTGCTATGTTGCCCAAGCTGGTCTTGAACTCAGCCTCAAGCATTCTCCCACCTTGGCTCACAAAGTGCTGGGATTGGGATTATAGGCACAGGCCACCACACCTGATCTAGGATAGTTCCTTTAAATTGTGTTTTTCAAATGAATGTATGCACATCCCAGAAGATGCAATGGCCAGAGGAAACACACAGCCTGAGACAGAATACAGAATCCTCATGACTTTTAAAAAGTCTCTGGGAAGACTAAAAATTTTTATTGGCCAGTCGTGGTGGCTCACACCTGTAATCCCAGCACTTTGGGAGGCCAAGGTGGGCAGATTGGTTGAGCTCAGGAGTTCAAGACCAGTCTGGGCAACACGGGGAAGCCCTGGCTCTACAAAAATTACAAAAATTAGCCAAGTGTGATAGTCCATGCTTGTAGAAGCAGCTACTTGGGAAGCTGAGATGGAAGGCTTGAGCCTGGCAGGTGGAAGCTGCAGTAAGCCAAGATCGTGCCACTGCACTTCAGCATAGGTGACAGGGCAAGACTGTCTCAAAGAAAAAAAAAAATTCTTTCAAAAAAATTTCTTGCTGCTTTGGGTTCTCACCAATTCCACTGTGGCCTTTATAAACACAGACAAAGCATCCCTCATCTGAAAATCCCAAATCTGAAATGCTTCAAAATCCAAAACTTTTTGGGCACCAATATGATGCTCAAACATCATGCTCAAGGGAAATGCTCACTGAAACATTTTAGGTTTTTGGATTTTTGAATTAGGGATGCTCAACCAGGCACAATGCAAATATTCAAAAATCTGAAAACACTTCTGGTTCCAAGCAAGCATTTCAGATAAGGGACACTACTAGAAAGGTTTAAGGGGAATGTTAAAGTGAGTATTTATGGAAATATATACAGCTAATACAGTAATCCAAATACCAGGTGTGTAAAAATAAAGAGCTTACAGAGAAGAGGGGTACTGCCTGCCGAGTGCACTGTAAGAGCCTGTCCACACAGTCAGGATCCGAGGGATTAAAGGTCTGTTCTAGGTCGGCCTGTTCAGCCACCAACTCTACAAGCTGCTGTCTTCCACTCACTGTCTGTAAGCTTTTTAACCCAGACAGTATCTTCATAAATAGAACAAATTCTTCACCAGTCACATCTTCTAGGACCTGGAAAAGAGACAATTCAGAATAACAGTATACTCATCATTTGAATGGGACAGATCAACAGTGAAAGAAAATAGCTAATTTATTTCAGTTACTAAGTCAGTTTGATATTAATGCTTCCAAAATACTGAAGAAAAGGCAACTTCTAGCTTCAGTCAATTGAACTTCAGAGTAAACCAGGCATTCTCCAAAGGGGCAAAAATTGGTTCTTAGAAAATGTTACATTTTTATGTACAAAGCACAGATATACATATAGTACCATAAACAGATATACAGTATATATGTGGCATTAAAATTTCAAGGAAGAGCAGTTAAGAAAAAAAAAATTTTTTTTAATTCTTAAATTGGCTATTCAGGGGAGTGACTTTAAAAAATGGCTGGAAAAATTCTGTAGCAAACTGTTGAATCAGATTGTTTCCTATATTTAAAAGCAGTCTAATTCATATTAATATGGTAATTGTTGTACACAAAATAGGACACCTTGCAAGTCTCATGTTAAATCTTCCATATCAGTGGGTCTGAATTTTTCTATTCATGGACCAAAGGAGCTCATAATCACGACATGCTCTACCAGATTACTAGCTGGGGCATAGGTAAAATAGTCTGATACTCCCAGCTAAAGATCTGTCTCTTTCTCACTGAAAAATAATCTTATCAATAAGGAAGTGGGTAGTAGTAGTCTGAAATTTCTATAGCCTGAACCATAAGAGTGATCACATTCTTTAGAGAAAACACTGAATCTTCTTGAACATATTGCTCAAGCCTGTAATTCCAGCACTTTGGGAGGCCGAGGTGGGTGGATCACGATGTCAGGAGATTGAGCCCATTCTGGCTAACACGGTCAAACCCCGTCTCTACTAAAAATACAAAAAATTAACCAGGCGTGGTGGCAGGCGCCTGTAGTTCCAGATGCTCGGGAGGCTGAGGCAGGAGAGTGGCGTGAACCTGGGAGGTGGAGCTTGCAGTGAGCCAAGATCGTACCACTGCACTCCAGCTTGGGTGACAGAGCAAGACTCTGTCTCAAAAACAGAAGTAAATTATTCCCAAACTTTGGCACATTAAGATGAATGAAAAGTTAATTGTGACACACCTTGCCAATCCTAGCGTCTACAATTATGCTAGATGCTGGGAGCAAAGACAAGCATGGTTTCACCCTTGAAGAGCGGATAGTGTCAAGGGCTAAGGTGAAAAGAGGTCACTTTGATGTGATAATATGTTTCATTTTGAAAAATTCAGAATACTATGAGAGAGTATCCTAAAATGGAAGAGAGGGGTAGGACTTAGAGAAAGTTTCCTGAAGGAGGTGATTTGCAGAGGTTGCACACATTTTAAAGACACTACCACAAAAAGTTTAAATGTAATCAGATTCCTTTAAATTACCAAATTGATTCATCATTACCACTGACAAAAGTGCTAAATACAATCTAAGAAAAACTCAGAAGTTCTATGGTGGTTCTAATGGGATATATGATATACCACTTTATACACAAGCCACACATAACATTGAGGAATACTGCCAATGTCATGTATGCTCTTTTGCTTTAGAGTATTTCCACCAAATGAAGACCAAAGCTCACCTTTTTGGATTCAGTTAGTATAAGCTCTTCCACTTCCTTTGTTAAGACTTCATCTGGTAAAGTCTTAAGTTTTGTAGAAAGGAATTTAATTGCTCGTTCTCTAACAATGTCCTCTCCTTGAAGTATTTGGCTGAACAACCCACCTAAAGTCCCTGCAAAATAAAATAGTTGCCTGTAGGAAGTCAATTCTATAGTGTAATGGTGTTTTCCCATTTAACTCAACTTATAGTATTTCTTCTCAAATAAGTTAATGAACTTCCCAAATATCATCCTCATTACTAGTTAAAAGTAGTCTGAAATTTCTACAGCCTGAATCATGAGAGTACTTTCTTCATGAAGACATAAGTCAACTTGAGCATAACTTTCCTTTTTTTATCATTACTAATAGTAAAACCCAAGTATTTTGTAAGAATTTCTTTAAAGTGTCAAAGGGAGTTCTTCCAACAGATTTCTAATGGAAAAATTTGATCTGTTTTTGCAGTTATTTCTGCTGGTTTTTCTAGTTATAAACATCTTGACCTAAGGAGACTTTTTTCACAATACTTAAAATTTTTATGAAATAGAACTCTGGGTAAACCCTATAGTGTATTCTTAATGAGTAACACCTAACTTTGTGATTCTGTAAGACATCAAACACAATTCAGAATAAGAACTGGCCTTACCTTTTGCATCCATTTTAAATATACTTAACAGGGCATTGTTCACTAGGTTAAATTCTGCAGAGTCATCTGGATAAAGAAAAAGTGGCATAATGAATATAAAACATATCATCTGCTTCAGTTTCAAACTTGATTCAACATAGTTTCTCAAGGTTACATTGACAGGAAACTTATAACTTAAGCCATTTCCTCAAGTACCAAAAGGATACATGTTCCTTATAAGGGTAGAGAACCCCATCTGGCATGCCTGAAAAACTTTTATTAAGATGCTACAATTATGAAACGACAGGAAATTGGGGGAAAATTATGATACATCAAAATGCTCAAAAGAATCTAGTCATTACACCTTAATAACAATTAAAAACAAAACAATACTAGGAATTAGATAACCAGAAATCATTACACTTTAAACTACTGAAGGAAAGTAGGAAATTTAATCTCTATCAGATGTAGGACCTCCAGCTCTCCTGCACCCCATTCAAAACCTAAAAACAGAGTCAACATTTCAGAAAGAAGATATATATTTAGAGAAAAAGGTAATAAAATCCCTTACCTGTCTGCAAAAGTTGCGTCAGTATATCGGCCACTCGAGGAAGATTTTCTCCAGTGGCAAATTGAGGCAGTTCTTTAATTGCTTGACGTCGAATCTGGGCATGATTTCAAACAAAAATTAACCAAATACTATATCACCTTTAAAATAACACACACACAGCTTTTTTTTTTTTTTTTTTAAAAGACAAGGTCTTTCCCTGTTGCCCAGGGTGGAGTGCAGTGGTGCAATCATGGCTCACTGTAGCCTTGACCTTCTAGGCTCAAGAGATCCTCTAGCCTCAGCCTCCTTAGTAGCTGGGAGTAGAGATGCAAGCCTCCACGCCTGGCTAATTTTAGAGGCAAGTCTCCCTATGTTGCCCAGGCTGTTCTCATACTTTGGGAGGCCAAGGTGGGCGGATCACAAGGTCAGGAGTTTGAGACCAGCCTGGCCAACAGAGCGAGACTCTGTCTCAAAAAAAAAGAATTTGCTCCAATTTAATATTCAAGTTACACAGAAAAAAATTTAAAAAGTGATGTTAACAATGTCTGGCTGAAGGAGAGACTTCAGATTATAAACAACTGTTGACAGGCTAATTAATGCAACTGTTAGGTTTTTACTACCTATGGGCTTATAATATAGTATTCCTTAAAAATGGCTACTGTGGCAATGTTATATCTAGTTAACTATTTACTTTAGAATTTTCAGTATTGACTACTAAATACAACATTTGTGCCTATATCCTGCATGTTTAATTCCAAATACTGATCTTGGCTTATTCGATTTTTACATAAAAAATGTACAGCAGGCTAGGTGAGGTGGCTCATGCCTGTAATCCCAATGCTTCAGAAGACCAAGGTGGGAGGACAGCTTGAGGCCAGGAGTTTGAGACCAGCCTGGACAACACAGCAAGACCCTACGAAAAAATTAAAAATCACCCGGGAACGGTAGCCTGTGCTACTTGGGAGGCTAAGGTGGAAAAAATCCATGAACCCAGGAGTTCAAGGCTTCAGTGAGCTATGGATGTGCAACTGCACTCCAGTCTAGGCAACAGAGTGAGACCATCTCTATTAAAAACACACAAAAAAGTATATCCAGCAAATTCTGCATGAAATGTTGGCAATTCACTGTTTCATCTGAAAAGACAAGAGCTAACAGTTGAATATTCTTAGGAACCTGTGTCAGCAGCCAGAAATATTACCAGTTAATTCTGTTCAAAAAAAAAAAACCCAAAAAACAAAAACTATTTCTTTTAATCTAGTAATCCTATTCACTTATTACACAGACCATTTTTCTGCCATGCAAAATATATAAGGGTAGTGACAGTACATTTTATTTTATAACACTTAATAATTTAAATAAGTAAGCACAAATTGATTAAAAACAGTCTAATTTCATATGCACAATGAATAACAATCTATGAAACAAGATGTGGGCCACAATCCATTTTTAACAGTGGACAAATAAGCAAAACTAAGTATTTTGAGATTCTATGCATTTTTCATAATTTAAAGGTGGTGAAAAAGGCTAATACATTTTATCATATGTAAATTTAAGCCTGGGTATGATGCCATGCCAGACCATACTGTAGTATTTTATTGTGTACTCTGATATATCAGATTGCTACTCCAATTGTGTTAGCCAAACACAGAAACATCTGAAAGACTGCTATAAAGTGTCACTCATATACTTACAGATACATCTTCATCCTCACAGAGGTCTAACTGTGCATTGATAGCAGAATCGGCCAATTCTGGAAAATGCTTAAAGAATTTTGGAATAAATTGAGCTGCTAATCGTTTTTCCTTAGTACCACCTTTCACACCATCCAGTATCACTTGATAGGCATCTTTATGCTGAAATAAAGAAAGACACATGACTTTGAAAGATGGGAAGCTAAGTAAAAGACCATAAAACATGTTAGTGTGTGCTTTAAATTTTTACACAGGCTAAGAAATAAAGTTGATTTTGGGAAGTTTACTACTTTTTTTTTGAGACGGAGTCTCGCTCTGTCACCCAGGCTGGAGTGCTGTGGCCGGATCTCAGCTCACTGCAAGCTCCGCCTTCCGGGTTCACGCCATTCTCCTGCCTCAGCCTCCCGGGTAGCTGGGACTACAGGCGCCACCACCTCGCCTGGCTAGTTTTTTGTAGTTTTTAGTAGAGACGGGGTTTCACCGTGTTAGCCAGGATGGTCTCGATCTCCTGTTCTCGTGATCCGCCTGTCTCGGCCTCCCAAAGTGCTGGGATTACAGGCTTGAGCCACTGCGCCCGGCCTTGAGGTTTACTACTTAAATGGGACACTTATCTTCCCAATTCTGTTCTTCCTCCATCTTTGGTTAATTTTTGAGTTGGGGGAGATGGACGAGTCTAATTTTAAGTGGAAAAAGCATACGTGTGTTAATATACCAACGCTTCTTCATTCTAGTGATTACTGACTCTAGCCTTGTGACTGTGTCATGCTTAAAAAATTTGTAATGGGCTAGGTGTGGTGGCTCACGCCTGTAATCCCAGCACTTTGGGAGGCCGAGGTGGGTGGACCACCTGAGGTCAGGAGTTCAAGACCAGCATGGTCAACATGGTTAAACCCCGTCTCTATGAAACACAAAAATTAGCCGGGCGTGGTGGCATGCACCTGTAATCCCAACTACTTGGGAGGCTGAGGCAGGAGAATTGCTTGAGTCTGAGAAATGGAGGTTGCAGTGAGCCGAGATTGCACTACTGCACTCCATCCTGGACAACAGAGTGAGACTCCGTCTCAAAAAAAAAAAAAAAAAAAATTGTAATGATGGCCAGGTGTGGTGGCTCACGCCTGTAATCTCAACACTTTGGGAGGCCAAGCTGGGCAATCACTTGAGGTCAGGAGTTCCAGACCAGCCTGCTAAACATGGTGAAACCCCTCCTCTCTAAAAATACAAAAATTAGCTGGCGTGGTGGCAGACATCTCTAATCCCAGCTACTCAGGAGGCTGAGGCAGGAGAATCACTTGAACCCAGGAGGCAGAGGCTGCAGTGAGCTGAGATCGCACCATGGCATTCCAGATTGGGTGAAAGAGCGAGACTCCATCTTAAACAAGTAAATAAATCATAATGAATACCACAGACTTCACAAAGAATTGCACCATATTTACTTAAAAAAAAATTTACCTGTTTCCAATTAGCACCATGAAGAAGGTGAAGGGAATACATTCCAGAAATTTAGCAATTCCAGCAATGTTAGGAAGTGTAGCTTAATTTTACCTCATAGCAGTATATGAAAGCCATGACCATTCCATAGAGCCAGACAATTTTGGATTAAGACAGACTCTAATGTCACATGTTTAAACTTTTTATTGGAACAATACACTCAAAGCTCATTTGTTTCCTTAAAAAAAAAATCACAAGTGCTCTCCCTCAAATACTCATAATGGGAGGAATCAATAAGTTCCCAATCCTCCTTAAGTGCTTGCCTCTAAACCAGTTGTTTTATGAAATGATGCTGATAAAGATGGTCAATAACAGTAACAAATACAGAAAGACTACACATATATCTTCTGTTTGGACATATTAATAAAAGTAACTGGAAAAAAAACTTAAAAATTATAATCCTGACCAAACGTATACACAGTATAGTGTTTATTATGTATAAGGAGTGTTCTAAGTGCTTCAGACACATGAGCTTACTTCACACCATCTAGTGGGGAATGACCAATAAATATCCAATGAACTACAGAATTCCCAGATTTATTTTACTGTGATTCTTTTTGTGGATAATGCTAAGTGAAAAAATAAAGCAGGATGCAAAGTTACAGAACAACTCCCAAATAACAGAAATTTCTGTGAATAAGGTTAGCTTCTTCATGAAATGCAGATGTATCAGCCTTCAGGAGTCATCACTGAAAAATGTATTATAAACACATCCAGACCCCGTCTCTCCAAAAAATATAAAATTAGCCAGGCATGGTGGTGTGTGCTTGCAGTCCCAGCTACTTGAGAGGCTGAGGCAGGAGAATCACTAGAGCCCAGGAGATAGAGGCTGTGGTACGCTGTGGCTGCGCCACTGCATTCTAGTCTGACAGAGCAAGACCCTGTCTCAAATAAAGAGAGGTGTATGACATACTTTTCACCGCAAACATTCAAAAAAGAAATCATGCTGACTTCTCCACCACTTTACATTCCTGTGGTTTGCCTCAGACTTCTAGGCAGGCTTCATAAAATCAAAGTTTGTTCTGACATCCTTACTTTTTGCAGGGTATCACAAATCTAATTCCCTGTAACTCAAACTTACTTATAAAGCCATCTGAAGAAACTCCTTACGCTGTCCAAAATTAAATGAAAAAAAAAAAAAAAACCTACTTAAAACAAAACTTCCTTTTGCCAAGAAAAAAATATTAAATCTGGAATCAAATAAAAAGGAATCATTAGCAACATTTATTGAAAGTCTACCAGGGACTGAGTGATTCCCTGTCTATATCATGACAGGTGTTACTACTACTCCTATCTTCTAGATGAGGAAACTAGGGCTCAGAGAAGCGAAATAAATACTTCCACATATTTCTGAGGGATTACGAACTTGGTTAGTCAGTGGTTTTAGCTTAATCATACAAAAAACGCTACTACAAGAGTGGTATTTCAAGAAATAAAAGTCCAAGAAGCCTACACGCCAACCCTGCAAAGCTAGTGTACTCAATAATTGACAGAACAGGAGGAATCAGGGTTTCAGCGTTATAGACATCTCATCAGCCAGACTGCCGTGGTCTTTTAACAGGTGTCTGATACATTTTTTAACTTTTAAGATTTTGACTACATCATACAAAATTAAGTATATTTTAAGTAAATTCATAATAATTTGAAACAGAATTTAAAATAATGGTGGGCCCACAACTTGCTCTATTATGGCTAGTCAGGAGCCCTGGGCAGAGTGCAGCAGAAAAGGAGATTAGAAAGGTAAAGGAGCACACAAGAGTGAGACCTGAAGGAGTGGCAGAGGCAGAGTGGAGGAAAGGCAGGATGAACGCATAGGCAGAACATGGGGGTTACATGAGAAGATGATAAGACTGGAAGATTTGAGGTATTAAATAATTCTGCACTTAGAATTTGTCATCTGCAGTTTGCTTATTAGAATATACGTGCTCATAGATGTACGTATGTGTGTATGATAAAGTTCCCTTTATCCATTAGAGATAATCTGTGTAAATGGTTTTTCTTTTATTTTGTAAATGGTTTCTCTGTTCCTTCTTTGAATACATTTCTTCAACTATGAAAAAGAAATGCTTACTGAAGGGCAAGGTACAGTGCAAGAAGAGAATCAATCAATCAATCAATCAATCAATGGATTTAACCCTTGAGACGTTATAATGTAAGTATAGGAATAAGAAATAAAATAAAATACAAGTCTGAAGTATTGTTAATAAGTACATCGTGCCAAGGGGTTCAAAAAGAGAAGGATTTGATCTGCTTTGGGGAAATTAGCTGATAAAACCTCAGAGGGCTTGTGTTTACCCTTATATATTTAGAAGGCACTACTCTGAAAGGAGTATTGACAATAACGGGGAGGGACTAGTCTGTAGTGGCAGCAATCAGAAAAACTGTTGTGCTCACCTCTCTAGTAAAGGATGATAATCAAAATAAAAGTTAGAAGGAAGTCAAGACTGACAAACTTGAATGCAGTCTCAGAAGTATCCAGACACGTATTTGCCAGGAAACTTAGTACTGATCATAAACCTCGTAAGTTGACCTGAAAATCAGGCTTTGCTACATCAGGAACATGAACACGGTTTTCTCTCCTTAAAAACAAGTGAAATGGTGTCCTCTCTACTAAGTTGGCTTTTGCATTTGTTAGTTAAAATTACAAGCAATATCCTAAAACCTACTGTTTTTTAGTAAGTGATTTTAGGCATTTTATCTAAAAGGGAGAACTATAACCCAACAGAGCAAAATTAGTAGGCATTATCTTCGGTTCTCCTAAAATTCACAATGTTTGAGCAGCCTGAGCTAATCACTACATCTCATTATGCAGAGATAGTTTAGATAGTCGCTTGACAGCTGTCAATACAGAACACGTTGATGACCCATAATCTACAGGGAACTGTGTTAAATTCCAGTGTCCAGCCGGGTGTGTGGTACATGGTAGGTGAAACCTACTGAATAAAGCATGAGTTCTCATTAAAGTGTAGACAAAGTTATCCTTTTTCATTTTTTCACAAACTTGTCTCTTAAGTACTCTTATTAAATAAAGAGTACATTTTTGGCCGGGCGCGGTGGCTCAAGCCTGTAATCCCAGCACTTTGGGAGGCCGAGACGGACGGATTACGAGGTCAGGAGATCGAGACCATCCTGGCTAACATGGTGAAACCCCGTCTCTACTAAAAAATACAAAAAACTAGCCGGGCAAGGTGGCGGGCGCCTGTAGTCCCAGCTACTCGGGAGGCTGAGGCAGGAGAATGGCGTAAACCCGGGAGGCGGAGCTTGCAGTGAGCTGAGATCCGGCCACTGCACTCCAGCCCCATGGGCTACAGAGCGAGACTCCGTATCAAAAAAAAAAAAAAAAAAAAGAGTACATTTTTGCTGCAAGTACATTTTTGCTCCAAGAAAGACATTTTGACTCCTTGGGGGAGAACTCTCAATTCAATATGGTTTTTATAAAGATGACATGAGAAGGAAATGTAAGCAAGTCTCAAAATTAAAGTAGGGGAATGGGACAGCACTATGTATACGGTTTCAAAGGCTTCTTAGAAAGATTCCTGAGAGAACCACAGTTCTAGCTTTCACCCTATCCCCTCTACTGATGTGCAATAAAGTCAAACACAGGTAGAACAATTTGTTACAAAGTTACCCAACTAAGTCCCAGATAAATTATACGATTGAGAATATCTTCACTACTGGTTCTTTTTAGGAATAACAAATTCAAACTGATTGATCCTACATAGTTTTTATCTTTTTTTAAAAAAAATTTTTTGTTTGACATGGAGTCTCACTCTGTTGCCTAGGCTGAACTGGAGTGGCCTGGTATCAGCTCACAGGAACCTCTGCCCCCCAGGTTCAACTGATTCTCCTGCCTCAGCCCCCCCCCCCCCAAATAGCTGGGACTTCCGGCGCATGCCACCACGCCTGGCTATTTTTTGTATTTTTAGTAGAGATGGGGTGTTCATCATGTTTGCCAGGCTGGTCTCGAACTCCTGACCTCAAGTGATCTGCCCACCCAGGCCTCTTAAAGAACTGGGATTACAGGAGTGAGCCTCCGTGCCTGGCAGTTTTTATCTTCTTAATGAACAGAATATTCCTCCTTCACAACCGACCTACACACTCTATCCACATGTACAACAGAATATCCGTACACATTTCTCACTGATAAAAGTGAATTTCCCTACTGACAGGGAATGAAGGAAAAAAATCATTTGCTATTTCAAACTGGTATATTCACAATTCTAGATTAAGCTAAAATAAAGCTCCAACATGAATTTTTTTTTCTTTCAGTTCAGAAAGGTCTTATTTGAATTATGTCCAGAAAAGGGGACGGGAAAGGTACTCCCACGACTGTTAATAGACTAGAATCTTCCACTTTCTCCAAGAAGGGATGCGTAAGCAGAAAAATCACAAAGTTCTAAGCACTGAAAAGCTATGGTGTGGGATTTCTAAAATTATCAAAGTTGTCTCCAGGACAGCCTGGTTCCTTTCCCAGCCACTTATCAAGTTCAATATACTCCGGTACTTGAAAACTCATACATGGAACAAATGGCTCGTACGGAGAATTCAACACTGCTGAGAAACTGTGTATCGGCGGCAAGCATGGCAAGGGCGCTCGTAAGAGAACTCCATTCAGAGCTGCACTCTCACACACTCCTTCGCCCAGCTCTGTTTTATTTTCTTCAAACACGTTTCATTAAAAACAATAAATAAAAAAAAACAAAACTTTTTTTTTTGACGGGGTCTCGCTCTGTCGCCCAGGCTGGAGGGCAGTGAAGCGATCTCGGCTCACCGCAACTTCCGCCTCCCAGGTTAAAGCAATCCTCCCACCTCGGCCTCCTGAGTAGCCGGGATTACAGGCGCGCGCCACCACGCCCGGTTAATTTTTGTATTGTTAGCAGAGACGGGGTTTCACCATGTTGGTCAGGCTGGTCTCGAACTCCTGACCTCGTGATCCGCCCGCCTGGGCCTCCCAAAGCGCTGGGATTACAGGCGTGAGCCACCGCGCCGGGCCTCAGGATGCCTTTCTTATTTATCACTCACTACACTCCCTCCTAACTGTACATTCTGAGAGCGCGCGGACCTTTCCATCTGTATCTCTAGCGCTCCGCGCTCAAAAAATGTACGGAATAAATGAAACCGTCAGCCCTCATCAAAGTCTGGACCAAAGAGTCCCTCTCCTGTTTCTCACAAACTTCTGTCTCTTAAACACTCTTCTTCAACTAGTAGCAGAATTTTGCCTCCAAAAAAAACAAAAACAAAAACAAAAAAACAACACATTTTGACCTCTTGAAGAAAACTCCCGATCTAATCTTGGAAGGACTGAGCTCCACCGAAAAGGAAAAAGGCTTAAGAGAATCCTGTAGAGGAAAGCTCGGGAGGAGAATTAACGTGAGCCTGAACGGGCTGAGTTAGGTTACGCCACGGTGGGAAAATGCTGGGCGAGGGAGGCAGGGAAGCCTGGAACCCTGGGGACCGCGGTCTCCCTGGTGAAGCCGGAGTCTACACTCCCAGAGAGGCCCACCCCGATGAGACGGCCTGGGGAGGCTAGGAGCTCCCCCGGGAGGATGAAGCCGCAGCCCCCGCCCGGCCCGGGAGAGCGCGGCGGGCAGCGCTTTGGAAAGGCCGCGGAGCGCCGGGCCCTGCAGGCCGCCCGGGGACTCACTCACCTGGCCCACTTGCTCCGTGGCATCGGCCAGGATGCCATAATTGCGGTAAAGCTCCTCTACCGTCGGCATGGTGAGCGACAAGCCCAGGGCCCGCTTCCGCTATCCTTGTCCTCACCGGCGCCACCGCCGCCTCGGAACTTCTCCAAACCCACTACCTGCACTATTACACCTCCAGCTGCCGCCAGTGCCGCCGCCAGTGCCGCCGCCAGTCACCGCTCACAGCGCGGCTCCGCCCCCGACGTCTACGTAAAGACGCGCACGTCGGGAGCGGCCTTCAGTAGAATCCAATGCGCCTCCGCGATTTTTGTCGCCCTCTAGAGCTTGGAGGAGCAAAAAGCGGCAAGGATGATTGGACTATCTCACGCCTTTTTGAAAGCTTGAGCCTGGCTGGCGGCTCTGGATGGGAGGGGTGGGGGTGGGCGGGGAGATTAATACAGAGATAATTGCGTTTCTGCCCTTAGAAGATCTTACATATGAGAAGTCACAAACGGTTTCCTCCTGATTCAAGAAAGGTAATATTAATCAGTGGCAATAGAGGGTAGTGGGTCCGGTGGGAAGCAAAAAGCATTCCTATGCCATTAAAAAACCCTCTGTGTCCACCACGCTAATCAAGTGTGGGGTCAAATTCGGCCTGCTGGAAGAATTTGCTTATCTTTGCTGCCAGTGTAAAGAATTGGGGCCACCTGATTATGTATAGTATCCAAGAGAGTAATAAATAAATGAAATCACGTACGCTTACTGATAAGAATTTCTAAGATACAAGTTTAGATGATATTTTATATATATATTATATAATTATCGTATCTATATGTAGCTGGGCGCTGTGGTTCACACCTGTAATCCCAGCACTTTGGAAGGCTGAGGTGGGTGGATCACTTGAGGTCAGGAGTTCAAGATCAGCCTGGCCAACATGGTGAAACCTGGTGTCTACTAAAAATACAAAAATTAGCCAGGCATGGTGGCACGCACCTGTAGTCCCAGCTACTTGGGAGACTGAGGCAGGAGAATTATTTGAACCTAGGAGGCAGAGGTTGCAGTGAGCCCAGATCATGCCATGGCACTCCAGCCTGGGCCACAGAGCAAAACTCTATCTCAGAAAAATTTAAAAAAAGTTAAAAAGCAGGTATAAGATGATCCCATTAGGTAAAACATACAAAGCATACAAAACAAAGTTATGTGTGTATGTGTAAAAGAATGTTAAAGGATGTTAAAATTTCAGGACTGAAACATCAAACTCTAATAATACACTGTAAATTTCAAAGTCAGATCCACTTGTACAGAATATACACAGGAAATGATTCCAAAAAACTCACTGGCTCTTGTACTTCTCAGTTACATTGAGGATAAATTTCAAACCCTAAAAAGGATTAGAGCTGAGTGTGATAGCCAACAGTCCCAGCTATTTGGGAAGCTAAGTGAGGAGAATCACTTGGGCCCAGGAGTTCAAGTCCAGCCTGGGCAACATAACAAGACCCCTGTCTAAAAATAAGAAATCAAGTGTAAAATTCAATATTAAAAAGATTACAATTTGGACTTTCATGGAGAAACAGAAAAAGAATTAGGGAATGAAATGAGAGCAATTGGTGACAAGATCTTTTTATTTTTATGTTTTAGAGAAAGGTGTTCTCGTGAGTACATTGAGGGCAATGTCTTTCCCCTTCCCTCAAGCGTGGGGCCATTTTGAGGAGCCTCAAATATGGTCCCAGGTGGTTGAGAGACACAAAGGACTGGACATGCCTGATAAGCTCAGGTTACCCGTGGCTGCAGAGTGGCCATGTTGGGATCTACTGTGTTCCCAGATTTTGCTGGAGCGAGGGGGGGGGAGTGATTCCCTTATAGCAGAGATGAGCCCCATAAAAGAGAAAGAGATTCTGGATTCATTTTGAGTCCTTCTGCCTAAGAGTAAGAAAGCCCCCACGGCAAGAGTCAATGGCGGCAGAATGAGAGTGGTGACTGCGAGCAGCACATCAACACCTCATGGGGTCACTGTTGGGAGTGGCCTCTAAAGGCCCTTGGAGTGGCCACAGGACAGACCTGGTCTCTATCAGACCAGAGAGCCTGTGGTACTGCACCGTCCAGACCTTTCCGAGGTTCTACTCTTCCTTTCTTCTCATGTTCCCCTCTCGGTGCATTTGCGCAGGAGGGGTCAGAAGCTGCCCACCAAACTGAGTGGAGGATATAGAGAAAAAAGGCAAAATGGGGAGCGACCTCAGCTGGAGAAGAGAACAAGATCTGGTTGGAAATTAAGTTGGGATTCACATGTTGAAATGGATGTTTTAATTTCTGAAGCAGAAAAGGCCTGGTTCTGCCAGAATTTCTCTCTAGGGCTGGAATGAGATGACCCTACCTGCTATGGTCTGAATGATTGTGTCCCCTCAAATTCATATGTTGAAACCTACCCCCAAAGATGATACTATTAAAAGGTGGGGCCTTTGACAGATGATTGTGTCCTGAAGGCTCTGCTCCCGCTAATGAGATTAGTGCCCTTATACAAGAGGCTTGAGAGAGCATGTTTGCCTCTTCTATCCTGTGAGGACACACAGAAGGCACAATCCATAAAGAACAGGCCTTCATCAGACACCAGATCCTGCTGGTGACTTGATCTTCGACTTCCCAACTTCCAGAACTGAGGCAATAAATTTCTGCTGTTTATAGATTATCCTTTCTAAGGTATTTTGTTATAGTAGCATGAATGGACTAAGAGACCACCTGAATAAATTTTAAAGAGGTGGTGGAAGACAATAAGAAAGCTATATATATATGTGTGTGTGTGTATATTTTTATAAAGACAATAAGAAAGCTATATATATGTATATTTTTATATAGAGACATATATAGCTATATATAGCTTTATTATTCTTGTATGTTTTTATATATTATAGTTTAATATATAATATATATATATATATTTTTAGACATAGTCTGGCTCTGTTGCCCAGGCAGGAATGCAGTGGTGTGATCTCGGCTCACTTCAACCTCAACCTCCTGAGCTCAAACCATCCTCCCACCTCAGCCTCCCAAGTAGCTGAGACTGCAGGTGCATGCCACCACACCTGGCTAATATTTGTAGTTTTAGTAGAGACAGGGTTTTGCTACGTTGCCCAGGCTGGTCTCAAACTCCCGAACTCAAGTGATCCGCCTGCCTTGGCCTCCCAAAGTGCTAGGATTACAGGCATGAGCCACTGTGCCCAGCCAATAAAGCTGTATTTTGATCACATCCTTCAAGTTAGGTATTTGATGTAGTAATACATATATGTTTAAATGTAGAAAAAGCAATCTGGGGCAGGAAATAAAGCTGTGTTTGCTTGGGGGAACTTTGCTTTGGCTTAATGTTTTAATTCCTTACAGTAAGTATGCCAGTATATACACATAATATATTTTATGTATCCATTTTTAAAACAAATTTAAGAAGAGGAAAAAAACTGGTGTTTCTATGTTCTAAAATATAGCTATTCATACAAACTCCTTTAAAACTGACCCTTGATGACCAGGCGTGGTGGCTCACACCTGTAATCCCAGCACTTTGGGAGGCCAAGGTGGGAGGATCACTTGAGGTCAGGAGTTTGAAACCAGCCTGGTCAACATGGCAAAACTGTCTCTACTAAAAATACAAAAATTAACTGGGCATGGTGGCAGGCACCTGTAATCCCAGCTACTTGGGAGGCTGAAGCAGGAGAATCGCTTGAACCTGGGAGACAGAGGTTGCAGTGAGCCGAGGTGGTGCCACTGCACTCCAGTCTGGCTCAAAAAACAAAAACAAAAACAACCACCAAACAAACAGAAAAAAACCCTCACCCTTGTCTAAGTTGCCAGGCAGTTTCATTCAACACCGCTCTTCCTGATGCAGTCTATTACTTAGCCATGTTTGTCAGGTTTATGAATGCTTCTTGGTCTTCTTTTTCCTCTGTAACAGTCCTGGGGTTTGCTTTAAATCGTTTCCTATTTTTCTCTATTTCTAGCTGGCCACTTAAGCTAAGGGCTTTTGATTGGTCCTAATGATAATAATGATGACAACATCGATGACGATGCTAATGGTAATGATATTGGGAGTCATCCCAATAATAACCAGCATATATTAAGTGATGGCAGAGTTCTGAGCACTTCATGTGAATCAATTCTCAAAAACTCTATGGGCTAGGACATACCATTATTATCTTCACTTTACAAATGAGAAAATAGACAGACGTCAACTAACTGGTACCATGTTCCTTAACTGAGATGAGTTTTGAGTCCTGGTGTGTCCAGAATTGGTTCCTTCTTTTGGGTTCTTGGTCTCGCTGACTTCAAGAATGAAGCCGCAGACCCTCACATTGAGTGTTACAGTTCTTAAAGATGGTGTGTCTGGAGTTTGTTCCTTCACATGTTCAGATATGTTTGGAGTTTCTTCCTTCTGGTGGGTGCGTGGTCTTGCTGACTTCAGGAGTGAAGCTACAGAGCTTCGCGGTGAGTGTTACAGCTCATAAAGGTAGCGTGGACCCAAAAAGTGAGCAGCAGCAAGATTTATTGTCAAGAGCGAAAGAACAAAGCTTCCACGGCCTGGAAGGTGACCCAAGCAGTTTGCTGCTGCTGGCTCAGTATGCTGCTGCATACTGGCTGTGTATGTTAAAAAGATGTGTGAGTTTGTTGTTTTCATTTTCCCATACTCCTAGACTACTTGCCAAGGTAGCTCCGGTGAGTGGCTGGAAAGCGGTGTTGGGAGCAAACTGAGTGGCTCCCTGTGTTCTATTTTCCCATTGGAAGAGAAAACCATTTTGTATCTACTAGGAACCATTTGAGAGAGTGATTAAAAGAGGGGATGAGAAGGCTTTCACTAGTGATGGGGACGCTGCTGCAGGGAGTCCAGGGGTGGATGGTCATGCAGGGAGTATGTTTGCCATTACAAAACCTGGACTGTTTGTTAAGCAGGGAGGAGGTGATGATTTTTTGGGGCCCTGAGAAGTGGACAAGACATCTGAATGGAGCTGTTTGGGTGACTCGGAAGTTACCATGATCAGTTGGGGCTTGAAGTTGTAGGGTGTAATTACACTGATGGGTAGTAGATGCCCCAGGGGCAGGCCTGATAACAGATTGCGTTGGATGCCTAAAGGGGCTTAGGAAAGTTAAGATGGTATTTGTAGTTACAGGGCTGTGTGTGGGCTTTTCATTGCTTGTGTAATAGGTGAGGTTGGAAATGTAAGAACGCAAAAGTTGGATTGCACGTCCTGTTACGGTATTCTTGGTCCTATCAGAGATGGGGAAGTCAGCTAATGATTGCAGATTTAGAAGTCGGAAAGGGTCTTTTCCTTCATAACGAGGGTGGTAGGTTAAGTTGGTAAGGACCCAGTATTTTTTGCGGGAATGGGAGTGGCAACGTAAGCAGAAGTTGGTAGAGAGATACAAAGCCAGCAGTCATTTGTCAGGGAAGGATTGGACTGGTTTAACAGAGAGTGGGTTAAGTTGAGAGTCTTGTAGAGGTAATTAGGAGCTAGTAGAAGGAGAAGGGTAATTGTATGAGGTATCCAAGGAAGCAGGAGGAATAGATAGGCAAAGAATAAATAGGAAGGTAAAGAGTGTGCTCTGGAAGACGAGATCATCTTATCTAGTCTGAGTTAAAGGTAGGAGTAAATTGCTGTCAGAAGGAAGGGAAATAGAAAGAAGGTTGATGTGATTAGGATTTTCATCCCGACAGGAGCTACAGTATATAGTCCTATCGCAAAGAGTATGGTTAGTATGCTGCTTAATAATAAGATGAAATAGTAAAAGGATTCCATTGAAGGGGCAAGGAGAGGTGTTAAAGATAAAGATTATGTAGGTTTTCACTTATCGTTTTTAAGGAGGATGGGTTTTTCTTCAGGATCAGTGGTAGGAGCCTTCTTAGTCTGGAATGTTTCCTTCTGAAATAGGAGATGCAAGTCCTCCAATGGTTGGCAGGTGTATCGAGGCTGGTCTGCCTGATCTTGGGACTCCTGAGCTGACAGTCCTGCAGGTTCCTCAGGGGGTGTCCAAAATTTAACTTGGGTGTGGTGAATCCAAGATTCCACTCCTGCCACCTTAACTGCAGTGGGGATAGAGGATTACTGAGTACAGTACTTCCCACAAAGAGTCCATACATGGGGAGGTAGAGGGGAGAGATTTGACCAACACGAGATCTCCTGGTTGAAACAACTCTGTTCCCTTTTCTCTGTGACAGCCTTCAGGTAGGCTTTTAAGGTTTTGTTGATATTTTTCCAAAGAAGTTATATGTTTGACCAAGTTGGCCATTTCCTGATCAAGTAGGAGGTCATTTGTGAGAAAAGGTCGTCCATACAGCATTTCATATGGACTGAGCCCCATTTTGTGAGGAGAATTTCAGGTTTTCAACAAGGCCATGGGCAAAAGAGTAGGCCAGGGGAGATGAGTTTCTTGTGTTAGTTTCCTTAAGTGGCTCTTGAGTGTTTCATTTGCCTTCTCGACCTTCCCTGAGGATTGTGGCCTTCGGGCACAGTGAAGGTAATATTGTATTCCTAGCGCCCTGGAAATTCCCTGAGTTATTGTGGCTTTAAAAGCCAGACAATTGTCACTCTGTAAGCTCTGGGGAAGCCAAAATCTAGTAATTATTTCATGAGTTAGGACTTTAATCACTTCCTGAGCCTTCTCTTGCAGGGGAAAACTTCTATCCAATTTGTAAAGGTATCAACACAGACCAACAAGTATTGAAATCCCTTTGACTTAGGCATATGGATGAAGTCTAACTGCCAGTCCTCTCCAGGATAGTGACCTATTCTTTGTTTCCCCAAAGGGGCCTTATGATGGACCAAGGGATTATTCCTTTGGCACACCTCACAGACTTTGACTACCTGTCGGATGGTCCAGAGGAGATTTGGCCCTGTAGATAGGGATTTGACCATTTAATGAGTGTTTTCAATACCCATATGAAAAGTCTGGTGGAGGATTTTAAGTATTTTCCACTGGCTTGCTTCAGGTATAAGTACCTTTCCTTCTTCTGTCATTAACCACCCCGAGGCAAGAAAACTATGCCCCCATGAAAGTTCCCATTCTGTTTCAGTTGGGGAATACTGGGGCTTAATCTCTTGGAGTGGTTTGTTCCATACCAAGGGTCTTTCCATAGGTATTTCTAATGGGAGGTTCTGCCTGGCAGCAATTTTGGCCTCAGCATCTGCCTGAGAGTTTCCTTCTGCCTTTTCTCCTTCACCTTTCTGATGGCTTTGGCAGTGTAAGACTGGCACCTCCTTCAGTTTTTGCGTGCAATAACTCCATAATTTCCTTGTGGTATTTAATGGGGGTTCCCCCAGAGATTAGGAACTCACTTTCTTTCCATATTGCAGCATGAGCATATAGGATTAGGTAAGCATACTTGCTATCTGTATATACATTTATTCTTTTTCCCTTTCCAAATTCTAAGGCTTGGGTAAGTGCCACTAGTTCTGCTAACTGGGCGCTGGTCCCTGGGGGAAGAGGCTTACTTTCAAGTATGGTTACATCACTAACTATGGCATAACCTGCCCTTTGTATCCCATTCTCCACAAATGAACTTCCATCGGTATGTAGGTTAAGGTCAGGATTAGCTAAGGAGACTTCTAAGAGATCATCTCGGGTGGGACTATAATTTGTTGGCAGTCATGCTCGATTAGTTCCCCATCCTCTGGGAGAAAAGTGGCAGGGTTGAGAGCCATGCACGTGCATATTTGAAGCACCAGTCCCTCAAGGAGTAGCACCTGGTATCTAAGTAGGCAGTTGTCTGATAGCCATAAACTTCCTTTGGCACCTAGTATGCTATTTACATCATGAGTAGTCCAGACAGTGAGATCCTTTCCTTGTATTATTTTGATAGCCTCTGACACTAAGATGGCCACCGCCGCAACTACCGCTAAAGAGTGAGGCCAGCCTTTTGCTACTGCATCAGTTTCCTTACTTAGGTATGCCACTGGTTGTGCAGTTGTCCCACGAGTCTGAGTAAGGACTCCAAGAGCTATCCCTGCTCTGTGACATACAAAGAGAAGTTTTGTCCTGTGGGAAGGCTTAAAGCTGGAGCTTGTACTAGGGCCTGCTTTAAGGTTTTGAAGGCTGTTTCTGCCCCTAGTTCCCATTCTACTAGATAAGTATTTGCCCTCTGGGTCTCCTTGATTAGAGTATAGAGGGGCCTGGCTATCTTGCTGTATCTGGGGATCCATAGTCGGCAAAAGCTGGTGATTCCAAGGAACCCCCACAACTGTTTTAATGTCTTAGCGCAAGGATAAGCCAGTATAGGCTGTATGCATTCCTTGCTGAGGGCCCTGGTTCCTCTGGCTAAGATTAGGCCTAGATATTTGACCTGCTGTAGGCAAAGCTGGGCCTTCAACCTAGTAGACCCTTTGTACTCTTGATTAGCTAGAAAGTTCAAGAGATCTAGAGTAGCCTGCTGGCATGAGGTTCCGAACTGGTAGCCCAAAGTAAATCATACTGAAGGACCAGAAGGCCTGGACTTGAGAAGTGGCCTAGATCTTGGGCCAGTGCCTGACCAAACAAATGAGGGCTATCCCTAAACCCTTGGGGCAAGACCATCCATGTAAGTTGGGACATGTGGTCTGTGGGCTCCTCAAAGGCAAAGAGAAACTGGGAGTCAGAGTGTAGGGGAATACAGAAGAAGGCATCCTTGAGGTCCAGAAAAGTGAACCATTCTGCTTCCTCTGGTATTTGAGAGAGCAGGGTATAGGGGTTGGGGACAACTGGATATAGAGGAATTACTGCCTCATTGATGAGTCTAAGATCTTGCACTAGTCTCCACTGACCGTTTGAGTTTTGTACTCCTAGAATTGGGGTGTTGCAGGGACTGCTGCATTTCCTTACTAAGCCTTGAGTTTTTAAATGTTTAACACTATCCTGTAATCCTTTATGAGCTTCAGGCCTTAAGGGATATTGCCTTTGATAAGGAAAAGTGGTGGGATCTTTTAGCCTGATTTGGACTGGGCAGGCATTTTTTGCCCTTCCAAATTGTCCTTACAATGCCCAGACTTCAGGGTTGATTCCCTCCTCAAGTAGGGGACAACAAATGGGTAACTTGTTCCCCATATTCATGTAGATAATCGCTCCGGCTTTGGCTAATATATCCCTCCCTAATAAGAGTGTGGGACTTTCAGGCATAACAAGAAAGGCATGTGAAAAGAGCAAAGTCTCCCAATTACAACTGAGGAGGTGGGAGAAATACCTGGTTACAGGCTATCCCAGGATTCTTTGGATGGTAGCAGACCTTGAGGACAGTCATCCAGAACAGGAGATTAACACTGAGAAGGCCACGCCAGTGTCCAGGAGGAAGTCAATTTCCTGGCCCCCAATGGTTAAGCGTACCTGGGGCTCAGTGAGGGTGATGACATGATTGGGTACTTGCCCCAGGCACCCTCAGTCCTGTTATTGGATCATCTGGTTGGGGGCTTCTGGCCAAGAGAACCATTGCACTCTGGGGCAGCGCGCCTTCCAGCGATTGGCTCAGCACAGCAGACATGGACAACCGGGTGGCTTGTTTCTCGTTGGGCAATCTTTTCTAAATTGTCCTCATAAACCACACTGATAACAAGCCCTACCAGGTGATTGGCCTCCTCCATTTTCTGTCCTGTCTGAACCACCAAGGTTTGTTTGTCTGAGGGCCATGACTAAGGCTGCGGCCTTTCTCTGATCTTGTTTTTCCTTTTGGGCCTGTTCCTCTTGGTCCCTTTTATAGAACACCGAGGTTGCCAGGTTTAATAACGCCTCCAGATCTTGTTCAGGGCCCAGGGCTCACTTTTGGAGCTTTCTCCTGATATCTGCGGCTGATTGGGTATCTTTTAGGATCAATTTACCCTCTAGTGTGTCAGGTGACAGGGCAGTATATTTTCTTTTTTTTTTTTTTTTATTGTTTGTTTGTTTTATTATTCTTTAAGTTCTAGGGTACATGTGCATAACGTGCAGGTTTGTTACATATGTATACTTGTGCCATGTTGGTGTGCTGCACCCATCAACTCGTCGGCACCCATCAATTCATCATTTATATCAGGTATAACTCCCAATGCAATCCCTCCCCCCTCCCCCTCCCCATGATAGGCCCCGGTGTGTGATGTTCACCTTCCCGAGTCCAAGTGATCTCATTGTTTAGTTCCCACCTATGAGTGAGAACATGCGGTGTTTGGTTTTCTGTTCTTGTGATAGTTTGCTATTCACAATAGCAAAGACTTGGAATCAACCCAAATGTCCATCTGTGACAGACTGGATTAAGAAAATGTGGCACATATACACCATGGAATACTATGCAGCCATAAAAAAGGATGAATTTGCATCCTTTGTAGGGACATGGATGCAGCTGGAAACCATCATTCTTGGCAGTGTATTTTCTTAAGGCCTCCTGTAGCCACTTGAGGAAGGCAGAAGGATTTTCTTCCTTTCCCTGAGTTATGGTAGACATAATGGAATAATTCATGGGCTTTTTCCTAATTCTCCTTAGTCCTTCTAGAACACAGGTCGACAAATGTTTACGACTCCAGTCCCCACGATCTGAATCGAGGTCCCAGTGGGGATCCATAATGGGGATGGCTTGCTGACCAGTGGGGAATTTGTCCCTTTCTTCAGCTGTCATTCTATCATTTACTTGACTAAGATACCAGGTATGTCCAAACTCTTGGGCTGCAGCTAAAGCCTCATTCTTTTCATTAAAGGCCAGGGTTTCATCTAAGGATAGCATGGCATCTCTCCAAGTGAGATCGAAGGTTTGCCCTAGACCCTGTAGGACATCTATGTACCTATCAGGATCATCTGAAAACTTCCCCAGGTCTGCCTTGATCTGCTTTAAATCAGAGAGGGAGAAGGGGACATGTACCTGGGTTGGGCCAAATTCCCCTCCCCCTACAGCTTGAAGGGGACATAACCAATAGCCCAGGGAGTTTTGTGGTCCTTTGGAGATCTCTTTGCTTATTTCTTTCTGGGCTGAGGAGATTAGGTGATATGCCCGCCTTGACCTCCCAAAGTTCTGGGATTATAGGTATGAGCCACTGTGCATGGCCCCTGCCAGTACTTTTTATGCCTTATATTTTGGATCCATCTTTTGCCTACATTCTGAGAGCTTTTATTTTAAATTTCCATCTTCCAAGGAGGTCTTTTTAATTCTAACAGAAAAGAGATCATGGCTCTCTGGAAGAAACCAAGAAAGATTTCCAAATTAAGGTCTAACTAGGTCTTAATTCAACTAATGATGATGATCATAGCAGATATACATTAAGTTTTGACCGTGTGCATGATAGCATGTGTGTTACAGTAGTAGCTAAACCTTGTGGAGTGACTGCTATCTGTCAGGCTTTGTGCTAAGTGCTTTCGATGTTCCAGCTCAAATGATATTCACAATAACTTAATGTAAGGTTATGTAACTTTATGTGACCCTGTCTCCAGGGCCACACAGCTGGTGACTAGAAGTTCTTGGGTTAATATCCAGGTAGTCTGGCTCTGATGGCTGCACCTCTATCTACTAAACTGCCTCTTATTTAAATACGTTTATTTCTAAGTCAGGTGTGGAGCCTCCCAGTTCCTTATCAAGACACTTCCAACCTCTAATCCAATTTGGGTCTAGCCAGGGAAGCTTCACGTGATTATGAATACTATCTACCTCTAGGGTTGTTGTGGGGATTAAATGAAATAATACAGGCTAGTGCTTAGGACAATACCTCCCGCAATGTTCACTTCCTTCCCTCATACCATTTTAGGTCTTATTAATTTATATTTCAAGAATGAATGATCTTTGGTCACTGTCAGTTACTCTTTGGTGATAAATTTGCTCCCTCTGATTGCATCTCAAATATGGGAAACTAGGGTGTATTAGTTTTCTGTGGCTGCCATAACAAATGATCATACATGTGGTGTCTTTAAACCATTTCGTGTTCTCACAGTGCTGTCACAGTTCTGGGGGCCAGAAGTCTGAAATGCAGGTGTTGCTAGCAAGACCACGTTGCTTCCAGAGGCTCTCAGGGAGATTCCGTTTCTTGCCTCTTCCGGGTTCTGGTGGCTGTCAGCATTCCTGGGCTTGTGGTAGCATCACTGTAATCTCTGCATCTGTCTTTACACAGCTTTCTCCTGTGTCTACCAATTGAGGGGCTCCTTGGTCACAACACCTGGGAACCCGACCTGGGTTCCTAAGCACTAACTAGTAGTAGGGTAAACAACTCACTGGAAAAGCTGAATTGTTTGCCTGAAAACAAGCTCTAGACGTACCACCTACTGAAGAACAGTTCACCTCCTGCTGGTCTGCTGCCCATTGCAATGCAGGAGCCCCAGATGTTGCCATTATTGTTCTAGCTACAGAAGAACAGGGGCGAGAGAGAGAGAGAGAGACAGAGAGAGAGAGAGAGAGAGACAGAGAGAGAGAGAGACCACTAGCAGTTAAGAGCACTGGATTAGAAGGGTGACAGAGGGGACCAATGAAATATTATCCTTGGGACTTTGAGCAAGTTAATAAAGTACTCCAAACCTCAGTGTTCCCATTTTAAAATGGGAATAATAACAGTGCCATGTCATAGGGCTGTTGTGAGGTTAAAATGAGAGCTCACTGTGCAGAGCCTGTTACATAGAGTCTGCCTAATAATAATGATAGTAAGTATCATGTTTTGAATGTTTTCTCTGATGCGCCCCTGGGTATCCCTACTTTACAGATGAAACAGGTAAGGCTAAGGAAGACCAAGAGAGACGACCAGGTGTGGTGGCTCATGCCTGTAGTCTCAACACATTGGAAGGCCAAGGTGGGCAGATTGCTGGAGCCCAGGAGTTTGAGACCAGCCTGGGTAATGTGGTGAAACCCCCGTATGTACCTGTAGTCCCAGCTACTCTGGAGGCTGAGGTGAGAGAATCACCTGAGCCAGGAAGATTGAGGCTGCAGTGAGCCATGATCACGCCACTGCACTACAGCCTGGGTGACAGGAGTAAGACCCTGCCCCCTGCCTCAAAAAACAAAAAAAAAAAAAAAAAAATCAAGAGAAGAGAGATTATTAGTGGCAGAAATAATAATAATTATTACTTGAGGCGGAGTTTCACTCTGCTGCCCAGGTAGGAGTACAGTGGCACTATCTCGGCTCACTGAAACCTCCACCTCCTGGGTTCGAGCAATTCTCCTGCCCCAGCCTCCCGAGTAGCAGGGACTACAGACACACACCACCACGCCCTGCTAATTTTTGTATTTTTAGTAGAGATGGGATTTCCCTCTGTTGGGCAGGCTGGTCTCACTCCTCAAGTGATCCACCTACCTTGGCCTCTTGAAGTGCTGGGATTACAGGCGTGAACGATCATGACCTGCCAAATTATATTATTTTAAATTTTTAATTTTTGTGGGTACATAGTAGGTATATATATTTATGGGGTACATGAGATGTTCTGATGCAGGCATATGATGCATAATAGTCATATCAGGAAGAATGGAGTATATCCATCCCCTCAAGCATTTATCCTTTGTGTTACAAACAATCCCAAGTATACTCTTTTAGTTATTTTAAAATGTATAATTGAATTATTATTGACTATAGTCACCCTGTTGTACCATCAAATAGCAGGACTTATTCATTCTTTCTTACTATTTTTTTGGTATGCATTAACCACCCCCATCTTCTCTCCCCCTCCCCGCTACCCTTCCCAACCTCTGCTAACCATCCTTCTACCCTCTATCTTTGTGAGTTCAATTGTTTTGATTTTTAGATCCCACAAATAAGTGAGAACAGTGGCAGAAATTATTATTATTAATGCTTTTTGGGCCACTCAGTTACATTTACTCTTTTAGCCTTCTTTCTCTATCTGCAGAGAAGAGTAATTCCTACATTAGTGTACTATGAAGATTTAAAGGACAAAAGTACTTCGAGGGTGATCAGCTTGTTTTATTTTTAGCAATTTTGGCTCACATTTACTTAAACGTATTAACAGCTGGCATCACTCATTTCATGCTTTTGAAAAAGCCTTACATGTGTAGGGCCACTTTGTTTTGCAAAATGCTTAAAGCTTAGGAAATTTGCTCTGGATTTCTTAAATAGCTAGGGAGTTTGGAAAGCGGGAAGGAAATAATTGAGAATTTCTCCTTGAGCTGAAGAAAGTCCACTTTGTCTGAGTTATGGCATCTTCTTCAAAAGGCATTTTATATAGTGCAAAGTGTTTCATATAGTCCACTATTGATCATCAGGACATTTAGCTGTTTGGGAATTACTAGTAAAAAAAAGTGCAGTGGAGGCTGGGGCTGGTCTCACCTTCCTAGCATGGATTGATTACCAACCTTTAGGGTCTTGGGGATGGAGAGAACCTGGAGGAGGAAGGGAGAGCAGCTGAGATGATGCAGCAGCTACTACTGAAAACAATGGTAACAACAGTAACAAAAACAACAGCCAACATATATCGAGTGCTTTTCGTATGCTGTGCAGCTCCATGCTAAGTGCTTCCTTGTGGGATCTGCCCCTCTCTCCAGGTTTGGGAAGTATAGATTTAATTCTGCACATAGCAGAGAGATCATGAGGTCATATAAGTTGCCCGAGTTTATTAAGGTTTATTAATTGGTGATAGAAGCAAGATTTGAACTCAGATCCTTTTGACTTCAAAGCCTAAGCTCTTAGATTCTTCTTCTTTTTTTCTTTTTATTTTTCTTTCCTTTTCTTTTCTTTTTTTTTTTTTTTTTTGAGACGGAGTCTTTCTCTGTTGCTCAGGCTGCAGTGCAGAGGCCTGATCTCGGCTCACTGCAACCTCTGCCTCCCGGGTTCAAGTGATTCTCCAGCTTCAGCCTCCCAAGTAGCTGGGATTACAGGCACCTGCCACCACGCCTGGCTAATTTTTGTATTTTTAGTAGAGATGGGGTTTCACCATGTTGGCCAGGCTGGTCTCGAACTTCTGACCTCAGGTGATCCACCCTCCTCCCAGGTTGCTGGGATTGCAGGCATGAGCCACCACGCCCGGCCTTCTTTTTTGTTTTTTGTTTTTAGAGACAGAGTCTCCCTCACCCAGGCTGGAGTGCATGGCACGATCTTGGCTCACTGCAGCCTCGACCTCCTGGGTTCAAGTGATTCTCTTGCCTCAGTCTCCCATGTAGCTGGGACCACAGGCATGCACCACCACTCCTGGCTAATTTTTTAAAAAGTTTTCTCTAGAGGTAAGGTCTTTCTTTGTTGCCCAGGCTAGTCTCAAACTCTTGAGTTCAAGGGATCCTCTCCCCTTGGCCTCCCAAAGTGCTTGTATTATAGGTGTGAGCTGCCTTGCCCAGTCTAGCTCTTAGATTCCACAGCTTTACATCTTTTCCCACTATCCTGCACTGTAGCAACTAACTGGAGCTGGAGAAAATTATTTGCTCTCTTTGTTTTCCCTTCCTGGAGAATGAGCAGATTCTGTACATCTTTATTCCTTCCATGTTCCTCCTTCATTCATCAATACAGATAGCAAGTACCTGCTGCATGGAAAGGGACAGAAGTTGGTATCAATTTTGTTCAGCAAGGCAGAATGGTCCCAGAATCAATTCCCAAATATGAAATGGAAGAGACATTGTGGCTGGCTGCGGTGGTTTGTTCCTATAATCCTAGCAGTTTGGGAGGCCTAGGCAGGCAGATCACCTGAGGTCAGGAGTTCGAGACAAGCATGGCCAACATGGTAAAACCCTGTCTCTACTAATAATACAAAAATTAGCCAGCCATGGTGGTGGGCACCTGTTGTGCCAGCTACTTGGGAGGCTGAGGCAGGAGAATCGCTTGAACCCAGGAGGCAGAAGTTGCAGTGAGTTGAGACCGGGTCACTGCCCTCCAGCCTGGGCTATAGAGTGACTCTGTCTCAAAAAAAAAAAAAAAAAAAAAAAAGATATTTTTAAAAGTATGGGTAATTTTTACATTTTAAAATTAAAAATGTAGTTCTTATTCACTGAAGAAAATTTGAACCCCAAAGAAAAGTACAAAGAAGGAAATAAAAATTACCTACTATCCTATGCTCAGAGACAACTTCTGTTCACACTCCAGTATGTTTGCTGAAAGAAGTGAAAATGCTCTTCCTGTTTCTTTTTTTTTTCTTTGAGACACGGTCTTACTCTGTTACCCAGGTTGGAGTAGTTTTTCCTATTTATACATAAAAATATAAATTTTAACTTATAGAAAACATTTAAAATTTTTATTGGGGTATATCATGTTGTAACTTGTTTTTCACTTAAGTCAGAAACCTTTTCCTATATTGTTAAATATTTTTTACATTTTTTTCCTTTCATTGATATATCATAATTTACATATTGATGGTGTATATTAATTTACATATTGATGCTGTACATATGTTACATGCGAAGAATGTCGTAATGATCAAGTTAGAGTAATTGAGGTATCCATCACTTCGAATGTTTATCATTTTTATATGTTGGTATCATTTCAAGACCTCTCTTCTAGTTACTTTGAAATATACATAATATGGTTGCTAAGTATAGTCACCCTAGTCTGTTATTAAATATTAGAACTTATTTCTTCTGTCCAACTATATGTTTGCTCCCACAACTAACTACTCTTCTCTCCCTCCCCCCACCCCCACACCATTCACAGTCTCTGGCGTTTTTCGTTCTATTCTTTATCTCTATTAGACCTCTATTAGATCAAGTTTTTTAACTCCCACATATGAGTGAGAACGTGTGGTATTTGTCTTTCTGTGCCTGCCTTATTTCACTTAACATAATGACCTCCAGTTCCATCCGTATTGCTGCAAGTGATATGATTTCATTCTATTTTTAATGCCTGAATAGTATTCACTTGTGTATATGTACCACATTTTAAAAAATCCATTCATTCATTGATGGGCACTTAGGTCAATCCCGTATCTTTGCTATTGTAATAGTGCTGCAATAAATATGCAAGTGCTGGTGTTTCTTTGATGTACTGATTTCTTTTCTTTTGGATAGATACCCAGTAGTGGGATTGCTGGGTCATATGGTAGTTCTAATTTTAGTTTTTTGAGAACTCATACCGTTTTTCATAGGGGTTGTAATAATTTACATTCCCATCAACAGTGCATAAGAAGTCCCTTTTCTTCACATCCTTGCGAGCATTTTTTTTTTGCCTTTTTAATAGTAGCTGTTATAACTGAGGCGAGATGATAGCTCATTATGGTTTTGACTTTCATTTCTCAAATGATGTTGAACTTTTTCATAGACCTGTTGTCCATTTGTATGTCTTCTTTTGGGAAATGTCTATTCATGCCCTTTGCCTACTTCTTTATGGAATTGTGTGTTTTTTTAACTGTTGAGATGGTTGAATTCCTTGTATATTCTGGATATTAGTCTCCTGTTGGATGAGTAATTTGTAAATACTTTCTCCCATTCAAAAGGCTGTCTCTTCACTCTGATGATTGTTTTGCTGTGCAGAAGATTTTTAGTTTAATATAGTCCAATTTGTCTATTTTTATTGCCTTTTAAGGTCTTAGCTATAAAATCTCTGCCTAGACCATGTCTTGAGGAGTTTTTAAAACATTTTCTTCCATTCGTTTTATAGGTTTGGGTTTTAGGTTTAAGTCCTTAATCCATCTTGAGTTGACTTTTGTGTATGGTGAAAGATAGGGACCAAGTTTCATTCTGCTGCCTATGGCTAGCCAGCTTTTTCAGCACCATTTATGGAAAAGGGTGTCCTTTCCCCAGTGACTGTTATTGGCAGCTTTGTTGAAGATGAGTTCGCTGCAAATATGTGGATTCGTTTTTGGCTTCTGTATTCTGTTCTGTCGGTCTATCTGTCTATTTGTGTACCAATATCATGCTGTTTCGGTTACTGGAGCCTTGTAATACATTCTGAGGTCAGGTAGCGTGATGCCTGCAGCTTCATTCTTTTTGCTAAGGATTGCTTTGGCTATTCAGGCTCTTTTTTGGTTCCATATGAATTTTAGGATTTGTAAAATATTTCTGTGAAAAATGATGTTGCCATTTTGATAGGGATTGCATTGAATCTGTAGGTTGCTTTGGTCAATATGGTCATTTTAACAATATTAATCCTCCCCTTCCATGAGCATGGGATGTTTTCCCACTTGTTTGTATTGTTTTCAATTCCCTTCATCAGAGTCTTGTGGTTTTTCTAGTAGAGATCTTTCATCTCCTTGGTTAAATATATTCCTAGGTATTTTTTGTTGTTGTTGTTAGCTATTGTAAATGGGATTGCCTTCTTGATTTTTTTGTCTTTTCATTACTGGTGTCTAAAATGCTTATGATTTTTGTATGTTCATTTTGTATACTGCAAATTTATTGAATTTATCACTTCTAAAAGTTTTCTGGTGAAGTCTTTTATATTTTTCTAGATAGAAGATCATGTCATCTACAAAAAGGAACAATTTTTTTTTTTTTTTGAGACAGAGTCTTGCTCTGTCACCCAGGCTGGAGTGCAGTGGCACCACTTCGGCTCACTGCAAGCTCTGCCTCCCGGGTTTACACCATTCTCCTGCCTCAGCCTCCTGAGTAGCTGGGACTACAGGCGCCCACCACCATGCCTGGCTAATTTTTTGTATTTTTAGTGGAGACGGGGTTTCACCATGTTAGCCAGGTTGGTCTCTATCTCCTGACCTTGTGATCCACCAGCATCGGCCTCCCAAAGTGCTGGGATTACAGGTGTGAGCCACTGCACCCGGCCAAAAGGGAACAATTTGACTCCCTCTATTCCAATTTGGATGCCTTTTATTTCTTTTTCTTGCCTGATTGCTCTGGTTAGGATTTCCAGTACTATGTGAAATATGAGTGGTCCAAGTAGGCATCCTTGTCTTGTTCCAGTTCTTATGGAAAAGGCTTTCAACAAATTCCCATTAAGTATGTTAGCTGTGGGTTTGTCATATATGTCCTTTACTATTTTAAGGTATGGTCCTTCTATGCCTAGTTTGCTTAGAGTTTTTATCATGAAGAGGTGTTGAATTTTGTCAAATGCTTATCTGCATTTATTGAGATTATCATGTGTTTTTTGTCCTTTATTTTGTTGATGCAATGAGTTATGTGTATTGATTTGTGTATTTTGTTTGTTTGTTTGTTTGTTTTTTGAGGCGGAGTCTTGCTCTGTCGCCCGGACTGGAGTGCAGTGGCCGGATCTCAGCTCACTGCAAGCTCCGCCTCCCGGGTTTACGCCATTCTCCTGCCTCAGCCTCCCGAGTAGCTGAGACTACAGGCGCCCGCCACCTCGCCCAGCTAGTTTTTGTGTTTTTAGTAGAGACGGGGTTTCACCGTGTTTGCCAGGATGGTCTCAATCTCCTGACCTCGTGATCCGCCCGTCTCGGCCTCCCAAAGTGCTGGGATTACAGGCTTGAGCCACCACGCCCGGCAGATTTGTGTATTTTGAACCATCCTTGCAACCATTATATAAATCCCTCTTGATCATGGGATATGATCTTTTTACATGTTGGATTTCGTTTCCTAGTATTTTGCTGAGGATTTTTGCATTTATATTCATCAGGGATATTGGGGCTGGTAGTGTTCTTTATGTGTGTGTGTGTGTGTTCTCATCTGGTTTTGATATCAGGTTAGTGCTGGCTCTATAGAATGAGTTAGGGAGCATTCCATCTTTAATGTTTTGGAATAGTTAAAAAAGAATTGGTACTAGTTCTTTTTTGTACATTTGGTAGTTTTATGCAGTGAACCCATCCACTCCTGGGATTTTCTTTGTGGGGAGACTTTTTATTACTTATTCCATCTTGCTGCTGGTTATTGGTCTGTTCAGGTTTTCTCTTTATTCCTGATTAAATCTTGGTAGGTTGTATGTTTTTAGGAATTTATCCATTTCCCTTAGATTTTCCACTTTGTTAGTGTACAGTTGTTCATAAGACTCTGATATTTTTTTTTACTTATGTGATATCAGTTGTAATGTCTCCTTTTTCATTTCTTTTTTTTTTTTCTTGGTTAGTCTAGTTAGTGGGGTTTATCAATTTTATGATCTTTTAGAAGAATCAGCTTTAAATTTTATTGTTCCTTTGTACTGTTTTTTAGTCTCTATTTACTTCTGCTCTGATCCTTGTTATTTCTTTCCTTCTACTAATTTTGGATTTGGTTTCTTCTTGCTTTTCTAGTTCTTTATGGTGCATTATCATTCGATGGTTTATTTGAAATCTTTCTTTTTTTATATATATATAGGTGTTTATTGCTATAAACTTCTTGCTTAGCATGGCTTTTGCTATGTCCCACAGATTTGGTATGTTGTATTCCCATTTTAATTTGTTTCAAGAAATTTCTTGATTTTCATCTTAATTTCTTCATTGACCCAATGATCATTCAGGAGCATATTGTTTAATTTCTATGTATATGTATAGTTTCCAAAGTTCCTCTTGGTATTCATTTCTGGTTTTACTATATTGTAGTCTGAGAATATACTTGATATCATTTTGATTTTTAAAAATTTGTTGAGACTTGTTTTGTGGCATAGTATATAGTCACTCCTAGAGAAAGTTTTATGTGTTCATGAGAAGAATGTATATTCCGCAGTTGTTGGATAAAATGTTCTGCACATGTCTGCCTGTTAGGTTCATTTGGTCTAAAGTCCAGTTTAAGTCCAATATTTTTCCCTGTCTAAATGGTCTATGTAATGCTGAGAAGGAGGCATTGAGGTCTCTCACTATTATTGTATTGCTATCTCTTTCTTTAGATCTACTAATATTTTCTTTATGAATCTGAGCACTCCAGTGTTGGGTGCATATATATTTATAATTGTTATAGACTCTTGCTAGATTCATCCCTTTATCATTGAATAATGACCTTCTTTATTTCTTTCTATGCTGTTTTTGACTTAAAGATTTTTAAAATCTGATATAAGTATAGCTACCGCTGCTCATTTTTGGTTTCCATTCGCATGGAATATCTTTTTTCATCCCTCTACTTTCAGTCTATATGTGTCTTTATAGGTAATGTGTATTTCTTACAGGCAGCATATGGTTGGATTATGTTTTATCCATGTAGCCAGTCTATGTTGATCTCAGCTGAGCTGGTTGCTCACTTCTTTCTCCTTCTGTGCCTCAGGTTTCCTGTAACTTCTCTGTTGGACTTTGGTGTTCTCTCCTGGATGTCCTATTAGAGGTGTGATTATCTATTCATAATTTTGGTTCTTCATTCTGGAGAGGGTGAGTGTCCAATGTCTCTAGTCAGCCATCTTGAACCAGAATCCTCTAAATATAGTTTTCACATAGCTACAATGAATGCCATTTCATTATAACTTATTTAATCATTCAACTGTTATTAGGCATTTAGGTTGTTCTGTTTTTCACTATTATCAACAATGCTTGATGGGCATCTTTGCACATACTTCTTGGATTGCATCTCCGATTGTTTCTTTATAATATATCACTATAGGTGGAATTACTTAAGAGAAGAGATAAGCTCATTCTTCAAGGCTTTTGGATCATGGTGCCAAATTGCTCTTTAGAAAGATTACTACTTTCCTGTCCCATTAAAGGGTTGTTCCAAGAAGACTTTTTATTTTATTTTATAAATCTTAAGTAAAGGCTTTCTTTCTCTTTGAGTTTTGATTTACAGACTTAATATTTCTGGGCAACTTCTCTATGCATGTCTATTTACTGTTTCTAGAGACAATGCCAAGATGGCGGCCAAAACACTACCATCTCTTTCTGAGTAGCCTCCTGTGACTAGCACTTTGACTGCATGTGATGGCCACTTTCCTATGTGGCAGAACCTGCCTCTTACTGCATATGCCAGTTCTTCATTTTTCTAACCTCTCTTATCAAGGCTTGGGCATATGATTTACCCTGGCCAATGAAACCAGAAGATAATTCAGGACTATTAAGGGAAAAGATTTTTAATCCCAATCAAGAGGTAATCTCCTATTTCTCCCAACCTTTGAATGTGGTTGTATGGGAATACAATTTTAGGAGCTGTGGAAGCCATATTGTGACTGTAGAGGGAAGACCAAGAGTCAAGACTAGTGATGGGAAGACAAATTGTTGGTGCACAGAATGATTCCCCCAAATGTGGCACTTTGATGTACTGAGTGCTTTGAGAATCGAAAGGCCTCAGAAATAAGCCATAGAACTAAGGCCTCTCTCCTATCTTCTACTCCCTTCCTATCTCTCTGATTCTCTTTCCCAAAGGAGCACTGGGAGGGACTCTTTCTAGAATTTTCTTATCTAAGAAAGCGTCTTTCCAAATGAACACAATTGTTCTTACTTCCTCCATAGGAATGTCATCAAATAACCAAGAAAGATCAATCGCTGGAGGAGAGAAGAGATTAGGAGTTGTCACTGCATCCAGACAGACTTTTCATCTGTTCTGTGGGTAGCTCTGAGAGACTACCAAAAAGAGCCAGTCACTGGGAGAGTGTTTTGGAAGGAGGAGCTATTTGTAAGTCGTTTAACTTCCTTATGCCTCAGTCTCCTTATTTGTAAAATCAGGATAATAATAGTACCTGATTTAAAGGTAGTATTATGAGGATTAAATGAATTCATAATGTAAAGTTAGATAAAAAAATTAGACAATTGCCTCGAACATGGTAAACCTGTTCTAAGTGTCAGCTATTGCTGTTGCAGTGGTAATGATGCAGGATTTTTCTCTGTCACTTTTTCAACTGGGGACCTGTGGCTGGTGATGCCCCTGCCTGAGCCTCACTCAGGCATGCTACCTGCTGCAGGAAGTGGCCTGACCATTCAGCCTGCCTGGGCTACACCTGGCTTGCCCACTGGCTCAGCCCCAGTCTGCCTGTGTAATAGCTCATATCTGCATTCAGCAGTTCTCAAGTTCTTGTCCTGCATCCAAGAAGAATAAGGATATGCTGGTGATTGAAGGGTGAGGAGGGCGGAGAAGAATTTTACTGAGTGATGGAACAGCCCTCAGCAGAGAAGGGATGTGGGGATGGCCACCCAACTTAAGTCTGGTGGTTTCTTCCCCCAGTGTGGCTGGGTCCTGGGATTTTATGGGCACAGAATGGGTGAGGGGTAGGCCATAGGTACTATTGGAAAAGGCAATGTTCGATTGGTTAAAAAGCATTATTCAGAAAGAACCAACTGGGAAAGGGTGGGCAAACAGGAATAGAAGTTCTCACTCCAGACTGCATTTTTCATCCAGAACCAGCAGTCTAGTCTTTCAGGCTTCAGGCTGTTTTTGGCTTGAAGGTGGAGTTTCACTGGAGATCCACTCCTATCTGCCTAGGCATTTGTCTGTCCCCTCCTGCTATCAGTAGTGGTGGTGGTAAGGAGTTCTATGATTCCCAAGGACTTGTACTTTCACTTTATGATGACCACTGCCTCCAGCTCCTGTGTGTGGTGGCACGAGCTGTCTCTAGTTCTCCCTGTGTCAACCTGTGTCTTGATACACAGCCCCTTCTCTAGTTTCTACTGAAACAAATATTTTCTTTTAAACCACAAGCAAACAAACAAATGAACAACAAATAAAAGCATATTAATAAATAATATAAACAGTTCCATTCTTGCTAAACATTCATAAATGCTTAAGCTCTACTGGAGACTTGAAAAGATCACAAGAAAGGGATATATTAGCATGCACACATCCATCATCTTGTTTTCCCCTTCTCTTTCTTTCCTCTATCTCCTTCTCTGGAGCAGGATAGTTTCTTTCCTCATCTTATGCCTAGAAACTTAGTTTCTTTCTTGTTACTTGAATATGTCATAAAAACTTGCTCTTTGCACCAAGAGCCTGTCAGTGATGCTGCACTGTTACTAAGAAATAAAGTCTTGTTATGTTAGGTTGTGTTATGTTGCAGTAATGAACATCTCCTAAATCTGGGTAGCTCAAAACAAGATTTATTTCTTGCTCATTCAAAGTCTCTTGTGGGATTGGGTGATGGTTCAGGGCAGACTTCCTGCATGTGGTGGCTCAGGGTTGCAAGCTATCTGTGTATACTGTCAAAATCACCGCAGTGGGGTAAGAGTGAGGTGGAGAGTTGGGCACTGGCAATTCAATACTTCCACCTGGAAGTGACAGGTTACTTCCTCTCATATTTCATTGGCCAGAGAAAGCTACACAACTACTTCTAACTTCAAGTGGCCGAAAAGTACATGCCTTCCTTGTGCCCCAAAGGAGAGGGAAACAAGATATTGGCAAGCATTGTTAATGTCTGGTGAAAAAATGATCCGGACTTCATTCCATTGACACACAATGAGGTGCTAACAGAACCAGGATGAGAATCTAGAACTCTGGCTCTGTAATCTGGGAGCCTTCCCACTGGAGGTGGTGGTGATCAGGAAAACTAGACACCTATCAAGAGCTTGAGGTCTGAAGCAAGGCTAAAGTCAACACTGTCCAGACTACACCTCAAGTTAGCAAGTGCAGAAACTTCCACTTCATTTGCACAAATGTGATTTTATTTCAAAACCCGGCATAATTATTTTGGGCTCCTTTTTTGGGGGGGCATTTCATCTGCATTGAATTGAATATTCTTAGAGTGCATTAAAATATACCATGTAAAACCAAAAGCTCATTAAGTCTTCACTGCAAGAGAATCAAAACAACTGAAGCTCTTGTGAAAACTATTATCGCCAAAGGACTTTTAGACAAATAGTTGAGTGAATGCAATCAATCAGATTGGGTCTGGCATGTGGTTGGGGTTCAGTAAATATCTGCTGAATGAGTGAAAGAATGAACCCTATTTTCCAGGCCTTTTACACTTATTCAACCAAAAAGTACTAAATGCCCACATGGTATATGGTTACCTTGATGGCTCCCAAGGAATCACACCTCCCAGTCTATGCACCCGGCGTAATGACCCTCCACGTGAACCCTGGGCTTGCTCAGGTGACTTGGTTTGGTCGATGGAACATCAACAAGCATGAAGCAATTAGAAACTTGATGAGCATTTGTGTGCTGGGGTTTGTCCTCTTGTAAAGCTGCACGGGGAAACCCAGGTGAAAGACCACTGGGAGAGAGAGGCTCAGCTGCCCCAGCTTCCTTGGCAAAGCCCACCCCCTGGCTCACCCTACAGTTGAATTCAGTTGCCTGAGAGCCCAGGAGAAACCAGCAGCAGGACAGCCCAGCCAAACCAAAGAATTGTGAGATATAACAAATCGTTGTTGTAGGCTGGAGGTCAGTAAACTTTCCATAAAGGGCCAGGCAATAAATATTTTGGGCTTCAAGTTTTGTTGCTACTGAAATGGGAGAGTTCGCTGATTCCCCTAGCAGGATGTGTGACAGGGGTGTGACTCGCCTGTTTGGTTGCCCCACAGCTCAGATCCCTAAGAGAAGCCTGCAGGTGGGCAGGTGCAGAGGCCAGGGCTAGTGCTTTGAGCTCTTGGCCCCCTGGTAGTGTCTAGGGGTGGGTGCCCGCAACCCAACCCCATGTTACAAAGCTCTTTAAGCTTTGCCGTCTGCAGACAGCTTTGAGTATTAATCAGCTCAATGGACCCTCTCTGCCTTACCGCAAAGGCAGAGGGCCAGCGTGACAGCCTTTTGTATCCCGAGCTCTTGCCCAGTGTCCTGAAAGAAGTGGATCACATGCGGGCTTGAAGCATGAGTGCAAGGCGTTTTTGAGTGGCGGAGGTGGCTCTCAGTGAGACAGATGGGGAGCCGGAAGATGGAGAGGTAAGGTAGATAATCTTCCCTTGGAGTTCAGCCACCCAGTTCTCCGACTTCCCTGGTCAAACTCCCCTCACCATCCAGACATCCTCCTCTTCTCTCTTCCTCTGCCGTGTGGCTCTGCTGTTGCAGCTCTGCTGGTCTCTGCTGCTCCTGTCAACATTCAGCTGCTGTGTGTGTGCTCGCTAAGTTCTCAGGTTTATATGGGCACAGGATGAGGGTGTGGCGGGTCAGGGTGGTCTTGGAAAATGCAACATTCAAGTGAGAAAACAGGAGTGCCTGTTCTCACTTAGGCCCATGGGCACAGGCCGAGGGTGGATCCCTCACCAGGGATCTCGCCCTTCTCTACCCAGCACTTCCCTGCCACCTCCCCCCCAACCGTATGGCAACTACTAAACTCTGCCATTATTTTGCCGTTATAGCATGAATACAGTCATAGATGACACATAAACAAATGGGCATGGCTGCTTTGTTTTCAAAAATAGTGGCGAGCTGAATTTGGTCCATAGGCTGTAGTTATTGACCCTATTTTAGGCCTCTAAGTTTTGGGAAAGTTTATTTTGCTGCAATAGATAATGGAAATAACCTGCCATATTCTTCTAATTATTCAAGGTATCCTCATTTCTGAGAACATTCCACAGCTATGACTTCATCCATGTTGACTCGCTGGTGTGAAATGCCCTCGTTTCTGAGGCCTGGCCCTAGGAAAATTGAAAAGTCAGCAGCTTGTGTTTTTAGCCTCCCTGTTGAAAGATTCTAAGAGAACCAAAAAGAAGTGGTTGTTTAAGTGCTTCTTTCACTAGGAGGAGAAGGTGCCAGTTCTTAAGTTCCAAATGAGTGATGGGGACTTCTTCCTGCCCCAGAACCCTACGGCTCCATGAAGTCTGAACAGGATGACTTAAAATTGCATAAGAGGCAGTTGGAGGGAAGTCTCTTAGCCTGATCATCTTGTTATACCATTAGAAAAATTCAATTGTCACGGTAAAATGATGGCTTCTGACCTATCCGTTTACATGTTGCCCAGAAGTCTCAGATTTCCTAGAATTTCTACTAGAATTCCAAGAACTCTAAGTAATGGTCTTTAAAAATCAGAGTTATTGTATAATGAAGGGTTAATCATCAAGGAAATAGTACCCCACCTCCTTGTTACTTCCAATTGGCCTCATATCTGGTGGATAAGAGTACCGATTCTGGAGTCCAGCTGCCTAGAAGAAAATCCTGCCTCCCATCCATTTAATGACTACATGACCTTGGGCAAATAATTCAATACTCTAATTCCACGTTTTCATGTATAAAGTGGTGATAGTAATAGTATTTATCTTTAGGATTTTTGTAACAATGGAATGATATAATTTTCATGTATTTATCACCGTTCCTGGCACATACTAAGTACTCAATACATTGTGGCTGTTACAATTATTAACTCGCTGTCAGTCAACTCAATAGAGTTTCCAAATTCCTTAGATTTTATCATTTTAATCATTTCCTGAAGTGTTCTCACCTCTATAGCTCATTGATTTGTGTGAAACAATTTGGGAATAAGTAGTACAGTATTACTCCTATTCCCCCAGTTGTATTTATTCTTGCTCAATGAAGCTGGCAGGAGACAAGCATTATTGTTCCATATCCTTGGTTTACGGGGGGGCGGGGGGGGGGAGAAGAAAGAGGCAGGGACTTAGGAGAGTGTAACGAAGAACTAATATTTAATTGTTGCAGGGCAATTCCTTAAGAGGCAAACTCTGAGAAGATTTGAATGAAGGAAGTTGATTGGAGAGTGTTCTCTGGACCAACATCTGTTGGGAGGTAAAGGAAGCAGGAATGGGCAGAGGGAGAAGCTGGGTGTCATTTAGTTGAAACAAAGGCCTCAGTCATCCCTTTGCAGCCCTAGAGGCTGGAAAGACCCTGTGGAGTTGACCTAAATGAGGCAATCAAATTGGGCCTTTAAACCCACCAACTGATGAGTCTTTGGTTGTTGGCCACAACTGGTAAGGACAAGGCTACTGTTTTCAGCTGGGAACAATGTCCAGCGGGGGACTTAGCTGTCAAAACTCTGCCGGAAGTTTTAGGGGGATCTGGGTGACCTCCCACAGCATTAACAACATACAGCTTCTACTAAGTGCCACAAATTGTGGTAAGAACTTTCACACACATAATTTCATTCACACCTCACATTTCACAACAAAATTGTGACATAGCCAATGAAGAGAGCTGTAATGTTTTTAGTGCCTTCTGTATGTCAGGTGGTTTACAACCCTAGTTCATATAATTTTCCTAACAACTTGTCAAGGTTGGAATTATTTACTGCCTTTTGTATGGTAAAGATAAACTTAGGCACGTTAAAATTTTAACAACTTTATTTAAACAAACATTGATTCGTGAATTAGGCAGCACCAAACTGCAAGTGGCTCAGGACTCCGCTGAAGGGACACAAGGGGAAAACTTCTGTTCTGCATATGCAGAAGCCAGGCAAAGAAAATATTGGGTTGAAATGCAACAGTAGTTTTAAGATCCCTAGTTAGAGGTCAGTTGTTGGCTTCTGAGTGGCAGAGCCCCTAGTTAGGAGTTAGTTGTCAGTTTCTGATTGGTAAAGCTTAAGTTTTGTTTTCCTAGGATCTGACCAATTCAGGCTGAGTTGGGCTTTGGCTTGTTTACAGAAAAACTCAGAGTGCTGAGGCTGGCATGGTGGCTCACGCCTGTAATCCCAGCACTTTGGGAGGCTGAGGCGGGCGGATCATGAGGTCAGGAGTTCGAGACCATCCTGGCTAACACAGTGAAACCCCATCTCTACCAAAAATACAAAAAATTAGCTGGTGTGGCGGTGGGCGCCTGTAGTCCCAGCTACTCGGGAGGCTGAGGCAGGAGAATGGCGGGAACCCGGGAGGCGGAGCTTGCAGTGAGCCGAGATTGTGCCACTGCACTCCAGCCTGGGCAATAGAGTGAGACACCGTCTCAAAAAACAAACAAACAAAACTCAGAGTGCTAGAGTTGCCTTGGTGTCATTGCTTCCCAATTAATTATTTTGACAGATAGAAGAGAAATTGGCAGTTCAGAAAAGCCAAGTTGTGACTCAGGATCCGAACCCAGCTCTGTCTGACATCAAAGTTAGTGCTATTCCCACTGGGCAGTACAGACTCATGTTATAGATGAGGAACTTGAGGTTTAGGGAGGTTAAATGAATTTCCCAAAAATCAGAGCTGGTGGAGAGCTGAGTTGGGGCTTGAACTCAGGTCTGTTATGGGATGCTGTTTCCCAGGCACCATGCTGCTTTGCAGGATTGAGAAAGTTGTGCCCTGGCAAAGATGAAAAAGACCATGATACGGTGGGAAAACAAAAGGCAGCTAAGATGAAGCTTAACTTCTCTGAACTCTGTGAACTGTCCCTAACACTACCAGGGCATCAGGACATTTCCTGACAGCTGCAGTGTATCAGCTTTGTGCGTTTCACTAGGGATGGCCAAGAAGTATTTCAAAATCGGCCTCTCAGTTTAGCCTCCCCCACTCCCCCGCACCGCTCCTGGCCCCTTCTGCTCCTGTATCAGCCTCTAGAGACTAGACACAACTTTGAGTTGGGGGCTAGAAAATCTTACTGGGTAAGATTAAGTGAAAAATTAAGTCAGGTTCCTTTGGTTGTGCTATTTGCGGCGCGTAGGGGCCACTAGATGGCGCTCACCGCCTATTCCTGAAACTCCAGTTCCTCAGTGGGGGCTTGGTTGCCTCGTTCCCTCCCTCTGCGCTGTAATAACAGTATTAATAGCTAATAATTATTAAGAAGTTACTATGCACCTAGTAGATTACTATGCTAAGCTCCTTACATAAATTATCTCATCTAATCCTTACCATAACCCTTGAAAATAGGCAGTTATCCTTAATTTACAAATGAGGGTAAGTAACTTGCCCGAGGTAACAAAGCTGATAGTCTCTGAGTCAAACCAGGTTTCAGCACGGTCCTCTGCCGTTAGAGCTTTGACCTTCACATTCGATCGTCTCTCTAGTCCGTATGTAACAGATGAGGATGAGTGCTTGCTCTGTGCTGAATGCCACGTTACAGCAATAAGTAGTGGGATCCAGGCTGTGAATCTCAAACTTAACTACATTCTCTTTCTGTCTCTCTCTGAGTTACCTTCTGAAGGTGACAAAAAATGAGACTGTTGGACCATTCAGACTCAGTGGGGCTCCAGGCTGATTCTGGAGCCACCCTAAGATTCTCCCCGCGAGCACCTTCTGCTTCACAGAAGAGAACTCTCCACGGGCTTACCCTGCTGCAAGGCAGCCCAGACTCAAATTCAGGTTCAGATCTCAGCTCCATCCTTTACTGGCTCAGTGTAACTTTGGCCAAACTTCTCCCCAAAGTAACTGCTTTCAGCTCTGCTCCCTTGGCTGTAAAAACACAGAGTCACAGTTCCCAATCTTGTAGTGTTGCTGTGGGTCCACAGTCTAGGTTGGGAAGCGGCATTTGAGAAATGGGGGTCCCCTTACTCTCCCTTTCTGAGTTAGTTCCATGGTGTAAGGCAGCCCAGGAGGGCGTTGGGCATGACTTTTCCAAAGTGGGTCAGAGATCCTTTAAGATTGATGACATCCTTTCTGGAGATGCTGAGAGAAGCAGTTACTTTATTTGTGTATCTGCTCAGTGTCTCTTTCCCTCTCTAGACTGGTGCCCTCCAATAGGACTTTCTGTATTTATGGAAACGTTCTATAGCTGCATTGTCCAACATGGTTGTCAAGTCACATGTAGTGTTTGGGTACTTGGTGCTAGTGAAACTGAAGAACTAAATTTAACCTTTATTCAATTTTTAAATCTTTTAAATTTAAAATTAAATTTGTAGCTAGTGGCTACTTTATTGGACAGCAAAGCGCTAGATAGCTCAGTGTTCACTGTCGTATCCCCAGAGCCTGGCACAGTATCTGCCGTTCGTCAGTGCTGATCTATATGTTTTAAATGAATGAATGCAAATTATCCACATGAGTCTTCTAAACTACAAAAGTAGGCATTTTCATGTAGGAAGGCTTGGGGTCTGAGATAGCCAGAGGTTTAGTGAGCACCATTTTCAGGAAAGAAAGAGAGGAGGAAACTATCAAATGTGTACGTATCACCTAAGAGAGGGAATCTGAAACAGACTACAGACTATGCCAGGTATAAATACTAAGTTAAGGAACATTTTTCACCTCCCTATTTTGTTGTTATTTCATTTTTCCTGCCGTGATTAGGAATCAAATCCTTAAAGCAAGAAGGGAACTGTGGGCTTGATGGAAAAGTCCCGAAGAAGGGGAAGAGCTAGAGAGACTGCACAGTGAACCCTGACGGGGAGAGAACCCGAGGGATAGAGCAGGAGGCAGGAAGATGGCAGGGATCTTGGGCTTGTGTGGGAGGGAAGGGAATAGAGAAATTGCTCTGGGATTTAACAGTCTGGAGGCTCAGTTAGGTCACTTAGTGTAAACTCAGTTACCTTTATAGTTCCTACTTTGAAGTTAAAATTGGAGAATTGAGAATATTGGCTCTTTCCATTTTCCTGCCTGTGGAGTCTCTCTGGCCTTAGCCTCAAGCAATTTCTCTTTCTCTTTCTCTTCTCTCCTTCCTGTGAGCCTGTGTAAATTAATAATAATAATCAACATTTATCAAGCACATAGAAAGACTCAGAGTCTAAATGGATTGTATCTTTTTTTTTTTTTCTTTCTTGAGACGGAGTCTCACTCTGTTGCCCAGGCTGGAGTGCAGTGGCACGATCTTGGCTCACTGCAGCCTCTGCCTCCCAGGTTCAGGTGATCCTCCCACCTTGGCCTCCTGAGTAGCTAGGATTATGGGCATGTGCCACTATCCCTGGCTAATTCTTTTTGTATTTTTAATAGAGATGAGGTTTCACCATGTTGGCTAGGCTGGTCTCGAACTCCTAACCTCAAGTGGGTCTCCCAAAATGCTAGGATTACAGGTGTGAGCCACTGCGCCTGGCCTGGACTATGTCATTTAACTCTTCTATCGAGCTCTGAGGTAGGTGATGTTAGGCAACATTTATCAATTACTTATTATTACCAAGCACTGCTCTAACTCTTTAAATTTTCACAACCACCCCACTTTCCATGGGTAGGTGCGATTGTCATCATCATCAACATCCTTCAGTTTACAAAGGAGTGCTCTGTGACCTAGAAAGGCTGAGTAACTTACTCAAGACTACACAGTCAGTGAGCAGCAAAGCCAAGATTTGAAACCTGGGCAACTGGGCTCCAGAGAATAACCCTACTGCCAGGTTCTGGGAGTTACTTCATAGGTACCAACTCTCTTAATCTTCATAGTGACCCTATAAGGTGGAGGTAATTATTGTCATACCCATTTCATGGGTGGCAAAGCTGAGGTTTAAGGAGGTTAGGTAACTTGTCCCAAATAATACAACTAATTAGATCTGGGGCTGAGATTTGAACCTAGGCAGCTGGACTTCTGAGGTTCCTCTTTAAACCACTGGGGTGGATGTTCTGGGTTGAATAATATCCTCTCCCAATTTGTGTCCTTCCTAGAACCTCTGAATATGAACTTGTTTGGAACAGGGGTTATTGCAGATGTAACCGGCTAAATTGGGATTACACTTTAATCCAACACGACTGGTACCCTTAAAAGAGGAGAAGCGACACCCAGACACACAGGGAAGATGTCCATGTGGAGATGGTGGCAGGCATTGGAGGGAAGTATCTACAAGCCAAGGAATGCCAAAAATTGGCTGCAAACACCAGGAGTTAGGACAAGATGAGGAAGGCTCCTTCCCAGAGCCTGCAGAGAGAGCCTGGCCTTGCCGACCTGCTTTCAGACTTCCAGCCTGCAGAACTGCGACAAGTCTCTGTTGTTTTAAGCTACCCAGTTTGTGGTACTTTGTGGCAGCAGCCCAAGAAAACTAAGACAGTGGGACACACATTCTAAGATGGAGAAGGAAGTGACAATTCTTTTTTTTCCTTTTTTTTTTTTGTTGAGACGGAGTTTTGCACTTGTCACCTACGCTGGAGTGCAATGGTGCAATCTTGGCTCGCTGCGGCCTCCACTTCCCAGGTTCAAGCAATTCTCTTGCCTCAGCCTCCTGAGTAGCTGGAATTACAGGCACACACCACTGTGCCGCATAATTTTGTTTTTTGGTATTTTTAGTAGAGATGGGGTTTCACCATGTTGTCCAGGCTGGTCTTGAACTCCTGACCTGAGGTGATTTGCCTACCTTAGCCTCCTAAAGTACTGGGTTTACAGGTGTGAACCACTGCTCCTGGCCAGAATTGACAATTCTTTAACTTGCTGGTCAGCATGGAGTAGCATAGACTTTGGAGTTGCTCTGAAAACTCAGGTTAAGGTTATGTTTTAGGGATGATGAGGGAATGTGCAAGGGAATAGAAGCGGGAGCTCGACTCCGCACTTGAGGGATTGACCCAGTCCCACACAATCAGATGGCGGAGGGCTGATCAGGTCTGCGCCTCCTCTTAGGTTTATGGTTTAGGCTTTGGAGGCAAATGTTAATAGACCCGGGTTTACATTCAGGCTCCTACCTACTACCTGGGTGAGCTTAAACAAATTCCTTAAATTCCTAAGCCTCAGTTTCTTCCTCTAAAAAAGTGGTGATAATAATAGTTTTTCATTTGAGAATGGTTGCAATGTTTAAATGAGGCAATACAAATAATGCCCCTAGATGCACACATGAAGCCCTCAATGAATTATAAGTGTTATTTTTCTCCCGGGAAGTGGCAAAGCGACTGAAGGAAGGAACGGCATCAGGCCTGGATGGTTTATGCTCCCGGGTTGAACTCCATAAGGTTGAATGTATGACCTCCAGGGTCCTGCGCAGTTCTACAATCTCCCCGCATCTCTGGTGCTTCTCTTCGAGGTGGACTCAATGAAATCTTTTACTATAGCCTTTTCTTTCCTAATCCAGTAGGTGGCGATAAGCCTCCGTCATTTTTCTTTTTGAAGCTTTTACTCTTCGGCCCTGGTTTTGGCTGTGTTGTGGGACGAGGCCATTGGGAGTGATTGCAACAATTCAGACCAAGGAGACTCTTTTGGGAAGCATTAAGCACCCCCCAGGGCACAAACAGGCGTTCATCCTCACCCCAGAGGGACTTCCCAAGAGCTCTTTTGACAATGTTTATCCCTGGGGTGGCCAACTCAGACACAAAATTTATGCTTATAATAAAAGGCCTCTGATTTTGTTCCCAGAACAAGGATACATCATCTTGCTAAATCCCAGAGGGAGCACAGCCCTACTGGCTAGGAGGTGAACCCCATCTCCGTGGTAAATCTCATGCCGTTTTCGGAGGCAGCTACATGCCCCTGTAAATTTTGAGCCCACAGCGTGGACATCATCTGGGACTTCTTAGAAATGTAAAATGTCAGGCTCCACCCCAGACCTGTTGAATCAGATGGTGCATTTCAACGATCTCTCCAGGTCAATTGTGTAGCCAGGAAAGTTTGAGAAGTCCTGGCCTCCAGAATCTCAGAGGAAAATATTTCTTCTCACCAGCCTATAATTAGTTCTCTTTAGTCCAGTGGAGAATAAATAATAAGCTAACATTGTCAACATGTGTCATATTTACAAAGAACACTATTACTGTATGCCTAAAGGAGATATATAAATAATATCTATTTATCTATACACATACATACAGTCTTTTTTTGTTTTTGAGACAGGGTCTTGTCCTCACAGGCTGGAGTGTAGTGCTGCAATCTCTGCTCATTGCAACGTCTGCCTCGCAGGCTCAAGCAATCATCCTGCCTCAGCCTCCCGAGTAGCTGGGACTACAGGCACATGTCACTGTGTCCGGCTAATTTTTGTATTTTTAGTAGAGATAGGGTTTCATCATGTTGGCCAGGCCGGTCTCAAATTCCTAGCCTCATGTGATCCACCCGCCTTGACCTCCCAAAGTGCTGGGATTACAGGTGTGAGCCACTGCATCCAGCCTACACATATAGTTTTGATGGTTACCTTTCCAATATCCCCTTAGCTCAATCCCATTTATAGCTGAAAAAACTAGACTTGGAGGTACGCAAGTATCCAAGAGGAGAGCTGAGATGTGAGCACAGGTTTTTGGAGTCCACAGTGACTGAATTTCAAAGTAGCAACAGAAAGAATAGCCAGCATTTATCCAGTGCTTGCTGTATACTAGGCCCTATGCCAAATGTCAAATGTATTATTTAACATCATCTTCTTGATGGTTCTAAGGAGAGGATACCATTGTCCCCGCTTCACAAATGAGAACACTGAGGAGCAGAGAAGTCAATGGACTTGGTTAAGGCCACGTAGCTGCTAAAAAAAAAAAAAAAAAAAAAAAAAAATGACCAATCTAGAATGATCACCCAAGGCAGTATGACCCTGAGCCTGAGAGCTTAAACACTGCAGCTTAAAGTCTACCTGAGAGTTGTTTGAATTCTTCGTGCATATGTCCTTTAGAAACACTTGCCCACGATTATAATGTACTTTTGAGTACATCATTAGTGTGATCTTTAAATTAGTAGCTACAGCAGGCTTGTTTCTTCCCCAGTGTTAATTCCCTTCTCCTACTACCTATATTAGTTGTCTAGGGCAGCTGTCACCAAGTGCCACAAGAAGGGTGACTGAAAACAACAGTAATGTATTGTCTCCAGTTCTGGTGGAACTGGAGAAGTCTGAAAGTATCAGCAGGGCCATTCTTCTTCTGAAACCTGTAGGGGAGAAATCCCTCCTTGTCTCTTCCTGGCTTCCAGTGGTTTTCTGGTGGTCTTTGGCGTTCCTTGGCTTGCAGCTGCCTTCACTCCAGTCTTTGCTTCTATCTTCATGTGGTGTTTGTCCCTTATGTGTTTGTGTTTTCTCTTTTTTTTCTACCTCAACCCAAAAGGTACAAAAATAGGTTGTAATTAGGTAAGATGAGGTCATACTAGAATAGGGTGGACCTTGTTTTCAATATACTTTTCATTTTTATCCAAGTAACAGAAGTGCAGAGTTTGGAGCCATCATAAGGAATGAAATATTAGCATTTGCGGCAACTTGGATGGAGTTGGAGACAATTGTTCTAAGTCAAGTAACTCAGGAATGGAAACCAAATATCATATGTTCTCACTTACAAGTGGGAGTTAAGCTATGAGGATACAAAGGTGTAAGAATGATATGATGGACTTTGGGGACTCAGGGGAAGGGAGGGAGAGGGGTGAAGAATAAATGACTACACAGTGGGTACAGTGTACACTGCTCTGGTGATGGGTGCACCAAAATCTCAGAAGTCACCACCAAAGAACTCATCCATGTAACCCAAAAGCACCGGTTCCCCCAAAACTACTGAAATAAAATAAAATTGAAAACAAACAAAAAGAAGTACAGAGTTTCAACAGTCAAATGTCACTCCAAGAACTAGGACCAGAGCGTTTCCAGCTCTTCCCAAGGCCTGTTCTGGGAGCCACTTTGTGTCAGCGCTGTCTGCACGTGTCTGGTTATAACCTCATTTTCTTAAGTGTCATGATGCTCGCTTTCGGTGGTTGTTCATTTTAGGTAAATGGCAAGGCCGTGGGACAAATAGGGGCGATTTCTCCCCTCAGGTAGTGCAGACCCGATGCAGGTTAGGTGCCTGAGGAGGCTGTGATGAGCAGGTGGTCCTGACATGGGAGAGTCCCGCAAGGCCCAGAGGTGGGTCATTCTTGGCACACTGATGACGCTGTTATGCCCAGACCGTTTATTCCCCGAAGAAGACCACCAGAGTCCAGAGTCAAAGCCAAGCGGCAAGGATCTTTACTGCAAGCTCGAACTTGGTCCCTCCGCTTCACAGCTTACAAGAGGGCCCCAAACAATGCGTGCGCTTGCTTTTTATAGCCCGATGTAAACAGGACTTGTAAGGTTACAGAGGAACAAGGCATTTCTCTAGGTTACAGCATTACAATTGGTTAACATTTTAAGTTATACATTTAGCAGTTTTCTATTGGTTCCTGCGCTTTCAGTAAAACCACAAACGGCTGTGTCTTTATCGGGGATTTTCCAGGTGGTGTTTTTCTAAAGTTGAGATATATGGTAATCTCTGAGTTGAGAAATGTGTTTTTACTGGGCTTGGGAAGTTGAGAGATATATGGTGGGACGTGTTTGTACTGGGCTCAGGAAGTTGAGAGATATATGGTGATTTTGTTGAAAAGAAAAGAGGGAAATGTGGGGAAAAGAAAGGTCAGCCTGTTACCGTGTTCTTATAGATAGAAGTAAGTTTAAGAGACTCCATTTGGCTCTGTATTTGAGATGCTGTTAATCTGTGACTCTACCCTCAATCTTGTCCTTGCTAGAGTTGTCACTGTGGTAATTAAGGTTTAAAGGATTTTGGGCTGTAAGGAATGTGCTTTGTTAGGCAAATGCTTAAAGCCTGCTTGTGGTTGAAGGTCAGTACCATTCTCCTAAATCTCAGCAAAAAGAAAAACATCTGTCTCCCGCCCGTCCCTGGGCAAATGGAACATCTCCGGGCATCTGTATGTCTTACTGCTGATTCACTCCCTCATCTTCTGAGCAACAAATACCGAGGGAACTCAGAGACCGGTGCCAGCGTGGCTCCTTTGTAAGCACAGCACTGGTCCCTTGGGCCCTGCCTTTCTCTCTCTATACTTTGTCTCTGTGTCTTTATTTCTTTCAACGCAACAAAGGACCTCACGTGAGGACCCATCACTAGGCTTTGCACTGTCACCGTGGTGAGGGAAACGGCTGTGACTCTTCCGTTTTATTCTTATATATATGCTCCTCAACTTACAATGGACTTATGTCCTAATAAATTCATCATCAGTCAAAACTATCATGTGTCAAAAATGCACCTAACGCTGCTAACACAGCAGATGGTCCCCGACTTTCAATGGTTCCATTTATGCTTTTGCCATGTTGAGACAGTGCTGGAGCAAGGTGCTCTCAGTAGAAATCGTAACCCTATCATGATTTATAAGGAGCTCCTCTACCTACAGTGGGGTTACCTCCCAAAAGACCCATCTCAGAGTTGAGAAATCTTAAGTTGAAGCATCATAAGTCAAGGACTGTCTGTGTGCATTTTACTTACATAGAAAGGTTACAGAATCCATGTGTACTTTATAATACATACTGGGGTCATAGCTACAGGACAGTTCTGAAGTCTGTGATAGCCCCACTTCCTTCACCTGGGTCACCACGGTCTCGGTGTGCCCTTTGTGACATGTGACCTCTATATGGAAGCAGTCACCAGTGTACCTGTGGCAGAAGGTGGCAGTGCCATGCGCTCACCTCCCTCCCATTTCCTCAACCCTTTTCTCTCCTGTGGGTTTCTCTGCTTTCTATTCTTCTACCCGGGCTTCCTTATAGTTCTCCTTGCTCTCATCCCCCCTGCCCTTCCCTGGGCTTACACCTTCCTGTCTCCTTCCCCCAGGTCACCTTTCCTCTCAGCTTGACTCCACCTCTCCCGTGATTTCCGATCTTTTCCTCTGGCCTGCCTTTGGGCTTCTCCCTGGACACTGCATTTCTTTTCACCCTCTTTCCTCCTCTCTTTACTTTCTACTCCCAGGCCTTTGCTCACTGGCTCAGTCCTGCTCTGCTCTCCCTCCTCCTGTGGCCCCCACCCTGCAACTAGGTGGGTGTCACATGGACTTGTGGGAAGCCGCCATCCTGCACACACCACTCTCTACACCACTTGGACCCTGTTTGTAAAAACTCTGCTCCTTTGTTTGTTCAGAAGAGCAGCCTCCTCCCCAGCCAACTGAAACCCAGCACAGGCCCTTTGGCGACAACAGCCTCAGGAACTTCCTGATGCAGGGCCCAGGGGTGCTTTTTCTTCTTAAAGAGAAGGACACCAGCCCTGATGGTATAAGGGCCCACCCTGTTCTAGTATGACCTCATCTTAACTTAGTTAATTACAACCTATTTCTAAATACAATTGGTCACATTCTGAGGTACTTGGCATTTAAGACTTCAACATTTATTTGTGGGAGACACCATTCAACTCATAACAATATCTCTCAACTCCTGGCCTCAAGCAATTCTTCTGCCTTGTGCCTCCCAAGGTGCTGGGATTACAGGCAAGAGCCACCATGCTTTGCTCCATAACAATATCTCAAAAGAGATATTGTGGGAGCATATCTTTTGAGATATTGTGGGAGATATCTCCCACAAATAAATGTGGCCTGGTGTGTGGGTTCTGGAGCCAGAGTGTTGCATTACAAATCCTGGCTCTCTCACTGAATGACTTAGAGCAAGTTACTTGGAGTATCTGGGCTTCAGCTTCTTCCTCTGTAAATCAAAGGAGAACCTCAGAGGAGTGTCATGAATTAATATAGATAAAGCATCTAAAACAGTGTTAGATCAGAAATTGCTTATGCCCCTTCCAAATCCCTTTACCAGCTGGTGCACCCAGTCCTAGTTGTGGCTGATAACTCACACCAGTGATCTTCTTTGGAAAAGGTGGCCCATGGGAACCACCCTGTTGGAGATGGCTGGGAGGTTGATCTCCCCTCCCTGGTATACTGGCCAAGGCTGGACTTTATCTGGGACCACATCCTTGCTTAGCTCTTTCTCCTTGCTTGAGCTCTCCTCAGAGCACAGCCTCAATAAGTCAAGTGCATCTGAATTCCTGCCTCAGGTTCTACTTCCAGGGCATCCGACCTGAGCCAAGTGCCCTGGATGAAAGTATTAGATTGCTGTTACCATGAACATGTTCAGGGAGTGTATTAGTCTGTTCTCACTCTGCTAATAAAGACATACCTGAGACTGGGTCATTTATAAAGGAAAGAGGTTTAATTGACTTACAGTTCAACATGGCTGGGAGGCCTCAGGAAACTTACAGTCATGGCAGAAGGGGAAGCAAACGTCCTTCTTCACATGGTGGGAGCAAGGAGAAGAAGAATGAGCAAAAGGGGGCAAAGCCCCTTATAAAACCATCAGATCTCATGAGAACTCACTCACCATCACAAGAACAGCATGGAGGTAACTGCCCCCATGATTCAATTACCTCCCACTGGGTCACTCCCATGACATGTGAGGATTATGGGAACTACAATTCAAGATGAAATTTGAGTAGGGACACAGCCAAACCATATCAGGGAGCCAGGAATTTACTTCCCAGTCTCCCTGCCTTCCCCATGATTTGGTACTGCAATTATATGTATATATTTTCTGCCATTTATCTTACAATACCAAGAATGAAAAGTTTTCCCTGTACACATTGACTGGTTCCTGGGCTGAGACTGTCCAGGCACATCCAGGGGAAACTGTCCCTTCATCACCACTGGCCACCCTTGAGAGTGTGTGCAGGCCTGAAGCATTTCTCTTCACTTTCCCTTAGCTTCTGACTGCTACAGGTTCCTCTGCACTTCGGCAGCCCACTTCTTAGTGCTTGCTCCTCAGTCATTTGTATGGAGGACAATGTCTGCTTTATGACAGCATCTGGGATTAGTAAATGTTGTTGGCTCAGCCTAACACAGTTCCACTCTATCTGAACTCAGGTTGGCTTGCTACACCTTAGCCCTGTCCCTGTCATCATCATCATCATCAATCATCATCATCATCATCATCAATCATCATCATCATCATCATCATAACTGCCTCTTAGCAAATGACTAGTATGTGCCAAATTGTCCATAGTATATGTAATAATAACAAAGACATCAGTTTTAACCTTCAACAATACCTGAAATAAAGAGTGACATCTCTGTTTTATTAGTGAGGAGCAGAAGCTCAGAGAAGTTAGGTTACTTCCTGTGGCCGCACAGCTGAGCCAGACTTTGAATCACAGTCATCTGGGGGAGAATCAAGTGTAACTACTCAAGTTGTTTGTTGAAACTACATTCTCTAAAAGCCCCGAAACCATGAGTCATTGATTTTGTCTAGCGAATAGCACTTCTGATAGCTGGTGTTCTAGGCCCTTCCCAGAAATAAGAATTGACGTTTAAACTCCTTGAATCTGTCCTTCCCTTTTCTTCTCCATCTTGGGCTTAAAGTTTCCTCAAATTGTTTTACTTCTATTTGCCATCCCACGCTTTCTTACTTTAATCTACCGCACTCCTCCTCCATTCCCCAAGCCCCGGGCAAATTCATGCATATTATTTGCCCATTTCTTTCTGTTCCTGAGATTCATTTCTCTAACTTTCACTCAAGTTTATGCCACCCAAATTCCAATTCATACTAAGATTTACCTTTTCAGACCTACATTTAAATCAAAGCATATGAGATTCTTGTTCATCACAAATATTAAGAAGGGGGTAGTGGTCATGTCATTTGTCATAATTTATCATGATGTTTGGAAATACTTCATTAATTAAATTCCCAAACAAAGCGTCCTTCTTTCCCCTTCCCAGGAATCCATTAATTAGAATTAGATTATTTCAAAATCATGACTTGGTAGCAACCTGTGACAGATATCTGAGTTACTCAACAAATCACAGGGGTTCTATGAAGTTGCATAGGAAAAGCTTTGCAAATGACAATACCCACTAACGAACTCACCATTTCCAACAATTCTCTGGCACACATCCTTCCCTGATCAGCCCTAGGCTCTATCCCCTTCCATGACCCAGGGTCTTTGTGAGTGGGTGTCAGGCTCTTGATGATTGATGAAAGGTGAATGCCTAATAAATGAAATGCAAATTCAATTGCAATCAATTGCAAAGTGAAACTGAAAATACTGCAAAAGATGTAGGATTTCATGAAGTCAAGGGAATTGATATTGGAGGATGGTCTGAACCATTGGCAAAACAGGAATCAGAAGAACCCTTATAAATGGAAGCGGATAAGGATAAGGATGCCTGAACTTCTTTGAGAGAAAATAATTAGAATATCAAAAGATTAAGGGAGTCTCTTGGGCAAAATGAGGAAGCCTTTAAATATTTTTCAAAAATGACTCTCTTATTTGCTCTCACTGAGAATGTTAAATATGAAATAAAGAATGCCCTATTGTGCAATCAGATAATTTTGTGAAAAATTATGCCAAAGGAATCAATGCATGATTTATTCTTTATTCTGGAATAGTAATGACCTACAACTTGTTATTTATAAGTTTAAATCAATTTTTATAATTTTTCACTTTAAAAAAAAATATTTTATTACTATTTTTTGAGACAGGGTCTTGCTGTCACCCAGGCTGGAGTGCAGTGGCACGATCACGGCTCACTCCAGCCTTGACCTCCCATGCTCGGGCTTCCCAAGTAGCTGGGAGCACAGGCACGTGTACCATGCTTGGATGGATCCTCCCTCCCTCCCTCCCTCCCTTCCTCCTTTCTTCCTTCCTTTTTCCTTCTCTCTCTCTCTCTCTCTCTCTGTTTTCTTCATTTCTTTTCTTTTTTCTAGATGGGGTCTTACTTTGATGCCCAGGCTGGTTTCAAACTCCTGGCCTCAAGGAATCCGCCCACCTTGGCCTCCCAAAGTGCTAGGGTTACAGGCATGAGCCACCATGCCCAGCCCACTTCAGGTTTTATTATAGAGCCCCAGTAAACCTGGTTTTCTCTATTTTCTATAACGTTTTCCTGTCCTTTTAAGTAAGTTCATTCACTGTAGTCACCCCTGGAAATCAAAGCCTGTCTGTATAAGACAGAGTGCCTGCCCACAAGGAGCTTCTGGTGTTATTGGTGAGGCTTTCCAAATGCACTGGGCACAGGACAGTGACGAGTGAGAGGATTCCCTCCTGACCAGGCTGTAACTACGGTTCAACTGGGGAAAGAGGAGCTGGGAAAAGGAAGGAGGAAATAAATGTCTTCTACATTCATTCAAGATCTGCAGGATCTTTACCCTGGTCTGGCCTTGCTTTCTTTGACTCCCAAGATGACCCTCTCCTTCTACACAAACCTTTTTTCCTGCTGCTGTCAGGAACATGTTGACAAGACTCTTTTGTTGGCTTTCTGAGGGAGCTCATGAAAAGCACGTTGGGAATTCAGCAAAACACTGGGACTCTAACTGCTCCTGAATGAGACAGAATTAGAAAATGGCTTCAAATTGAAAACTTAATTTTCAATTAGTGTACATTCAGGCAGGAGTGGGAGGGATTAAGGGATGGCAGCTTGTTTGGTTAACACGCTTTTTAGAAGATACGTTTGCAAGCTATTAGTTAGCTTCCTCCTTTCCTCCCCCTCCCACCACCCTAAGTGCTCCTTGCTCTGTAATTTGGCAGCCTCTCGCTCACCAGCCTGCTGTGCTCTCAGTGCCCGACTGACTCAGATGCAGATGGCAACAGCAGCAGCCACAGGAAGTGGGACGCAGCCTGTGGCCTCCGAGATTGGCTTCTGTGTGTCCTCCTTGCTGTGGACCCCGTGGGGTCACAGGTGAGCTTGTCACCTTAAAAGACGTATGCCCTTCTGATGGCTTTAAAAAACGCATTTGGAAAAGAAAAAAACAATGTTTTTTTCTCTTTCTTTCTCCAGCATATTTGGCCATATTATGAGGCTCACCATTGGGCAAAAAATATTCAGTGCAACGTCTAAATTTGGGATTTGAGATGAGTAGGCTTGAAGGTGAGAAGAATGAGTGCTGTAGGAGTGGGGTATGAAGTTGGATATAGGGGATAGCAGAGGCACAGGTCAGGGATACGGATGGCTTTATCTGTTCTCTGGTGCCCTCTTTCTCATCTTTAGATAGGTGTCATCCTCTTCTCTCCCTTTCCCCTTTCCCTAATTCACAAATACTCATCAGGCCCTGAGTGTTCCAAGCAACCACAGCTCGTTCCCCATGGTTAGCCCTGCTTTCTCTGGTACTTTGCTATCTGTGATGAGTTATCTGTGGAGTCAGTGTCTCTAAAGTGCAGCCTCAATTAACATGTGCACGTGTAACACGGCGTGTTTACAAGCCCTGTAACTGGAAATCATTAATTCAGTCAGCAGAGCAATAACTTCATTAGGAACTTCCTTCTGTCATTAGTAGGCAAGTGAAAGTGTGCCACTGTGATTAAACATGCCATTTCAGACGTGGCAGGCAAGACTGCTATCTGCTTGGCAGGCGTGTTTCATCTTTTCGTCTTCCTTCCAACTCTTCTCAGATACAGCAAAGCTGGCTGCAAACGTTGGAAGCCAGCATTTCGTTCTATAACAGGCATGGCCGCTGGCTCCGCTGATCTGTCACTAGGGTTTTCCTGACTCCTTCTTCGACCTTGGCTCACATCCCAGCCCCAAGCTCCTGGCGACATCTGCTCCCTACAGATTGGCCTGAACAAATTCCAAGTGCCTTTACTTAAGGCTCTCTCTCTCTTGGTGAGTGCAACCCTAGGCTGATTTCTGCAACCCCTTCTCAAAGGCATCAGTGTCCTCAGCTGCCACTAGTGAAATCCTTCCCAAGGTTAAACTCCTCTCCAGAGAAGCGATCACCGCACACTGTTTCTTCATTAGCTGTATCGTGCTAATGAGCGACTCTTGTTAATCCCTTCTCTGCCATCCAGGCTGTAGCCTTCCAGCCAGTTTCCAAGAAGTGTTGGATTTAATTGAAGAAACGATGAGACTGGCTCAAATGCTAACACAAGCTTCCAGACTGAAAAAAAAAAGGAGAATGGGAAGGAGTTTTGAAAACAAACTCCTACTAGACAAATACCAATGAATCTTGACAGCTCAGATGCAATTAATTGACTTTGAGAAATGAAATTGAAAGCTAGGATTTTCAGGCTTGAAGGGGTCCTACAAGTCTTGTAATCCAATCCTTTTATTTAAAAAAAAATGTGGAAATTCTGATTTAAAGCAGCTAAAGGACCTGCTCAAGTGTCTAACAAGGGAGTGGTAGAGAAAGGTGTCTAGCGCAAAGCCTAGGAGGACTGTTCCTGTTCCCTGCGATATTCACTATACACACAGCCCTTCTCTTTTTTCCTGTTGTAAAAGCAGTTGAGAAGGTTTTTGGTGAAGATGTCAATGCTCATCTACTTACATTTTTCTTTTGTTTTGGGATGGCATTTCACTCTTGTTTCCCAGACTGGAGTGCAATGGTGCAATCTTGGCTCACTGCAACCTCTGACTCCCAGGTTCAAGCAATTCTCTCACCTCAGCCTCCCAAGTAGCTGGGATTACAGGCGCCTGCCACCACACCCAGCTAATTTTTGTATTTTTAGTAGAGACGGGGTTTCACCATGTTAGCCAGGCTGGTCTCCAACTCCTGACCTCAGGTGATCCACCTGCCTTGGCCTCCCAAAGTGCTGGGATTACAGGCATGAGCCACCACGCTCCGCCTACTTACAGTTTTCAAGGATGTCAGTATGTTGCTCCCCAAAATTGAGGGGCATATCAGTCAGAACTCTTTTGGTTGCAAGATATGAAAATACAATTTGTCAGAAAGGAGAATTTATCCGCTCATAGACTCTAAGGGAGGTTGGATAACTAAATTATAGAAATCTGGGATGCAGGACAAACTAGAACAAGCTCTGGAATATCCCCAGCTCTTTCTTTGTTTTCCACTGTGTCTCCTGCATTCTTTCTCACTGAAGACTGCTGTTTTTCTCTTTTTCCTTTTGTTCTATTTTTCGTATGGAGGGGAATAATTACTATCAACAGTGCTAAGTGTTACGCCTTACAGCTCCTACCATTGAAGAGGACTTAATCACACATACACAGTCTCGATCCTTAGAAAGTGTTTGGTTGGCTGGGGGTGGTAGGAGGAGCTGGCTTTACATATTTCAACTTACTTGATCCTCATAACAACTCTGGGAGTTTAGTACAATTAACAACATTTTGCTTTTGTAGGTGGAGATGATAACACAGATAGTAAATTTGCTGGCCCAATGCCACACAGATCGAAAGTGGCAGACTGGGATCTAGACCTGGGCCATCTGGACTTTGGGTATTGCATTAAATCATCATACTATTCTGTGTCTTAAGTGGCCAGACATTATTCTGTATGACAATGAGTTTTGGAAGAACTTCTTCTACTTCCTTAAATACTTTACCTACCTGTTGAATAATGATGTTGGTTGATTTAATTCAAAGTATCCATATTCCCCTTAAAAATAGAAGTAACCCTGGGAACAATATCCTATAATTTTTATTAGTAAGATCCTCTCAAATTCAACTAACATTACTTAAATCCCTATTTTATTTATTTGTAGAGACAGGGCCTTGCTGTCACCCAGGCTGGAGCACAGTGGCATGATCATAGCTCACTGCAACCTTGAATTCCCATGCCTAAGAGTTCTTTCTGTCTCAGCCTCTTGAGTAGCTGAGACCGCAGGTGTGTGCCACCATGCATGGATAATTTAAAAATATATATTTTGTAGAGATGGGGTTTCACCATGTTACCCAGGTTGATCTTGAACTCCTGGACTCAAGTGATCCTCCCACCGTGACCTCTCTAAGTGGTGGGGTTGCAGGCATGGGCCACTGCCTCTGGCCTTAAGTGCTTATTTTACATGCTACATTAGCACCATGAAGTGGATGGTATAATCTTCACTTTACAAACGAGGAAACTAAGACTTGGCAAGGTTAAGCAACTTGCCAAGGTCACACAGAAATAAAGCAGGCAAGCCAGGATGTGCACAGACCTGCCTTTCTCTGAGCCTAGCACTCACTAGAATACTGCACTTGTCAATGAAATGAATCTGTCCCATGCTTTCTGGTTGGCAGAGCTCGTTTTACCAGGGAAGGAAGGTGGAAAGTAAGAGGAGAAAAAGAAATTGTGTCCTTGAGGGGTAAAAGTGGGATCCCTTAAAAGATCTAAGGGGATCAATGTATGAACAAAAGAGGATGAATGTGAGGGGCTATACCAGAAAATTCCAGTTCTCTCACTTTATGGCCCAGAGAGAATGGAAACATTCATTGACGTGAATGGAAGGCTCCAGCAATTAGGGTGTTAATATTCTGTGTAGACACAATTATGTTGTAACTACCAATTATGGGAAAACTCATCATTTTACTGTAATGTAATTACATTAAATAGCACCAGTGATGTCGGTGCAAAGACTGGGGCAGCCTCTAATTATCCACTGTACCCAGACACCTCAGCCTGGATCAGGAATAATTGGTGTAATGTGGTTTTGCATTTTAGGGTTGGCCTCTGTATTCCTCAGGAAATCTTTTCTTGCTTTCTGATCCTCCCTTATGTGCGTGATTCAGCTGTGTTTGTGACCTGGAAGCTGATGAGATGTTAACATCCCCAATCTAGGTGTATCTTAGTATTTCCCTGAGCAAGAAAGGAATTGAGAGGAAAGCATCTCTTTATTTTTTATTTTTTATTATACTTTAAGTTCTAGGGTACATGTGCACAACGGGCAGGTTTGTTACATATGTATATATGTGCCATGTTGGTGTGCTGCACCCATTAACTCGTCATTTACATTAGGTATAGCTTCTAATGCTATCCCTCCCACCTCCCTCCACCCCGCGACAGGCCCCGGTGTGTGATGTTCCCCTTCCTGTGTCCAAGTGATCTCATTGTTCAATTCCCACCTATGAGTGAGAACATGTGGTGTTTGGTTTTCTGTTCTTGTGATAGTTTGCTGAGAATGATGGTTTCCAGCTGCATCCATGTCCCTACAAAGGACATGAACTCATCCTTTTTTATGGCTGCATAGTATTCCATGGTGTATATGTGCCACATTTTCTTAATCCAGTCTGTCATTGATGGACATTTGAGTTGGTTCCAAGTCTTTGCTATTGTGAATAGTTTTGCAATAAATATATGCGTGCATGTGTCTTTATAGCAGCATGATTTATAATCCTTTGGGTATATACCCAGTAATGGGATGGCTGGGTCAAATGGTAAGGAAAGCATCTCTTACAGTTGGTGAGCCCTCTGACGACCAGGACTTTATTTATTTATTTATTTGCTTATTTATTGAGACAGGGTCTTACTCTGTCACCCAGGGTGCAGTGCAGTGGCACAATCTCAGCTCACTGCAACCTCTTCCTCCCAGGTTCAAGTGATCCTCCAGCCTTAGCCTCCCAAGTAGCTTGGACTACAGGCATGCACCACCGTGCCTGGCTAATTTTTGTATTTTTTTTAGTAGAGACGAGTTTTCACCATGTTGGCCAGGCTGGTCTCAACTCCCAACCTCATGTGATCCACCCGCCTCGACCTCCCAAAGTTCTGGGATTACAGGCATGAGCTGCTGAGCCCAGCCTAGTTTGGTTGCTTTTCAAAATTTCTTTTTTTTCCCCCCACAAATCTCATTCTTTTCAATCCAAATCCCATTCTTTTCAACATTGGGAGGGTGCTTTCAAGGATTAGTTTGTGTGGGTGTCTGTGTTGGAGGTTATACATTTACTTTTTTTTTTTAAAGCCAATCACTTGTGAATTTGATCTCAATGAATATCCTTGGGGAAAACCTACATCTTAGAAGGACAAAGGGAGGTGCAATGAGGTGAAGAGGCTCAAAGGTATGAGAAAACCAAAAAAATGGTCTCAGTTTTCTTCTTTCTTTGATGCTTGGAATTGGCAGTGATCTGATTTAAACATTAGGGGAGAGTAGCAGATGGTATAATTTATATTCACATATAAAATGCTTTCCCAAGTGATTTGAAGGCCCTGGCGGATTTTAAACATAGTAATAGCTGTGATTATTTTGTTGTATTTTATAGACACATTGTGTTTTGGTCATTCCTGATTGATTTCTTCTCAATTCTAAAAGCAGCAGTGGTAAGGATAGGCATCTCCCATTTAAGAGATAGGGAAAGCAGGATAGAGGAGGTGATTAAAAAATAGATTTACCCTAGGAGACATCAGCACAGGTCACTGCATCCTGAACTGAGAACAGAGACCCTGAGAGCCCAGCCTGATGGAATTTTTAGTTCATTCTCAACAGAAAACAGATACGATTACAGTGGAGGTCAATAACCAAGTTGTACCAGCTGCGGGATTTGTAGCTTCCTGCTGACTGACGGGCCTCACCTTTCCAGATGAATTTTCTTTGCTTATATTAAGTCTCTGCAGGGAGGATTTTATTGCTCTCTGTGGAGTTAGAGAAGTTAGGCCTTTTCAGTTTGGACCTTATGATTCTAAGTGAAACTGCAACTGGCCTTCTTAATATCTAGAAGAAAGAGCCGTTATTTTGGAGAAACCCTCAAGCTATTTCAAAGAGAGGGAAAATCAGGATACCGTGAGGTGCCTCATCTTCCACAGGGAGAAGGTGAGGAGGATGGCACTGAGCTGGAACCTGGAGGCGAGAGCATTTTAGGAAACTGAGTCATAAAAATGACCCCACTGGATGTGCTTCTGGCAATGCTGCAGACCCTGGAATAAGCAAATATCTAAATAACGGAACAAAGTTTTCAGAGTTAGCAATCCCTCCTGTATATTTTGATCTCAATTGTTGACTACCTAACTTAAAACATTTTATTGTCTACTTTTATCCCCAATGTGATTAATGCTTATGATAAAATTCAGAAAGTCACAGAGGAGTCATTATCCTGTTTCTCTGTTGCACCGACCTCAGCATCGTGCCTGTGTCCCACGTTTGTCCCACATGCCTATAGATTGATGTGTCTATTTCACGCTGATTTAAGAAATGGAAACTGAACAGCTAGAGAAAACCTTCCCTAACACTGAAACCAGTGGTGAATTTGGTAAATGCCTTGCAGAAGATATGGAAGAGGGACAAGCATTTAAAAGATCTAGAAACACTGATGGCTGAATTATGTGTTGTGTTTCACAGCAAGAATGCTTGGACAGTGATTGGAAAGGGAGGTAAGAATATTAAGGCTTTCTGTACAGACTACAGTGCCAGGGTTCTAGCCCCAGAGGGCAGTGGCCCCAAGTGCATGCTGAGTATCAGTGCTGATATTGACACAATTGGAGAAATTCGGAAGAAAATCATCCCTACCTTGGAAGAGTACCACTATTATAAAGGAAGCAACTTTGACTGTGAGTTGAGGCTGTTGACTCATCAGAGTCTGGCAGGAGGAATTATTGAGGTCAAAGATGCTAAAATCAAAGAGCTTCAAGAGAACACTCAACAATCAAGCTTTTCCAGGAATGCTGTCCTCATTCCACTGACAGAGTTGTTCTTATTGGAGAAAAACTATGGAGTTGTAGAATGCATAAAATCATCCTTGATCTTGTGTCTGAGTCTCCTACAGAGGACGTGCACAGCCTTATAATCCCAATTTTCATGGTGTAACCTATTCATTACATGATGTAACATCATTACATTATGGTGGTTTTACAATGATGTCTGATGGCCACCTTGGATGCCTGGTGGGGTTTCCCAGGCAGGGAAGACATGCTTTTGACAGAATGTCTACCAGTCAATGTGGGCATTCCCTGTCACTATCTAGAAGAGATTATTATGACATGAGTCCTTGTTGAGGACCACCTCCTCCTTCTTTTGGACAAGGTGCCTGGGGTAGATTCTCAGCAAAGCTGAGAATCTTCCTCTTTCTTCGCTACCACCACTGAGGGTAGGAGACATAAGGGCCTATGACAGAAGAGGAAGACCTGGAGATGGTTACATGGCATGGCTGGCTTCAGTGCTGATGAAACTTGGGACTCTGCAATAGATACATAGAGCGCATCAGAATGGCACATGGCTTATGAGCCACAGAGTGGCTCCAGATATAGTTATTCCTATGCAGGGGATTGTGGCTCATATCGTGGACCTATTATTACTACACAAGGAACTATTCCCAAAGATTTGGTTGGATCTATTATTGGCAAAGGTGGTCAGTGAATCAAACAAATCCATCATGAGTTGGGGCTTCAATTAAAATTGATGAACCTTTGGAAGGAGGTGAATATTAGATTATTATCATTTAGGAATATAGGACTAGATATAGAATGCACAGTATTTGCGGCAGACAGTATGAAGCAGTTTTCTGGAAAGTGTTAACTAATACTAGTGAAGGACTGAGGGAGTCCTGCATCTTTTTTTTTTTTAATCTGCTTCTGTTTAAAAAGACATCATGCCTCTGCTTCACAGGTATTTAGCATTTGAGGTGTAGTGAAACCTTTGCTGTTCACCAGATACAATGTTTTAGTTCCTCACAAACAGGGTTGGGGGTGTAGGGAAGGGCTTGTAAAAACTAATGTTGAAATTTTGAAACAGCAGTAGAAAGAGCGGATTTTATTTTGTGTTCATTGTTACTGGTTTAAAAAAATGTTCCCTGGTTTTAAAAAAGGTTCCCCCATGTAATTTTTGTGAACACCTTACTCTGTAGCCGATGTAACATTGAAGGGATGAGACAGGGAGGAAAAGTAGCAGTGGGCCAACATGTCCCCGGCATCTGCTCAGAGCAGTGTGCAGAGTGTAAGCCTCTTTTGTAAGAAACGTTTTATGATTTTTAAGATAAATTTAGATAAACCTAAAATAAAGGGTCACAGAGAATGTAAAATAAAAGTGAAAGACTCCCTTCTTGCCCCTCACCCCTCCATCATACCCTTTAAAAGTAATAACTGTGAATTGTTTCTTGTGCTTACCCTATACGATCATCTTAAATAAAAAATAAGTGTGTGTGTGTTTGTTTGTGTGTCTAAATCATATTCTTTATATATTTCTATAGCTTTTTTTTTTTAAATTAACACTACATATCAGGCATTGCTCTACATCATTAACTATAGATTTATATGGTTTATTTTAAAAATATTACGAATTATTACAGTGCATAAATGTACTATTCTTACTTCCATCCGTTATTGATGAACATCTGGGTGGTGGTGAGGATTTTTTTCTTTATCCTGTTAAAAAACTGCTGTCATTGCAAACAATGGTACCCTCCACATTTTTGTGCCAGTTCATCTAAGAGACCTGAAGACTGGAGCTGGAAGTATCTTCAGAGGTCAGCAAGTTCAGTTTCCTCTATTTGCAGGTGAGAAAATTGAGGTCAGACAAAGAAGAGAAGTGATTTGCTCAGGATTATATATTCCGTTATGGTTTCACCATGTATATGATCCTGATCTCTTGACTCCAGAATCCTCTGTGTGTTGGAATTTAAATGTAAGTGACTATTGAATGTTCCTTGAAATAAGTAGTCTGCAGACTGGGTTTTCCATTCTTCCATTGTATAGTTTTCTGCTGGGGCTGCTACGTAGAGATGTGTATTTTGTGCACTGCACAAAACACACTCAGACTAATAAGAGGTGAACGAGGGCTGAAATGGAAGGTTTGCTTCATTTGTTAAGCTCTGAATCTAGTCTCGGTGCTACATGTGAATGAACTTTCCCAGACTGAGCACCTTTCTCAAAATTACCCAAAGGCACCATGCAGGCTAGCAGAGGTCTCATTTCTGGGATTTGACTTTAAAACAGTAATGCAGCTTGTTGTGTCTTATGCAATGCTGTTAATTCCAGTGGACACAGAATTCCACTGTTGTTCACACTTTCTTATCTAGTCTTCCTGATGACTGACAGTTTGCATTTGATAGATAACTGGGTGGGATTAGGGCCACAGGATATGGTCACAGGTAGGTTAAATTTAACAGCCAAGTGTGGCTGACAGAGAGGCCTCTCATGGGCAGAAGATGTTATTTACTGTTTTGTGGTTTCATACTCAGCTTTCTGGAGCCAGTGATATTCTCCCTGCCTTGTGAAGCAGGGACACAAGGGGCCCTGCTTTTTAGTTGGGAGGAGTCTCCTTTTCAGATAATTGGTAGCTTGGCGCTGTGCATTTCTCATTACCTATTTTCCCTTGTATTCCCCACTCTGCCCCTGACTATTGTAGATTCCCTCTTCAGCTGCTGGTCGACAGAGTCATCTTGCATGACAACCATTCAGCTAAGGACAATTTGTCACAACAGCTCCAGAAAAGTTATTTCACTTTTTAAACAGATTGCCGTTTTTTGTTACAATGACTTCTTCTTCTTCTTCTTCTTTTTTTTTTTTTTTTTTTTTTTTTAGAGTCAGGGTCTCACTCTCTGTTACACAGGCTAGAGTGCAGTGGTGTGATTTTGGCTCATTGCAGTCTCAAACTCCTGGGCTCAAGCCATCTTTGCACCTCTGCCTCCTCAGTACCTGGGACTACAGGTGCATGGCACCATGGCAGGCTACTTTTGTTTGCTTATTCATTAGTTTTGTAGAGACGGGGTCTCACTAAGTTGCCCAGGCTGGTCTCAAACTCCTGGACTCAAGTGATCCTCCTACCTCGGGCTCCCAAAGTACTGCGATTACAGGTGTGAGTCACTTTGCCAGGCTGGTATGATGACTTTTTAAAGCAAAAACACACTCAAATAAAATGAACTCAAAACACACTAAATATAAATGTTATAAAGCATAGTGATATTCCAGGATTCCATCTGTAGGCATTTACTGGACCCAACAGTTTCTAGTCAGAGACTATATGGGACTTTTTGACTTGCACATCATTCTGAGTGACCTCCTATTTGTTCATATTTAAAGACTTTTTAAAAAGAGCAGTTTTAGGTACAAAGTAAAATTGAGAGGATGGCACAGAGATTTCCTATATACTCCCTGTCCACAACATGCATAGCCTCTCCCGTTATCAACATCCCACACTAGAGTGGTACATTTGTTACAATCGATGGATCTACATTGACACATCATATTCACCCAAAGTCCATAGTTTACATTCTGGCTTACTCTTGGTGTTGTACATTCTACAGGATTGGGCAAGTTTATGAAGACATGCATATATTTACCATAATAGTTTCATACAGAATAGTTTCACCACCCTAAAATGTCTTTGTGCTCATCACCTATTCATCTCTCTCTCCTCTAAACCCTAGCAACCACTGATCCATTTATTTTTTTTTTTAAACTTTATTTCTTCTTAAAACCAAAACAAAACAAAACCGGGAAACGTGCAGAACGCGTAGGTTTGTTACATAGGTACACGTGTGCCGTGGTGGTTTGCTGCACCTACTGACCTGTCCTCTAAGTTCCCTCCCCTCACTCCACACCCGCAACCGGCCCTGGTGTGTGTTGTTCCCCTCTTTGTGTCAGTGTGTTCTCAAGGCAACCACTAATCTTAAATTTTTTTAATTGATGTAAAATATAGATGTATAATTTACTATCGTTACCATCTTTAAGTACACAGATCAGTGGCAATAAATACCTTATTCTCCTCCGCCTCTTCACTTTCTTCTCCCCTATCCCCTTCTTGGCTTCTGGTAACCACCAGTCTACTCTCTATCTTTATGAGATCCACTTTTTTAGCTCCCACATATTATCAAGAACATGCAATATTTGTCTTTCTGTGTCTGGCTTATTTTGTTTAAAATAATAGACTTAATTTCCATCCATGTTGCTGCAAATGACAAGATTTCATTCTTTTTTTATGGCTGAATAATATTCCATAGTATATACATACCACATTTTCTTTATCCATTTATCTGTGGATGGGCACTTAGGATGATTCCGTATCGTGGCTATTGTGAATAGTGTTGCAATAAACATGGGAGTACAGATATCTCTTTGACATACTGATTGCCTTTCTTTTGAATATATGCCCAGTAGTGGCATTTCTGGGTCTTATGGTAATTCTACTTTTAGTTTTTTGAGGAACTTTTATACTGTTGTTCATAGTGGCTATATTAATTTACATTCCCACCAACAGCATATGAGGGTTTCCCTTTCTGCACATCCTCGTCAGCATTTGTTATTTTTGTCATTTTTTTTATTTTTTATTTTTGAGACAGAGTCTTACTCTGTCACCCAGGCCAAAGTACAGTGGCACAATCTCGGCTCACTGCAATCTCCACCTCCCCGGTTCAAGTGATTCTATTGTTGTGCCTCAGCCTCCCCAGTAGCTGGGATTACAGGTGCCCACCACCATGCGGGGCTAATTTTTGCGTTTTTGGTAGAAATGGGGTTTCACCATGTTGGCTAGACTGGTCTTGAACTCCTGGCCTTAAGAGATCCACCCACTTCAGCTTCCCAAAGTGCTGGGATTAGAGGCATGAGCCACCATGCTCAGCTCTATTTTTGTCTTTTTATACATGCCATTTTGACTGGAGTGAGATGGTATCTCATTGTGGTTTTGATTTACATTTCTCTGATGATAATTGATGTTGAACATTTTTCATATACCTATTGGTCATTCATGTCTTCTTTGAGAAGTGTCTGTTCAGATCTTTTGCCCATTTTTAAATGGAATTATTATTATTTTTTTGCTATTGAGTTGGTTGTACTCCTTATATATTCTGATTATTAATCCCTTGTCAAATGGATAGTTGCTAGTATCTTCTCCAATTCTGGGTTGTCTCTTCACTTTGTTGATTGTTTCCTTTGCTGCGCAGAAACATTTTTTCTTAATGTAATCCTAATTGTCTATTTTTTGCTTTGGTTGTCAACCACTGATCTTTTTACAGTCTCCATAATTTTGCCCTTTCCAGAATGTCATGTAGTTGGAATCATACGGTGTATAACCTTTTCATATTGCCTTTTTTCACTTAGTAGTATACATTTACATTTCTCCCATGTCTTTTTATAGCTTGATAGTTCATTTCCTTTTAGCACTGAGTAATATTTCACTGTTAGGATGTACCACAGTTTGTTTATCCACTCACCCTTTGAAGGACACCTTGGTCGCTTCCAAGTTTGGGCAATTGTAAATAAAGCTGCTGTAAATATTTGTGTGCGCGTTTGTGTGTGGACAAAAGTCTTTAACTTCTTTGGGTAAATACCAATGAGTGCCCTAAAATGTTTTGCTTTGCATTCATAGGCCCAGTGAGAGGAAGGAGTGGGGGTTGGGGCAGTATCAACTAAAACTCTTCAGTGTGTTAGGTAGGAGCATTTTTTCCCCCATGTTTGGAAATCCTCTTGCATTTGGACCTTTTTTTTTCACCCTAAATATATGCTTCTGTGTAACAATTTTAAGTATAGCTCAGTGAAGCAAATGGTGTAGAAAGGAGAACGCACCTTTCCCAGAAAGGGCTCCCTCTCACCTGCCTCCACCCACCTCCCGCTGCTTTTCATCCTGTATGGTGTAAAATAAACCTTGATTGCACCATAGTTCATGAACTGACTGGATTTAGTTTTAGGTCTAATACATAAGTCTTTAATCCATCTTGAATTAATTTTTGTATAAGGTGTAAGGAAGGGATCCAGTTTCAGCTTTCTACATATGGCTAGCCAGTTCTCCCAGCACTATTTATTAAATAGGGAATCCTTTCCCCATTTCTTATTTTTGTCAGGTTTGTCAAAGATTAGATGGTTGTAGATGTGTGGTATTATTTCTGAGGCCTCTGTTCTGTTTCATTGGTCTATATGTCTGTTTTAGTACCAGTACCATGCTGTTTTGGTTACTGTAGCCTTGTAGTATGGTTTGAAGTCAGGTAGCATGATGCCTCCAGCTTTGTTCTTTTTGCTTAGGATTGACTTGGCAATGCAGGCTCTTTTTTGGTTTCATATGAACTTTAAAGTAGTTTTTTCCAATTCTGTGAAGAAAGTCATTGGTAGCTTGATGGGGATGGCATTGAATCTATAAATTACCTTGGGCAGTATGACCATTTTCACAGTATCGATTCTTCCTACCCATGAGTACAGAATGTTCTTCCATTTTTTTTGTGTGCTCTTTTATTTCATTGAGCAGTGGTTGGTAGTTCTCCTTGAAGAGGTCATTCACATCCCTTGTAAGTTGAATTCCTAGGTATTTTATTCTCTTTGTAGCAATTGTGAATGAGAGTTCACTCATGATTTGGCTCTCTGTTTGTCTGTTATTGGTGTATAGGAATGCTTGTACATATAGGATTTTTGCACATTGATTTTGTATCTGAGACTTTGCTGAAGTTGCTTATCAGCTTAAGGAGCAATATCTCTCATTTTCAAATGGGTGTGGCTTTGAGAATTTCCTTGTCTGAGTGAGTCAGAAGCAATTGAGCAATCCTGTCAAAAACGAAGTTTAGAAACGCACACATGTGATTTGCACTGGAATAAGTTAATACTGCTTTATGGTTTGATCAGGATTCTTGAGAAACAATGAGCACTGAGTGCCCAGATGGGTTACTTAGTGAGGCAGGTTAGAGAAAGAAATATTGGACTGATTGTAGAGAAAGAGGAGGGAAGAAGGCAGGAGGAATGCAGAACAGCCTTCAGGAGGAACTCATCAAGGCTGTCAGGAGCACTACTATGAAAAACTGGAAAGCTGTGGAGCATGAGAAGGAAAAATGCATGGAGTAGGGTTGGTATCTGCGCAGGAGCAAGATGGGCCAGTGTGGGAGATCTCTGAGGAAAAGGGAGGGAAGGCGCCAGAAAGCATTAAGTTGTGGATATATCAGAGAGGTGGTGGAGAGGCAACTCAGCGTGAACAGGTGGTGGGATCTGGGCTTTGCTTTTCCAATGACAAAGAGACGTGAAGAGAGAGGGAGATAGATAGGTATATATATCTATAGATAGAGAAATAGAGACACAGAGAGAGACAAAGACAGATGACAGATACACAGACCGAGAAAGAAAAAGAGAAAGAGACAAAATGAGGGGAAGTGGAGGGAGGAAGAGAGAGAGAGAGAACAGAAACACAATGAAGACTGAGGCAAAGAGATACAGAGAGAATTAGAGTATCCGAGTTCCTCTGAGGAAAGGAAGATGTGATGGAACCAGGAAATGAAGCCTATTCACAACCAGACTGGAACAAGACCCTTGCCAAAACATCATCTCCTAAAGAGAAGCATGCCCTAGTTGCCTGTTGGCCCTTGGATTCTGCACACTGCAGGTTACAAACTCTCATTCTCCAACTGACCAACTGCATAGACCTCAGGCTAAGGAGACATGAGTCACAGAGGCACTGGAAAGACAGAAAGATGTGAGAGGCAAGGGAACTGGGGGTTTGGTCATAAGAGGGAAGCACGCAAGCCAGCCAGCCAGCAAACCTTTTTTCCTTTGATAGAGGTGGCAAGAAGGTCACCACTTTATTTTTTTTTTTTTTTAATTATACTTTAAGTTCTAGGGTACATGTGCATAACGTGCAGGTTACATATGTATACATGTGCCATGTTGGTGTGCTGCACCCATCAACTCGTCAGCACCCATCAATTCATCATTTATATCAGGTATAACTCCCCAATGCAATCCCTCCCCCCTCCCCCCTCCCCATGATAGGCCCCAGTGTGTGATGTTCCCCTTCCCGAGTCCAAGTGAGCTCATTGTTCAGTTCCCACCTATGAGTGAGAACATGCGGTGTTTGGTTTTCTCTTCTTGTGATAATTTGCTAAGAATGATGGTTTCCAGCTGCATCCATGTCTCTACAAAGGACGCAAACTCATCCTTTTTTATGGCTGCATAGTATTCCATGGTGTATATGTGCCACATTTTCTTAATCCAGTCTGTCACTGATGGACATTTGGGTTGATTCCAAGTCTTTGCTATTGTGAATAGTGCCGCAATAAACATACGTGTGCATGTGTCTTTGTAGTAGCATAATTTATAATCCTTTGGGTATATACCCAGTAGTGGGATGGCTGGGTCATATGGTACATCTAGTTCTAGATCCTTGAGGAATCGCCATACTGTTTTCCATAATGGTTGAACTAGTTTACAATCCCACCAACAGTGTAAAAGTGTTCCTATTTCTCCACATCCTCTCCAACACCTGTTGTTTCCTGATTTTTTAATGATTGCCATTCTAACTGGTGTGAGATGGTATCTCATTGTGGTTTTGATTTGCATTTCTCTGATGGCCAGTGATGATGAGCATTTTTTCATGTGTCTGTTGGCTGTATGAATGTCTTCTTTTGAGAAATGTCTGTTCATTTCCTTTCCCCACTTTTGGATGGGGTTGTTTGTTTTTTTCTTGTATATTTGTTTGAGTTCTTTGTAGATTCTGGAAATGAGCCCTTTGTCAGATGAGTAGATTGCAAAAATTTCCTCCCATTCTGTAGATTGCCTGTTCACTCTGATGGTAGTTTCTTTTGCTGTGCAGAAGCTCTTTAGTTTAATGAGATCCCATTTGTCAATTTTGGCTTTTGCTGCCGTTGCTTTTGGTGTTTTAGACATGAAGTCCTTGCCCATGCCTATGTCCTGAATGGTACTACCTAGATTTTCTTCTAGGGTTTTTATGGTATTTGGTCTAACATTTAAGTCTCTAATCCATCTTGAATTAATCTTCGTATAAGGAGTAAGGAAAGGATCCAGTTTCAGCTTTCTACTTATGGCTAGCCAATTTTCCCAGCACCATTTATTAAATAGGGAATCCTTTCCCCATTTCTTGTTTTTCTCAGGTTTGTCAAATATCAGATGGTTGTAGATGTGTGGCATTATTTCTGAAGGCTCCGTTCTGTTCCATTGGTCTATATCTCTGTTTTGGTACCAGTACCATGCTGTTTTGGTTACTGTAGCCTTGTAGTATAGTTTGAAGTCAGGTAGCGTGACGCCTCCGGCTTTGTCCTTTTGACTTAGGATTGTCTTGGCAATACGGGCTCTTTTTTGGTTCCATATGAACTTTAAAGCAGTTTTTTCCAATTCGGTGAAGAAACTCATTGGTAGCTTGATGGGGATGGCATTGAATCTATAAATTACCTTGGGCAGTATGGCCATTTTCACAATATTGGGTCACCACTTTAAAAACACCCCCAGAGCCCTGCATGACTAAGTTTTTTGAAAACAAAAATAAAAATAAATCAAAACCTATTATTAAGGCAGACAAAGGGATTCCTTCTTTCTGGGTGTAGGTGGTGTTGGGGATCTTCTTGTTAGATTTTGGGAGTTCAGGTTTCTTTTGCTTCGCTTGCTACACCAGCTGCCCTCTTTTGCTGCCTCTGTAAAGCGACAAGTCAGAAACGTTACAGGGATAATCCAGTGTTTTACTTCATTAAGATGTGGCTTAATGTGATGGGAGACCCTGCTACTCCCAGTTTTGGTGAGTGGGTGAGATGTCCCACCGTGACTCTCCTGCCGGGTGAGTCCATGAGCTTTTCCTATCCTAGCTGCAGACGGAGCTGCACTGAGACTGTGGACAGTGGCAGCAATTCCCTCATCAAATGGTCATGAAGAAGTTGTCTTCCATTGCCTCACTTCTTATCTCAGAGGAAGAACGCTGGATGTTTGTAGGAACAAGCCATTTGTAGTTTTGTGAAGGTGCGCACCTTCGATTTGAAAGCCTGTGTCATATAGGTAAATTTCTGAAAGCGGGTACAAAGTATTATACCAAATCTTTTGAGGCTAGCAGATCCCAAAAGATTGCTCAAGATGGATAAATATTTATATGTTTCACCTGAAAGTGGTGAGAGGCTATTTTGTTTTCCGTGGGCCAGAAATCAGCAAAAGAAAGAGGTCTTGTATCCATTCACATTTTTGCATCTTCAATTTCCACGATCAATTAAAAGACAGTAAACTCTTATCCTGAATAGAAGTACAATTAGGTCCAATAATGAAATCATCAAGTACTACTGAAGTGGAACTTGGCGGTAATTAGTTTTTTGATACATAAATACAATTTCCAAATGCAATTTGTCCCTAAGCCCAGGCCGCTGATTCAATTCACCATGTTTGCTATTACAAGGGAATGTGCAGTAAGGTGCATTCCAATTCCTCACGGATGCATCTCTCCAAGGAGAATGAAATGAGCTGGCTAACATCTGAAACAACTAGTGGGACATGGAGGAGAGATGCTGTGCATCTCTCCTGGGATCCGGGGTGGGGGGTGTGCCTCCAGCATCTCGTTGGCATGTGAACCATTCTATCAGGTAGCAGACTGACTTCCTCTGTTTCTTCTTTTCCCGTGTCTGCTTGCCTCTGTTTTTCTTTCTCTTTCTGACACTTCCCCTTCATTAGTTTATCTATATGTTTATTCATTTGGTTTTTTCTGTTCGTTTGTTTTTGAGACGGAGTCTCACTCTGTCACCTGGGCTGGAGTACAATGGCGCAATCTTGGCTCACTGTAACCTCCGCCTCCCGGGGTTTAAGCAATTCCCCTGCCTCAGCCCCCTGAGTAGCTAGGATTACAGGCACCTTCTACCATGCCCAGCTAATTTTTTGTATTTTTTTTTTTGTAGTGGAGATGGGGTTTCACCAGGTTGGACAGGACAGTGTCGATCTCCTGAAAGTGCTGGGATTACATGCGTGAGCTCATTCAGTATTTTTTGAGGGCTACCTGCTATACTATGTCAGGTGCCGGCATGTAGCAGTAAGGAAAGGAGACACGGTTCCTGTCCTCGGGGGATTGCGAGTCTAGCATTCAACTTGAAAGAAATACTTAGTTAAGTATAATTGTTGCAGTGCTAAGAAAGGTCCTATCAGAAGGCAGAAAGAGGGCTCTATCCTGGTCTGAGGGGTGAGGAAAAACTTCCCAGAGGAACTGACATTATAGCTTTGATCAGAAACACAGATAGGACTTAGGCAGAGAATTTGGAGAAAACTGTCCAGGCAGAGAGGAATGCAGGACACTAAACGCAACAGAGAAACAGGAATGCCCATGCCAGTGGGAGCAGAGGCAGGAAGCAATCAGGACACGTGGATGAGATGAGGCTGTGCAGCCACAAATGGTTAGATCATTCAGGGCCTTGTATTAATAGCTCCTGTCAGAGGTTTTAGATTTAATTTTAAAAGAGAGAAGAAATTCTTTGAAGACGGTAATGTAGAGAAGCCATGGGGTCCTTCTGTTTAGTTGCAGGCTACCCTAAGGTTCAATAATGACGTGCCTCTTAATTTGGAAGCTCTGATCACTCTTCAAGTCAGTTTCCACCATTCTTCAATATTTTCAGAGATATACCAGCTGGGAGGGAAATATAGGTGGTGGCCCATCCTCCTTCAAGGAGCTGTAAAGTCAGAATTTCAATGCCCCTGTGACGGGAAGCCCCAACAATTATGGTCAGAAGTACTTCAGGCAAAGGTTAAAGATTTGTGATGTGGGTTCATCGGATGAGAAAAACACTAGTATGAATGAGTATATTTACAAAGTGTTTACAGAGTGATATCTCTCCTCCCCACCTTCCTAACTGAAACCATCTTAACAAATAGTCAGATCATTGCTTTATTTTTCCCTCTGAGGCTGTGGGCCATGTAGGGGCGAGGAAGGAGGGATTAGGACTGACTTTGATTCTTTCCAGAAAATACCACAGTGAAGTATTCGTTGACCTTGTTTTCTAAATGAATGGTGACTGCACCTTCAGTTGCCCCCGTGTATTTGTTAGATGAAGGTAGGCTGTAACCGAGTAGTTTAAAGAACAAAAGTATATTTATCGTTTGCGTATTACTTCTGACATGAGCAATTCAGGTCAGGAAAAAAGCTCTGCTTCTCTTGGCCATTTGGGAACCCAAGTTTCTTGTAAGTTGTTACTCCTCTATCTCCAGGGACATCGTCATCAGCTGCATAAATAAAATGATGCTAGGTTTGTTGCTACATCAAGATTCCAGCTGACAAAAGGATGGAATATAGCCTCCCAGAAGACATTCTCAGAAATCTTAAGTGACACATGTCACTTCTGCTCACATTCCATTAGTGAAAAGTTAGTCCACGATAAGAGCTTAGTCACCTAGGTCACACTGAGTTGCAAAAGAGGCTGTGCAATGTAATCTACATGGCTGGCTGCATTTCTTTTGCTATGGAAGAAGGGAGAGCGGATTTTGATGGACAGCTAGAATTCTCCATCACACCCAGTGTGGTAGATTGATTACAAAGTGGGTCCAATTCTTCACATCTTTCTGTGTCTGTACTCTTGGCAGTGTGATGTGGGGGCTCTTCCCACCAAGAAATGAGTCTGTTTTACTGATCCTTGAATTCCGACTTGGCTTTTACTTTGCTTTAGCCAATGGAAAATGGTAGAAGTGGCAATGTGTATACCGTTTGTCCTTTCCCCCAAATCTGTCCATGGAGTCACTATAACTAGGACTATTGATATGCAGGTTGACTGAATATTGCACAGGAACCAGGACCTCAGAGGCACGAACTTCATACCTGCAGAGAGCAGACCTGGTTTCTAGGATCCTGAAATGCACCAAGAAATTACTAAAGAGATGTTAAAGCACAAATATGTGTAATCCTTACATAGCAACTGACCCCAGTCCAAACTTTACTTCACCCCTTCTGCCATTCCAGACCTTGCCTTTTGACTTCAGGGCCCCTTAGCTGGCCAATCCACTTCCCAAACTATCAGCTGCTCAAGAAAAAGTTTCTGCCAGGCGCGGTGGCTCAAGCCTGTAATCCCAGCACTTTGGGAGGCCGAGACAGGCGGATCACGAGGTCAGGAGATCAAGACCATCAGGGCTAACACGTTGAAACCCCGTCTCTACTAAAAAATACAAAAAAAACTAGCCAGGGGAGGTGGCGGGTGCCTGTAGTCCCAGCTACTCGGGAGGCTGAGGCAGGAGAATGGCGTAAACCCGGGAGGCAGAGCTTGCAGTGAGCTGAGATCCGGCCACTGCACTCCAGCCTGGGCGACAGAGCGAGACTCTGTCTCAAAAAAAAAAAAAAAAAAAAAAAGAAAGAAAAAGAAAAGTTTCTGCAAGCTGACCAGCAGGTGATATATTAATACTTCATGACTGGTTCACTCTTCCTAGGTATAATAACTAGCAGAAAAAAAGCTGGCTGTATTTATTACTATTGAGATGATTTCCAGGTAAGGGAAGCCATTGCTATAGCAATTCCCTCCCAGTGGCACCAATGCAGGTTTAAAAATCTGGACTATTTTCCCACATCCAAATGGGGCCACTTAGAGTTTATCATCTGTTGATAGGAAAAGTTATCTGCACAGCTGTGGATCCACATTAGTTATGCTCTGTGCAGGACAACACTGTAAATTATTTGCAATATGCTGGAACTCAATACAGACTGAGTTTATAAATATGATATTAAACTCTTAAGAGGCAGTTGCAGACCTTTTATAAAGCCATTAATTTTTAAAGTGGTTTAGGATTCCAAATTAGCAGCCGGGTGTGGGTGCCAGCTTCCAAAAACAGATGGCGCTGGCTTTTCTAAAAGCAATAACAAGATCCTGAGATTAAACGGAAGGATCAGGACTTGGATGCTTTTTGAAAGTCTATTTCAAAACCCTGAATAATGTGTAAGTTTCAAAGCCCTCCTCCTGGAGGCTTCCCTGATCACCCCAGTTCATTGTCTGGAGTTCCATCACCTGGAGTTTTATCTTCTGGAGTTCCGTCATCTGGAGTTCCATCTTCTGGAGTTCTGTCATCTGCAGTTCTATCGTCTGGAGTTTCATCATCTCGAGTTCCACCTGAATTCTAGCATGCTTGCTGCATGCTGACATTTTAAAACTAGTCACATATGACTTTGTATTATATACAGTATTTCATTTCTCTTATGTGTACCTTATATTTTCTGACTAAATATCAAATAGCTAAAATAATTCTACATATTATAAACCCTTCTAGAAATATGTTCTACAGAAAGAGAAAGTTTCTGTAATTTGACCTCACAAAGGTAACCACTGTTAACCATTTAGTGCAGAATCTTTCAGATACTATTTTTGGTCTCTATACTAACATATATGTATCTCTAAACAGAAATTATGCCATTTGTACTATTTTACAAGCCTTTTTACATGCTTCTCCATGTACAGTGTAAGCTCCTTGAAGACAGGGATTTTATTATTTTATTATTATTTTTTTGAGACGGAGTCACTCTGTCATCCAGGCTGGAGTGCAGTGGTGTGATCTCCGCTCACTGCAACCTCCACCTCCCGGGTTCAACTGATTGTCCTGCCTCAGCTTCCTAAAGTAGCTGGGATTACAGGTATGAGTCACCATGTCTGGCTAATTTTTGTATTTATAGTAGAGACGGGTTTCGCCATATTGGCCAGGCTGGTCTCAAACTCCTGACCTGAGGTGATCCGCCTTTGCCTCCCAAAGTGCAGGGATTACAGGCGTGAGCCACTGGGTCTGGCCAAAGACAAGGATTTTAGCTCAATAAATTATTCTGTGCTCATTTAGTATCTACTATGTATTCGGTGCAACAAGATAAAAAGTGAATAAAGTGAAAACAGTCTCAGATCTAAGGAGTCTTGCCTACCTGGCCAAAAGAAAATTAAAAAATTATTATAATAAAACAATGTGATGGGAAATGTAACATAGGTTTATATAAAGTGCTATGAAGAAGTCTTCAGTCAGCCCACAGGGAAAGAGGACACACATCTGTCCGACTAACTCAACTGGCTGCAGAGGGATTAATTTGGGTCATTAAGGAGCAAGACTTAGCCCTGGATTCCTCTCTCTGCTTGCCCGTACCTTGAAAATATTGGCTGTAAATAATTTTTTGGAGCCTGTTGATGTGCAGCACATTAAAAACTCTTACTGTCTCTGTCTCTCTTAGCTGATCACACTGACGTAAGAGTGTGATCTATTATTAAATGCCTATCTGTAGGATTCCAGGATTCTGGAAATGAATGTGCTTTAACAAAACGAGTATCACTGAAACCGCCTCCTGTACGTCCCCACTGGCAGCACCACTATCCAGCCCTTCCCTGAAGTGCCATCTGGTCAAGTTACTTCACGTCTCTAAGCCTTGGTTTTCTCCCTGTAAAGTAAGAATAATGGTGCCTCTTCAAATTCTAAGAGAAAAATACATGCATTCCTCAATTCTGATGATTAAGTGAGATGATATATATGACAGCTCCCAGCTTTCATAGTGGCTATCAGCAACTGTTAAGGTAATGAGTATATAAAACAAGCAGGACCCAGGGGGTGCAATCAGCAACTTTATTTCATCTCAATATCCCTTTAGAAGGCTCTAGATAAAATTTCAAGTAAATTCCAAAACAGTTCTGTTCACTCTAGGGAGACCTAGGGTTACGTTAAGCCATAAACACAGTCTCAACTGAATAATTCTAATGATCAGTCCTGTAGAGTATTTCAAATTCCAAAACCAATTTCACAATCAATCTCTCCTTTTCCAGCTGGGGCCTGTCCACAAACTAGTCACTTTTCATGGATAAGGGTGTTTTCTTCCTTATCCCCTTCTACACACTACACTTCCATCTTCCTTCCTTTCTTTTTTTGTTTTTATTCTTTTCCCCAGTGCCCAAAAGCATCACAGAAGATTGCCTCAAGGCCATCCAGGCAACTAAATCTTGGTGTTTTTTCCTTCTTTTTGAAAAGGGGTCTTGCTATGTTGCCCAGGCTGGTCTCAAACTCCTGGACTCAAGGGATTATCCTGCCTCAGCTACTCAAGTAGCTGGGATTACAGGCATATACCACTACGCCTCCTTCCCTTCTTGCTACTGTAGTTACATTTTTTTTTTTTTTTTTGTTCCACCACCATGGGGTTAAAGGGTTAGAAAATAAAGGGTAGGAGGAGGGTGGCTAGAAGAGGTAAAGAGGTTAGGAATATCCCTCTATGATTGGCATGCACCCAGGATGGCTCTGTGCTCGCTCAGCCTGGCAGGTGTTGAAAGCTGACTCTCTCATGGGACCTTTTTGTGCATTCTTTGGTGATCCCAAACATCACCTTTACCTAAGCCAGTTTTCTCCACCTTGGTGCTATCAATATTTGGGGCCGGATAATTCTTTGTTGTGGAGAGTTGTTCAATGCACTGGAAAATGTTTAGCAGCATCCTTGCCCCACACCCACTAGATGCTAGTAGAACCTCCCCAAGTTGGAACAACCAAAAATGTCTCCAATCATAGCTATATGTCTCCTGAGGGGTGAAATTCCCCATGGCTGAGAACCATTGACCAAGGCAAATATATTCTATTTCAGTAGTTGCTTACTCCCTCTGCTATTCCATGAATCTAGTATCTGCTTCCAGAGTATAAATTAAGAGTATATGCCAATCACAAAATACAGCAAGTTTCCAGCCTACAATACTATAGCACTCACCAACTCATCTCTTGTGCTTTGGATTTCCTGAGTAAGACTGAGGTGGACACCAATCTACCATGTCTTCAAAGTGTCAAGCTTCCAAAGGGTCCAATTAAGTCCCTCACACTGTATTGGAGGACAGAAGCAGGCAATCCACTATAGCCCTTGGAGAACATGCTCTAAGAAAATAATTCTTACAAAAATATTTCTCCATCTCTATTCAGTGCTCTTTTATGCCCTCAATCTGGTGATATCTAAGGAGTTTCTAGGACCTCTAATTTGAAGTATTTACTCGTTGGCATGTATCATAGCCTCTTTTGGTAGCTGAGGGCTATCTTATCTCATTATCTCAATGAAAACTTTCAGTTTAACTTCATTTTATATTCTTATCACTTCCTTTGTCTTTCTTTATAACCAATTCCAGCACCTACATAAAGATAGTAAGAAAACAGCTATAGCTGCATCCACTGTCTATTGCTAAGGCAACAAACCACCCTGAACCCAGTGGCTTAAAACAGTATGCATTTATTACTGCTCATGGGTCTATGAGTCAGCTGAATAGTTCCTTTGGCCTCAACTGGATATACTGATGCATCCATGGTTAGCTGTGGGCCAGGTAGGCAGCTCTGTAGATCTTGGCATTGCTTTCTTACACGTTTGGAAGTAAACCGGCTATAGTTGCTGGTCTAGAGTGGCCTTGGTTAGACACTCTGCCACTTGGTCTTTCATTTTCCAGCAGCCTAGCCTGAACTTGTTCACACGGCTGTGGCAGGGCTCCAAGAAGCACACAAGCTCTCTTTAACTTTATATGTATACTTTATAAGTACTAATCGTGTTTGTGATAAATTTGAACTGTAAAACTAGCTGAAATTTTTATACACTCTTTAGCCAAGTGACTGTTAAATTTATGTTTTCACTCTGATTTTTATTCAACTTTTTGGAAACATCAATTATCACCTATATACAATGTCCTAAGAATGGTACTTAGAGCTAGGGAGAAAATGTTTTAAAAACATCTTTTGTTTATTATGTTATCTCAGCCTAGAATTCACTCCCCACTTGTGAACCTGGTACCTGCAGTATCATATCCAGGAAAAGTATAAGTACTTGCTTTTATTGTAAAGTTGTGTCCTTTGGAGCCCTTGTTTCTGATGAAGTAGCCCAGGAACCACCACAGGAGGCAAGAGAGAGAAAGGCTTGGGGGATAATTCTGGGCTGGCTTGTCTCAACCATCAACCAGGGCAGCTACAGTTGCTTCCATTTTATATTTGGAGTATTTGATAGATTAGGTTATTTTGGGGCACATATTCATTCCCTTCCCCCCACGTCCTCCGTGGGAGAAGACTTTCCCACACATTGGTGTTCAACTTGGCTGTACAATTTGCTTTGGCCAATGGAATGTGGATTGAAGTGACAAGGTGCCATTTCTGAGCCTCAGCCTTGAAGAGGTATTGCTCTTTCTACTCAACCCGCAGGGAGCTTCTGAACTCAATCCCAAGAAGAACGTGTTTAGGTAGCTGCTGCTCCTCCAGCCTCATCCCCAGAATGAGACACTTGAGGCATAGCCAGACATACGTTAATAATAAACATTGAATATTGTATGATACTATGGTGTTTGTGATTGTTTGTAATGCAACAGCAACTGATCAATACAAACTTCTAGTTAGGATCTTACTTGTAGTGAGATTTTGTTCATTCATTCATTCATTAAAAAAAAAATCAAGTGCCTTACTATATACCAGTTAGAACACCACTGGATAGGTGGCCTTAAAAATTGATTGGCTTTGTTTATCTTCTTGACTTCTGCTCTTTACATTTAATGTGAAGAAGCTTACAGTCATTTATAATACATAGATTCTAAGAAATCAAATCAAAACACATCACCCTCAAAGGAAAAATAGTGCTAAAACATCAATTTAAGAAGTGACTAAGACCTGACAGAAAATTAGTCACTTACTTACAAGAAATAAGCAAGCCATATGTAAGTACACACAACTCTTCAAAAGTATATTTTAAAGAAGAGATGTTGCAAGGTGAGAGGACTGGCTTCCAGGATTTACAATTCCAGCTCCTCCTCTGAGGGTGTATACAAAAGAAACCCAGTAGGAGTCGTTGATAGCCTTAGAGGTAGGCCAAGGCGGCTGATATGACAAAGCCAGGTTTTTCTCTTCCTTGTGTGACTAGCTCCTATCTTTCAAGCCCGGGGAAGGTGCCAGAGCTGATCAGAATGCATTTAGAATGAATCTTCCTTACGAGCTGTCAAGTTCAGTGGAATTGCCAGACCTGGGCTTTAATAATTTCCTGGGTTTTAGTACTGGAGCCTATGAAGATGATATACAGGCCACAAAGGATGGAGAGTGGTCTGGGTGGGGTAAAAAGGTGCAGCGAGGGAAGTTGGAGCTGCCATCATAATAGGTGTCATATGTAAACTCATCCATCTAGGTCCCTGGGTTGCATACCTGTCTTTGCAGCTGGAGACAAGGGGATGGAGTGGGGAGAGGTGAAGCAGTTGGAGATAAAATAAGAAAATAGGCAAAGCTTGAATGTGGGGCCCTCTAGCCTCCTTTTTAACAACACCCTGCATGAGCCCTGCCTTTTCGTATCCCCACACTCACTCCTTCCCCATCTTCTTTTCAATCTATCTTATCTTCTTTTCTCTAGAACAATCTCTCAGTTGTATTATAGGGCACAGTGTTTTAGGACTCTGAGATTTTAGGGTCATAAAGAGCAGCAGTCCAGACCTTTTATTTTATAGACAGGGAATCTGACACCAAAAGATGGACTGACTTTAGCACATTGACCAGCTGGCCAGTGGCAGACCCAGGATGGAGCCTTTTGATCTCAGATGATGCTGTTTCTATTACTCAAGGGGGAATTATTCTCTGCTAAAAACTTGGGATATTATCATCATCTGGGAATGTTGAAGAACAAAATAGACATGCAAAAGGACAAAAGTCGAAATGAGGAATTTTGGATTTCAAATACGGGCAAGCAGGGAAGACATTTGTGGACTGAGGATCCCTCCAGTACCCTTGAGATAAATCTCTGCTATTTCCTACTCTGCCTCAGGGCGGAGGGGGAAACTTCTTTTGATGATACACCCTCCAAATGTACCTGGTATGAAAGAGGTACCATCCTTTCAGAAGCCCAATATGTCTTTACCTCCCATTCCTTATACTTTTAGCCTCCATTCGTTCAAATAAGGAATTTCATGCTTACTGTCTTATAGAAGGGCTGACACAATAGAATGCAGTTAAAACAAATAATCTGTGTCTCAAAGAGACTAAATAATGAGTGAGGGCAAAGCTTTTAGCTACAACCTGGATGAAGAGAGGAGGAGAATTGAAGAGGAAACAGGAAAATGTAGAAAATGACATCTCTTTGGGCTTTACATCTTGTCTGCCATTTGCTTATCTCTGGGGGAAAAAAAAATCCAGTAGATAAGTTTGAGTTTTTCTCAGGAACTAGGAACTCTGGTGTTATACTGGTTAATTACTGTTACATACAAAGCATGCCAAACAATGAGCATTTACTTAATTCCTGCATCTGTGGATTGGATGGGGCTGGCTGAAATTGATTGGTTTGAGCTTGATTTGAACGCTGCTTAGTTCAGCTGGGCTTGTTCACATGTCTCTGTGTTGGCGGGTGATCAGATGATTTAGCTTGGACTCACTAGAGAAGTTTGGCTCTGCTCCACATGTTTTTCATCCTCAGACCAGTGAGATAGCCTGGGCATATTCTTCTCTTGGCTATAGTGGAGGTGCAAGAAAGTGAATGGAAACATGCAAAGCCTCTCAAGGCCTATGCATGGAGCTGGCACACTGTTTCTTTAATCTCATTTGATTAGCCAAGGCAAGTCATGAGGCAAAATTCAAAGTCAAGAAACAGAGAAATAGAATCTATCCCTTTAGTGGGAGGAAGTGCAAAGTCATATGGCAGAAGGTATGGGTAGAGGAAGATACAAATAATTGGACCAATCATGCAACTTATTGTAACAACTTTTCTGGGTAGAACTATAAAAGTTGGCAAGACTTCAGCATGTCATGGGAGCAAATATTTGTATAGTTTGTCTAGAAGGTAGCTGGGCTTTAGCTAGCCGTACAACGTACTCATATCCCATGGGAATATTTCCTATGACATTGGCCATGGCATAGGTGTAACACAAAGAGACATACATGAAGGGGCCATCCAATGGTTATAACCTAGCAATGACCCGCCAGGTTAAGGGCTGAGCATCACATGGAATGATTGATGGTTACAATGCATACTTGCATGACTGTATGACAAGCAAAGACTAGTTGTCCTCTTTCTCTAAAGCTTTGTCACCATGAAAATCTTCTGGAACTTATACATAATCTCTAGAAAAGAGGATGTGTGTATCATAGGTGGATAGGGTTTGGGGGCACATAGCCAAACTAGTTGAGATTAAGTTTTTAAATTTATTTTTATTTTTATTTATTTTTTGAGACAAAGTTTTGCTCTGTATCCTAGGCTGGAGTGCAGTAGTGCAATCTCACCTCACTGCAACCTCTGCCTCTTGGGTTCAAATGATTCTCATGTCTCAGCCCCCTGAGTAGCTGGAATTACAGATGTGTGCCATCATGCCTGGTTAATTTTTTTTGTATTTTTAGTAGAGACAGGGTTTTCTCTGTTGGCCAGGCTAGTCTCAAACTCCTGGCCTCAAGTAATCTGCCCGCCTTGGCCTCCCAAAGTGCTGGGATTACAGGTGTGAGCCACTGCAGCCAGCCTATTTTGATTTTTAAACTTTGACATATGCTAGGCATTGTGACTCACATCTGTAATCCCAGTACTTTGGAAGGTTAAGGCAGGAGGATTGCTTGGGCCCAGAAGTTCCAGACCAACCTGGACAATATAGTGAGACCTCATCTATACAAAATATTTAAAAAAATAGCTGAGTGTGGTGGTGCATGCCTGTGATCCAAGTTACTGGGGAGGATGAGGCAGGAGGATTGCTTGAGCCTAGGATTAGTGAGCTATGATCAAACCACTGCATTCCAACCTGGGTGACTGAACTAGACCCTGTATATAAAAAAAAAAAAAAAAAAAAAAATTGACATCAACTAGAACATCTTACAGCTCACTAGTTTTTATAGTCCACTGAATAATTCATTTGAGTACTTTAGCAATAAATTATTCTAAATAACATAGACCAGAACTGTCCAACAGAGATATAATATGAGCCACATATGTAATTTAAAATTTTCTAACAGCCACACTAAAAATATAAAAAGAGATGGGTGAAACTAATTTTAATAATACATTTTTACTTAACCCAATATACTGAAAATATTATGAGATTAAATTTTTATCACTAGTTGGAATGGGGGACTGAAATAGAAGTTAAGTTTACAATCACATTTCCAGCATACCTGAAGTTCTGGTTTGCCACTGATATCAGCTATCCCTATGCACTCTCTATTGTGCATGGAGATAGCTGTATCCACAAGTCATGTTTTCTGAATAAGCCATTGCTTTCTTGTACCTCTCTACTTCCAGTATCAGAACTAGAAGTTGGCTTTCTTGTCACCAAGCAACAATTTTCTTTTATAACTCCATGAAAGTCACTGAATACAGAGTAGACATGATATCCTTGAGAGGCTAGACGATCAATGAAAGTCACCCACTAAATGACCTGCTCCAGGACACTAGCTTTGTGACCCATGATTCAGATTCTTGCTGAATGGCCTTAAGAGTTAATTCATATTCTAGACCTTCTATATTGCCCTCAAATATTAAGTTCAGAAATTTCCAGAGTCTGTGGTGCAGTTGTTCTTGTTTGAGCCATCTCTGAAACTCCTACCCTTCCCTCAAACTCATGAAAGTGAAGAAAGTCAGGGGTAGGTTAGGCAGATTTCAATGAATATTTAAACATAGTTCCCTTTTTTCTTCTTAAATATGCTCTCAGTACTAACATCAACACAGTTTCAAGTGTTGCTAATATTTCCTAATAAAAGAATCAAAAATGAAAAAAAGATGCTTTGGGCATATTTTACTTTCAATTTTGTAAACAAACCACATTGAAGTTTCACTCCTGGAATAACTATGGTTGGCTTTTCTTCAATTAAAAGAGAAACATGTATTGATTTACTTACAGATGGCATCACTTAATATTGGGGTATAGGTCTGTTGAATTAAATAGTTTCCTTGGCCATGGCAATATTCAGGGTAGGATCCATGTGCAAGTAAAAGGAAGAAGATGAGCAAGCAAACAGATGCAGTACTCTTTATTCATTGACTTATGTAAATCTCTTTTTTTTTTTTTTTTTTTTTTTTTTTTGAGATGGAGTCTTGCTCTATCGCCCAGGCTGGAGTGCAGTGGCGTGATCTCAGCTCACTGCAAGCTCCGCCTCCGGGGTTCAGGCCATTCTCCTGCCTCAGCCTCCCGAGTAGCTGGGACTACAGGCGCCCGCCACCACGCCTGGCTAATTTTTCGTATTTTCAGTAGAGACAGGGTTTCACCGCGTTAGCCGGGTTGGTCTCTATGTTCTGACCTCGTGATCTACCTGCCTCCGCCTCCCAAAGTGCTGGGATTACAGGCGTGAGCCACCGCTCCTGGCCGGCTTATTTAAATCTTAAAAGACCCTGTGAGACACTTGGCATTAACCTCATGTAGCGTAATGTTTACTAACCATTCCCATAACTCAGGCAAGTTTTCCTTATAGAATAGTTGGCTGTACAGTGATCACCTCAGTGAATATTGTGTATTCAGTTCCAGACCACAGCAATAAAGTGAATATTGCAATGAAGAAAGTTATACAATTTTTTTGTTTTCCCAGTGCATGTAAAAGTTATGTTTACACTGTACTGTAGTCTATTAAGTTTTTAATAGCATTATGTCTAAAAAACCCAATGCATACACCTTAATTAGGAAATACTTTGCTCTCATTAAGAAGCGGGCAAAGGATCTGAATAGACATTTCTCAAAAGAAGACATACAAATGACTGACAGATATATGAAAAAACACTCAAAACACTAATTATCAGAGTAATGAAGATCCAAGCCAGATGAGATATTATTTTACCTCAGAATGGCTATTATTAAAAAGACAAAAATAACAAATACTGATGAGTATGTGGAGAAATAGGATCTCTTATACACTGTTGGTGGAGATGTAAATTAGTAGAACTATTATGCAAAAATGTATAGAGATTTCTCAAAGTCTAAAAAAAAAGAGAGATCCACTATGCAGTCCAGCAATCCCATTACAGGATATTTATGCAAAGGAAAATAAATCAATCTTTCAAAGACATACCCTCCACCCACACGTAGTCTATACTAGACTGCAGTATAGTGTAAACGTAACTTTTACATGCACTGGGAAAACAAAAAATTTGTGTTACTTGCTTCATTGCAATACTCACTTTATTGCAGTGGTCTGGAACCGTATCCACAATATCTTGGAGGTATTATCTTACAGCCAACTATTCTAGAAGGAAAACTTGCCTGAGTTATGGGAATGGTTAGTAAACATTATGCTACATGAGGTTAATGCCACATTATTGCAGCACTATTCATAACAGCCAAGATATGGAATCAATCTAAGTGTTCATCAAAGGATGAATGGATAAAGAAAATGAGATGTATGCATACACAATGAGATACTATTCAGTCATAAAAAGAATGAGATCCTATCATTTGCAGCAACATGGATGAAACTGGAAGTCATTATGTTAAGTGGACTAGGCCAGGCAGCGAAAGACAAATATTGCATGTTCTTATTCATTTGTGGAAGCTTAAAATAGTGATCTCATGAAGGCAGAGAGTAGAACAATATTACCAGAGGGCTAGGAAGGGGATGGGGGAATGAAGAAATGTTGGTAAATGGGCACAAACATACAGTTAGATAGATGGAATACATTCTATCACAGTAGGGTGACTATAGTTAGCAATAATTTACTGTATATTTCAAAACAGCTATAAGGGAAGATTTGAAATGTTCCCAACACACAAAAAATGTTAAATATTTGAGATGATGAATATCCTAAACACCCCGATTTGATCATTACACCATTGTATGCGTATATCAAAATATCACATGCGCCTGATAAATATGCACAACTATTATGTACCAATAAAAGGTTAAAAAATGCTTTGTTGCTAAACAATGCTAATGATCATCTAAGCCTTCCTTCGGCAAGTCCTAATCTTTTTGCTAGTGGAGGATTATGCCTTGAGGTTGATGGCTGCTGACTGATCAGGGTGGTTGTTGCTGAAGTTTGGGGTGGCTGTGGTAATTTCTTAAAATAAGACAACAGTGAAGTCTGCTGTGTCAATTGATGCTTCCTTTCACAAAGGATTTCTCTGTAGCATGCCATGCTGTTTGATGGCATTTTCCCCACGGTAGAACTTCTTTCAAAATTGAAGTCAATCCTGTCAAACCCTGCCGACGCTTCATTAACTAAGTTTATATAATATTCCAAATCCTTTGTTGTCCCTTCAACAGTGTTCACAGCATCTTCACCAGGAGTAGATTCTATCTCAAGAAACCACTTTCTTTGCTCTTTCACAAGAAGCAACTCCTCATCCATTAAAGTTGGATCCTGAGATTGCAGCAATTCAATCGTATCTTCAGTCTCCACTTCTAGTTTTAGTTTCCTTGGTATTTCCTCTGTATCTGCAGTTACTTCCTCCACTGAAATCTTGAACCTCTCAAAGTCATCTACGAAGATTGAAATTAACTTCTTCCAAACTCTTGTTAATGTTGATATTTTGACCTCCCACCATAAGTTGTGAATGTTTTTAAGGCATCTAGAATGGTGAACTCTTTCCTGAAGATTTTCAATTACTTTGCCCAGATCCATCAGAGGACTCACTATCTATGGGAGATGTAGCCTTAGGAAATGTATTTCTTAAATAGTAAGACTTGAAAATTAAAATGACTCCTTTATCCATGGGCTACAGAATGCATGTTGTGTTAGTAGGCATAAAAGCAACATTAATATTCTTGTACATCTTCATCAGAGCTCTTGGGTGACTAATGCATTGTCAGTTAGCAGTAATATTTTGAAATGAATCTTTTTTTCCTGAGCAGTGGGTCTCAACAGTGGAATTAAAATATTTGTAAACCATACTGTAAACAGATGTGCTGTTATCCAGGGTTTTTTTTTTTTTTGCATTTATAGAGCACAGGCAGAGTAGACTTAGTATCATTCTTAAGGTCTCTAAGATTGCTGGAATGATAAATAAGCATTGACTTCAACTTAAAGTCACCAGCTGCATTAGCCCCTAACAAAGGAGTCAGCCTGTCTTTGAAGTTTTGAAGCCAGGCATTGACTTCTCACTAGCTATGAAAGTCCTAAATGGCACCTTCTTCTGATAGAAGGCTGTTTTATCTATATTAAAAATATATCATTGAATGGAGCTACTTTCATCAATGACATTTGCTAGATCTTCTGCATAACTTGCTGCAGCTTCTGCATCATCACTTGCTGCTTTGGACCTTGCACTTTTGTTTTATAGAGATGGCTTCTTTCCTTAAACCTCATGAACCAACCTCTGCTAGCTTCAAACTTTTCTTCTGCAGCTTCCTCACCTCTCTCAGCCTTTACAGAATTGAACAGAGTGAGGGCCTGGCCTGGATTAGTCTTTGTCTTAAGGGACTGTTGAAGGTGATTTGCTCTATCCAGACCATTAAAACTTTCTCCGTATCAGCAATAGGACTATTTTACTTTCTTGTCTTTTGTGTGGTCACTAGAGTAGCACTTTTAATTTCCTTTGCATTCATGACTTGGCTAACTGTTTGGCGCAAGAGGCCTACCTTTTGTCCAATCTTGGGTTCAACATGCCTTCGTAACTAAGCTCAACCATTTCTAGCTTTTGATTTAAAGTGAGAGACATGCAACTCTTCCTTTCCCTTGATCACTTAGATGGCATCATAGGGTTATTAACCTGGCCTAATTTTAATATTATTGTGTCTGAAGAATTGGAAGGCTGACGAGAGTGAGAAACAGGGGAACAGTCAGTCGATGGAACAGTTAGCCCACTTATACTTTTTGATTATGTTTGCCATCTTACCGGGGTGTAGTGTGTGATGCCCCAAAACAATTACAATAGTAACATCAAAGATCAGTGATTACAAAGCACCATAACAGATAAAACCATATAATAATAATGAAACAGTTTGAAATATTGTGAAAATTGCCCAAATGTGACACAGAGATATGAAGTGAGCACATACTGTTGGAAAATTGCCAATAGACTTGCTTGACACAGGGTTGCCACAGACATTCAATTTGCAAAAAATGTGATATCTGCAAAGCACAATAAAGTAGAGCACAATAAAATGAGGTATGCCTGTATTAGGGCTTGGTGGGGAGCCACCTACCTGCATAGGATGTCTGGACACCAACAGATTAAATTTTTGTAGAAACAGTCATCATCATTCTTATTGGGTGGTCACCAGGCAAGGGGCTGCCATAGATGGAACAAAGTTTCTTCTACTTAGAGACTGGTTTTAATAGTAGGACTTGCATGCCTATATTGAGAAGTTCTCTGTTGAGGAAAAGCAAGGCAGTTGCCTGGCAAAGACTTTTGTTCAACATTGTTCCTGGGCTCACAGATCACACCCCTTGCACTTTTGCAGCATATGCATTGGGGTGTGCACTGGGAATGGAGGAAATGCTTATTGAAAAACTCTCCAGTATCAGGTCAAACTACAGAAAACCATATCAAATCCACTGTGTTTCCTCCCTTATCTCCTTCCAAGTCTTCACTATCCTCCAACTGAAAAACACACACATAGTCTCTCTCTTCCAATTTTATGCACAATTGTGAACATCTTAAATTGTTAGAACCTGGGAGGAAACCCTCACTATGCAACAACAACAACAACAACAAAAAAGCCCTAGGACTTTTCTCATCTCCCCTAGTGGAAAATATTTGTTTCTTCCTAGGGAGGATGGGGAAGAGTTGGGGGAAGGAGTGGGTTGTCTTTCTCTCTTGAACAGGCTCAGTCACTACTAATGACACTAAAATAAAGAAGGAAAATCCTCATATTTCATATGGGGTTTTCATATTGGAAGAGGCTGGGTGACTGCATCTAGCTATGCTTCTTTCATGGAACAAAAATTGAAGCATACACAAGTTCATTTACCAAAGTTCCCACAAAAAGTAAATGACAAAATGTACATTAAAATTCAGGGTTTTTCTGACTCCAACAGTTACGATATTTCCACTCTTCCAAAACATATAGCTTTTGGGCCTGGCTCTAACTAAAGATATATTGTGAGCAAAAGAAAAAAAATGGGCCATTTAAATTTAGCACTGAGACTTGGGGAATACAAGACACGGAATGCATTGTGCAGGAAGAAATAAATCCAAATGCCCTCTTTGTTCTTTATTGCCACTCCCCTCCTCTAATTTAAATGCTCAGCCCAGAGCTCAGGTAGTGGTTGGATTTGGGAGAGTTAAGGAATGTTAACTAAAATAAGCAAAGCCGAGATGGATTCCAATTCCATTAGAGCTCAGCCTAAAAGCACTTTCCTTCATTTGAGGGAAGCAAAGATTAAGTGAAAGACAGTTGCTAGATCCTTCGCTCATTTCCTAGAAGCTAATGGACCATGAGGGGAAGGATGTTTATGCAACTGTACATACAGCCAAAGAACGTGCTCTTAAACTGTTGTCTGGGGGTTACAAATGTGCCTTACTTTCAGAACACACTTTGTGTGATGAAGTGAGGAATTTCAGAAGTCAGTTCCATTCTTTCCTTTTAGCTGGATCCAGATATAGGCATTGAATTGATTGATTGATTGATTTATTTAATGAGCACTAATTAGCTCAGGAAGGAATTACAGAAGTCAACCTGAGACCCAGTATCTGTCAGCTGGGTTCTTATTAGAGAGTCAGTGAGTCAATCTCAGGGGTGACTGATTGATTGACTCACTCGTTTATTTACCTGTTTCCAATTTGCAAGTTTGGGTGCTTGGCAAAGTACTTGGTCAATCTTTCAAGATATGTAGTTTTTAATCTTTCTCTCTCTCTCAACATATCGCAAGACTGAACATTATTTATTAACAGGGTATAGACTGTATTGGAAAGATGTATAACTATATTAAACTCGTAATTTTCAATGGTAATTTATTAGAATGCAACTAAAATACACAACTAAAATACAGTAAGTTTAAAGAAAAATCACAGAGATGAGACTGAACTATGGCAGAAATTCATAAGATAGTTCGTAAATGACTGATACTCAGGAAACAGTTCTATGTGCTGTGGGGGATACATGAAGTTACCTTTCCTTGAAGGAGCTTACACTTGATATGAAAAGACAAGACAAGAATCTTACAGAAGAAAGCCTATACTATTTTATAGACAATATGCTTTCCAAGTTCAGAGGAAGGGCGGGGATGGATGAAGTGGAGACACCATGGGACGACTTCATGGGTGATGTGGAATGTAACTGGATTTGAAGGACAGGAGGGTTTGGAGGGAGGAGACAGGAATGAAGAACACGGTATAAAGAGAATGTGGTGAAGAATCATGGGATGCACTGTTTAGAGGGGGAATGGACCCACTATCCTCTCCTGAACCTGTGGCAGACATACCTGAATCAGTATTGTGGACATTTGCTGGATTAAAAAACTACTTATTTATTTGTCACTCTGCATCTGTTTTTGCTTCCTTGATAATGCTTGCTTTTTGGGAGGCCATTAGTTGTTTGTCATTTATGCTGGTTTGACAGGATTTTCCATCAAAGTGCCTGTGACTCTTAACTAAGTGGTAGGCATGTGATCCAAGTTGGCTCACTGAACCCTCTTAGATGAATTTGAGTCTTTTTTTTTATTTTTTGAGATGGAGTCTCGCTCTCTTTTGAGGCTGGAGTGCAGTGGCATGATCTCAGCTCACTTTAATCTCAGCCTACTGGGTTCAAGCGATTCCCTTGTCTCAGCCTCCCAAGCAGCGGGGACCACTGGTGTGTGCTACCATGCCCAGCTAAATTTTTTTGTTTTGTTTTGTTTTGTTTTTAGTAGAGACAAGGTTTCACTATGTTGGCCAGGATGGTCTCGATCCCTTGACCTCATGATCCGCCTGCCTTGGCCTCACAAAGCGCTGGGATTACAGGCGTGAGCCACCATGCCCAGCCGAATTTGAGCCTTTAAGCAAAGATGGACAATTCAGGTGTTAGCTCATTTACCCTTGTAGTTCTGCCCTACCAGAGCTTTTCATCAGCTCCTGTCCTCTGGAGTTCCTGGCTCCTGGACCTTCTGAGTCTGGTTCTTAGCTGTTGGCTTGATTCTGTGAGCCACCTGATACCCTCACAGTAACTCCTCTTGCTGCTTCAGTTAGCCAGTGACCAGCTGGGGTTTTTAGCTGCAAGCAAAAGAAAACAAACTCTGACTAACTTAAAGAGAAAAATATTGGGAAGATATCAACTGGCTCACAAAACTGATGAGAAGCCTGGGTCAACAAGTTTTAAAACATAGATGGGAAGCAAAGGAAACTGCATAACTGGAATCATAGCCAAGGTCATGTCACATGAAAAGTCCGTCAAGGACGTGTTGGTGCAACCCTGGGCACCTGGCCACTTTCTTTGGACACGAATACTGTCCCTTGCACTATCCTTTGGCCTGTCCCTTGTCCACTGCTGGACACTGGATGCTGTCCCTTCCACTATTCCCACTGGACACTGGAAGAAGATAATTCTGGTGCTACTCACACCAGCTTTGAAGCTCTAGATAGAAAGATCTGATTGGCTAAGCCTAGAATGATTACTTTCTAAAGCTGGTGGATAGATGTACCCTCTCTCATATGGTGGTAGATTCCTCAATTGCACAAAAGGAGTTCAGGTGTTGGTGAAAAACAATCTACTTTAACAGACATGAGGCAGTGGTACTGAGGTGGAGGGTCTCTGGTGGATCTGACTTTTCTCTCTGGCTTGCCACTTATCTCATATTTTGAGCTGGAAACATTAGCTTGCATTTTCTGTAAGATGATCACAAATTTATAGGTTAATAACACTAATAGTGTTATTGATGATGATGATGGTGATAATGATAATAGCAGCTATTTATTGAATGCCTCATATTTTCTAGGCATCCTTTTAGGTGGAAATGCATATCATCTCTAATTCTGAATCTGCACGATGACTCCGTGACATAGGTTTCAACACTCTCTTTTTACAGATGAGAAAGTGTTGGTTTAAAGGGATTAAGATCACTCAACGACATGTGCCACAGTGAGGAATGAAATCCTTGTGTATCTGACACCAAAGGCATTTGGCATTTCCTTTTCCTTTGTGAAACAGTGTCCATTGAGCTTTTTTCTCAAATATGGCTAAGAAAGCCATCCCATGGCTAATTTGTACATTGCTTATCTGATTACAGAGCAGGGCTGACTGCATCAGTGTGGCAGTTCAAAATGGTGGAATTACCTTCCCACCACAGTTGGGAAGACAAGAGATTGTGCCCAGGCAGCCATCAAGCCTTCCAATTATGTATTCTTTTAAACATCATTACACACACACACACACACAGAGCCAGTATGAGCTCTCTTGAAAAATCTTTGAATTGTGGATTTTACATTAAAGTTACATCTTGTAGCTTTAGGGTAAGGCAGTGGGAACAGGAAGGAGTGAGGTTTACCAAACAGAGGTAAAAAAAAGTTTAGGTTTTTCCGCATTCTAGATGTGCTGGAAAAAATAAGATGCAGGTTACTACCTGTTTGATTGCAAGATAAATAAAAATGATTTGGAACTCTGCCTTCAAATTGTAATAACTGCATGCTTGCCTTTGTTATCCCAAGAAAGGGATAATAGAGGTTATGATCTCTCAGAAGGGCTCTGCTGGACATCTCTTGCATAGTAACCACTTCAAATGATCTCAGGCCCTTTATTCCAAGCACTTTGGCAGCTTGAGGCTTAGACCAGCTTGAAGTAGTGGCAATCCAACTACTCCTCTCTTACTTCTTGCCATGGATCTATCTGACTTCATGATGTTGGCCATCTATGGGAATAGCCACAACCCCCAAATGCAAAAGAGCCAATGCCCCATGGTATCACCCATGGCCAATGGGAGAGCGAAACTGATAGACAAAATGCTCCTTCTTTATTTCCCTAGTGGGTGGCTCAGAGATGCACTATAGTAGGTGTCCAGGAAGGGTCTGGGGAATCAAGGAACCAGGATCCCCTAGTAGTGACCATCTCAGGAGCACATCCTTGTGTTGACCATCCTTTCTTTCCTATTTCACTTCCTCTGTCCTTTACTAATTCCTGCTTTCAGGGATAATGTTTCCAGATTAATTATGCATACTTTTAAACATTTACATCAGGTTCTTTTTCAGGGCGCAACTCAGGCAAAGAAAGATTCCAAGCATACTAATAATGAATAACTCAAATTGGCTTAGTATTTTACGATATACTTAGCTTTTGCACACAATACTCCTTTATCTGTACAACAACCTTGTACAGTATGTGGTACATGCATTATTATTATTCCTCTGTCCTAAGCAAAGATTCCAAAAGCTAAGGCAGTTTAATCAAGGTCATACAAAAGTTAATGGTAGATCTGGAGAAAAGAATATTGTTTCTTGAGCACTTAGTTCAGTGTTCATTCTACTCTGACTACATTTAGAGTCCTGGAACACTTCCCTAGAGTTGTGCAAACTGGAACAATATTCCAGAATTTTGCCTTTACTAGACTTCAATTGTTAGTATATTAAACTACATGGTATGTATAGATTAATGATTCAAATGACTGTATGTGCTACTTTATTTGCAGCCCTATGTTTCCTGAAACTTTGCTTTTTTTTTTTTTTTTTTGAGATGGAGTCTTGCTCTGTTGTCCAGGCTGGAGTGCAATGGCACGATCTCAGCTCACTGCAAGCTCTGCCTCCTGGGTTCACGCCATTCTCCTGCCTCAGCCTCCCAAGTAGCTGGGACTACAGGTGCTCCATAAGGCTGGCGTTACCATGACTTTCTAATTTTGCAAATCTGGTAGATATGAAATGGATCTCATTGCTTTTTAAGTATACAATTTCTTAAATGAAGGAGGTTATTTATGAAGTATTCTTTCAACTTGATGACCTTATTAATAGATCAACCTCTCTTCCTACACCCTGCCTGTCATTTAGGTTAAGCCACGAGGGTTAGAGTCACAGGAGAGAAGAGAGCATGTGCTGCCTGGAGCAGCAATGTTTACAAATAGGGATGAAAGAAGGTACGAGGTGCAGGTAATTCTTACCAGCAGAAAGAAGAAGGAGAAGCTTTTCTGGTAGAGATTAGAGGGGAGAGAGCAGAGAGGAGAAAGTCTTCTCCACTCCACTATCCTCCAATCACCAATGGCATGGGATCACCTGAGGTGAGACTACTTAATATCCAATAAAACAAACCAATTTTTTTTCCTGCACATATGATTTGCTGTTTATAAAAATGGTGACCCATATCCCCAATATCAACATACCTGAGTTCCATCTTCTAAGCCTTTAATAGAGTGTCAGGTGCTATGCCAACTAACACTTCATCTATACTGTTTAATTATCCAAACTGTCATATAGGAGGTGGGGCAATGGGAGTTTTCTTCTTTTACATATGAGGAAACTGAAATATGTGAGGGAACTTGCCCAAAACCACACTGGTAGTAAATAATGGAGCTACTATTGTAATCCAGACGTGACTAACTCCAGACAGGCACCTCTGACCACTGAATTACCCACACTTTAATTGAAGTACCTGTTGGTAGCAGTCTTATAGGAGAGTGCTGGGCATTAGGAAGATAAAATACATTTGAATGCTGTTCCCAGACTTTGAGGTCAGAATAGCTCATGGGACCTTGAGCACGAAGAGGTTATACATTTTGGCAAGTGATTTTATCTTGATTGCCTGGGATGACTATAGTCAGTCTAGATACAGGCAGGCAATAAATTCAGGAAGCCTTCCAGGATATGGTAGATTTCATCATCAGGTGAAAGAGTTAACTAAAGGATCATAGAGGATAGTCATTAAGAACTTGGGCTCTGGAGCCAGTGAGACAAAGTTTTGAGTCCTGATCTCTGTTATTATTATTTTTTACAACCTTAGGCAAGTCACTCATCTTCCCTAAGCTCTTTTATGATCTGTCAAAAGTGGATAATTATATATGCTATATACAAATATATATACTTGTGAATTAAATGAGCTACTGTAAGTGAAGTCTTTTGTGCAGTACCAGGTATACAGTAAATGCTACATAATGGGAGCTGTTAGATAATGAGATGGTAGCTGGCAGGTCTGGCAGTATGCAACTACCATGGAGTAGTACCTAAGAAAATGGCTGCTGACTTTTGCAATGTGAAATCACCATGAGGAAACTTTGACAAGTAGTCAATGGACATCCAACTGTGGACTTTTGAAAAAAGGTCTATCACGTTGGCAGCATTTCATCTCAAAAACACATCCACATCCATGCACCTAGGCATTGAGTTCAGTTGCCATGCCCATGTGGCTTACTTTGGAAGGAAGGGAGCTGAGGCAGTTTCTTTGATATTACTGCTGAGGGAATGTCTCTAAGGACATCTGTTTTCATAGCTCTTTTATGTTGGCTTCAGAAAAACTTGTAAGTGAGGTCAGTACCTCTTTGGCTATTTTGAAGGTTTGTTCTTTGTAGTGACATGTTCTCAAGTCTTCTAGAGGTGATTTTTAGAAAATAATGAGAAGAAGGAAACCAGCATTCCAATTGGGTAAAGTCTTACAATTTCCTCATGGGTGGAGAAGGGTATGATTTCTGAATGGGGAAAAGAGATATGATGCTTTCTAATGAGCTGTTCTTTGTTTAAGATAATGGCACTGTTGACCTGCAGTCCTTGGCTATGATGGTTGATTCATTTTATCACTGTTGGGTTGGATCAATACTGAGCTTCCTACCTTAATGCTCCCAAGGTAGATGTTGGGATGATGGTGTTTGGCTGCCTGTCTGGGGAATCACTCTTTATCTCTTGGCCTCATTTTTTCCTAGGATGTAACTGTAGAGCTAACCAACAGAACTGACTGGCCATGGCATGTGTTTTATCGCTGTGTGTATTTCCATAAAATTGCAATTTCTCCATTCAGGCCCTAAGAATTAAAATCTCGAGCACAAGAGGAGCAGAGGCAGGGAGAACACTGAAAGAAGACCACAAGGTAGTGAAGAATGCTGTCAAGAGGAGATGACTATTTTTATTCTGTCTGCCTGAACAGAGAGCTCTTATGATACATTGAGAGAGCAGGTGAGACCCGGTGCTCAGATGAGACATTAGCAGTGAGGCAGCCACACACCCGAAAGGTCAAATGCTCATTGTCCTCCTGTCTCAGAGAGCCTGATATTGACTGCAGAGCTCCCTCGTTGTTTCTTTCCTTCCATCAAACTGCTTTTATACAAGAGCCATTAGCCCCAGCTCTTCCTGTCCTGGAAGGGCCAGGATTAGAGTGGGCTGGGCGGTAACAGGTACTTGGAAATGACAGCTTTTGTCAGTTTATTGCCTTTGAAAAGTAAGCATCAGAGAGAGGGGGGCAAAGCCCTAAATACAGGCGTGGGTAAAGGGAAGGGGATATGACATTCTTTATTGAAAACTAAAAGAGTAAGAGTTTTACCTCTTCCTCTAGCTACCCATTTTTCCTCTCTTTTATTAATTTTATAGAGGAGTAAAGGTCAACCCAGAGCTTCTGTCTGAACTGACTTTTGTTCCAATAATTATATACCTCATCCTACTTGTTCCCGTGTTCTTTTTGTCCTCCCTAAGCAGCTTCTCTTGAGCATTTGCTACATTTAAAACTTTACCGCAAACTTTCCTTTTCCCCCTCCACAAAAAGGGCTTCTAAATCTAAGTGAATTTCTGCTCTTTCCTCCCAGCCTAACTGGTGCCTACTTTGCAGATGTCAGCTGGTCTAGTTTACACCCAGGTCCTGTTACTGAACATTAAACCCAGCATTCTCTATGGGTCCAGAGTAATTTGCTTTTTAAAGGAACAGGGACAATGTGGTGTAATTTGTGTGGTCTGTCACCTATAAATGGTTGTGAAGGCTTATGATAGTTCTTTTGAAATTGTAACTTAAACGACTGAAATAAATTGCCTTAACAAATGGCCTTGTGAAGCACTACTATTGTCAAACTACATTTCACTCTCTTGGGGGAATCCACAGAAGAAGATTTAAGTAAAGATGAATGCAGTTGAGTCTTTTCAGACCAATTCCCAAAGGCCATTCTGGGCCCTGAGATATTTCCCAGAAATTGTTGCCATTAAATCTAAAAAACGGGGAAAGTCGTCTCAATATGAGAGACTCAGAGGCCTTCAGTCAGGTTTGTCTTTGGGCAAGTTCTAACCTGTGTGAAGCATTGTTGAACTGTAAGAAACCATTTTGCTGGAGATCACAGAATTTGGCCTTTATCTCTTGGTAAAATCACAATGAGTTGTTCATTGTAGCTATTTAACAAATGTATGGAAACCATAGAAATTTGGCCCCTTCTGCTGATTACTACATGCTGAAGTAAAATGCTATGTGGAGGTTCATGAGGTGATGAGCCTCACCTCACCTTCAGAATTTCTTTGCTCTAATCTCAGTAATCATCCTTCACCCAGAAATCCTCCTCCCACACCCAGGATCATCCATGTTACATGTTGAAGCTTGTTTTTCAAACATCTCTTCTTGGAATGGTGTATTAGTGAGATTTGCTGTGTAACACATCACCCCAAAACATAGTGGCTTAAGAAGTAACCATTTATTTACCTTATAATTCTGTTGGTTAGAAATCTGAACTGGGTTTGGCTAATTGGCTTTTCTAGTCTGCATTGAATTCATTTATTCATCTTCTCTCAACTGCCAAGCAGTCTTGCAGCTGGTTGGTTTGGTTGGCTTCAGTGGAGATAGCTTTATCTCTGTTCCATATGGGAGGTCATCCAACAGCTGGTTAGCCCAGACTTGTTCCTATGGCCACTGGGCAAGATTCTGAGGGAGTATGGATGTGGAAGCTGCAAGGTTTCTTAAGGCCCATGCTCAGAAACTCACACGCATTCCCTATGGCCACATTCTGTTAAGCAAGCAAGCCCCAAGGCCAATCCTGATTGAAGGGGTGAAGAAATCAACTCCACCTCTTTGTGGGAGAATCTGCTTAGTCACATCACTAGTGATTTGGATACCAGGAGGGGCATGAATGAGAGACCTTGTTTTTTTTTTTCAAACAATGAAAACCTTGCTGTGTCTATATATGTAGGGTTTTTTTGTTTTGTTTTGTTTTGTTTTGTTTTGGCCTGGAGGAGACTTTTGCTCACTTGGGATAGCTTTTTAAGCCAATGGAGGCTTACTCTCTGTAGAATTGAGGAAAACACTAGATTGCATTTTTAAGGAGTTTCAAAATATAGGCCTATAGTTTGACAGTCTCCATGGGACTGAAGTGCCTTCTCTGTCTCTAATTACCGATGCCAAGTTCAACACAAGTGCTCAATGGGGCTGGGTTCGTATGGATGTTCTTTTTAGTACCTACATCACAGTAACATCATCTCTGCTGCTGGTTTTCTGTCATCCCCAAACTGATATTATAAACTACTGCCAAAGGACAGCACACCCAAATATCTATCATCTAATTACATATGTTTTGCTTTATCTGTGGTGATTCCCAATCACTTGCTCTGTTGGTATTTCTATATTCATTCCATTTGTGCTTATTGCGCAGGCAGATATTATCCAAGGAATGGAGCTATCTCTATGGCTGGGGAGGTTAGAGTGAGTGAAATCTTGGCTCACACTGCTTTTTTTTTGGATCAGCCTGCTTGAGGAGCTGCCTAGTGCCTATATGGGAGAAAATGTAGGAAAGTGCTGGGACCAGGCTGATTGTCCGAAGTTGGGATTTCTTATGGAAAACACATTAAAAATCTTTCCCTGAACATCACATCACATACATCTGAGTTCAATGCAAATGTCAAGACAAATCTAGCAGTTGCTTTTTTTTTTTTGATTACTTACTCTTTTGGACTGCCCCCATCTGCTTTCCTTCCTTACAGAATAATCAACAGTTGACGGCATAATGCATGCATGGTGCCTTATTTATGGTTTTTTATAGAGCCTGTTGCATGCTTCATTGTGCTTTATGAAACTCTAATCTATTCAGATTATAAATCTTCTCTTCTCCTTTCTGGAAGCAGCTTCCTGCAGGACCTAAAATGTAGTAAATATTAAAATGGTAATGCTTTAAAATTGTACTGTGGGGTTGAAGAGTTAATCTTCTAATAATAAGGGCCTCCTATGAGACAGGCACTGCCTAGGTGCATTAAATGCATAAATACAAAAATAAATAATTCTCACCGTGACCCTTCAAGTTGGGTTTGGTGGTCCTTGTTTCATTGATGAGGTAACTAAAGCTCTTAGCAGTTAATTAACTTACAAGAGCACAGAATCACTGTGTTGCTAAACCAGAATGGAAACTAAAGTCAGCCTGACTCCAGAGCCAGTTCTTTTTCTACTACAATAGAATTCTTAGTATGATAATGGCCTCTGACTGCTGAGTCACTGCCACCATCATTTTGTAGGAATGCACTTACTTTTTCCTGGAAGAAACAGGGCAATTTATCCCCTCATCTCCTCATCTTTATGATTTCATGACATAGCTATGAGATAGAAGTCATCTTTTAAAAACTCACATGGGATTGGAATGGTAGACATTGCACAGACCTAGGGGAAAGGCACTGACATAGTAGGGGACATGAGGTGGGTGGAGAGATTCAGAAAAAAAGCTTCTCTGCCAATCTTGAAAGGATGCAGTTTGAGAATTACATATATTAAAACTGAATGCTAAACTGGAAGAATGTACATCATTAAAAGGTTGGCCAGTGTCAGTGTCTTTTAAAAACTCTCAGACATAGACTGTGGCCAGACTGACAACCTCTTCTCTCTCTCTGTCTCTCTCTCTCTCTCTTTGTGGTTTTTTTTTTTTTTGGAGATGGAATCTCGCTCTGTCATCAGACTGGAGTGCAGTGGCATGATCTCGGCTCACTGCAACCTCAGACTCCCTGGTTGAAGTGATTCTCCTGCCTCAGCTTCCTGAGTAGCTGGGATTATAGGCATGTGCCACCACACCCAGTTAATTTTTTTTTTTCTTTTTAGTAGAGATGCAGTTTCACCATGTTGGGAAGGATGGTCTGGATCTCCTGACCTCGTGATCTGCCCACCTCGGTCTCCCAAAGTGCTGGGATTATGGGCATGTGCCACTGCACCTGGCTCCTCTTCTCTCTTGACCCAGAATTGGGTCTGGATGATCTTGCAAGTCCTTGGTGATTTTCTCAAATGAAGGCATCAGGTCTGACTCCACTTTTCTCTTCCTAATACATCTCTTTATTATTATTATTGTTATTGTGAGTTGAAGTCAGTTACATCATAGCTTCTCTGGCAAATCAGACGATCAGCTGTATGTAGGCAGTCCAGCCTTTCTCTGTACCCTGATGCTTCTAGGAGTGCCTTTGCTCCAGAGCAGGGTGCTTCACTCCATTAGCTCTGTTCTAGCTGAAAATCATAGGTTTTATTTCAAAGCTCTTTGGTTCCAGAACAGTATTTCCAAAAGGTGTTCCAGAACAGCACCTTCTCAAGTCTGGGAAGCTGTTGGAAATTAGCAACATGCACTGGTCTATGAAAGGCTCGTAGAAATGTTGTGTTTAATGCACTTGCTAAACGGTTTAATTCTGGGTGGAAATCAAAAGTTCCACTTTGGACCTGTTATGTTTGAGTTGTGTATTATATATTTGAGTGGAGATATCCAGGGAGCAAGTGGATCTACGAGTCTGGCACTCAGGGGAGAGATAAAGACTAGAGAGAAATGTTAGAAAATTATCAGCATATAGATGTTTTCTAGTGCACTGGGACTCCCCCTATTATAAACAGAAAGGAGCAGAGGGCCCAGTCTGGAGCCTGGAACACTCTAGGGAACACATGGCTTCAAGGTGTAATAAAGTCACATTAAATAGCATGGAAAACTTAAAAAAAAACACACACAAAGGAGATGTATTAATTATACTATTAAAACATAAAAGTTGACCTAGATAATATTCATTTATATAAAACCATGGAAAGTATTCAGTGTTTTTACATTTAACTTTGGGCCTAATAATTTCAAAACAGTGACAGCTTTGCTGAAAATAATGTCTTAGATTAAAGAATTTTTCTGCTTCTGACAAACTCTCTTCTCAATAGTCCATAAGAGAGAATAGACAAACTTTTTTTTACAGGTCCTGCTGTTTATGGTCCCTGTGGAGCCTTTTTAATTTTGAGTCTGGATGAATTGCTTTGGCTTCAGAGGTTGTGAGGAAGATACAGAAAAGTAGAAGAAAGAAATAAAAGAAATAAAAATGCAAGCTGAAATGAGCAAAGGGACACATCCATGATCACACATACAAATGTATAGAAAGTGGTGGGGAAATATAATAATTAATACATGCCTCATTGAAGGAAGAAATGTAAAAATATAGTCACTAGAACCTACATTCAATGGGGGACAATTAAAATATAATTAGCATCATGAAATCTTATATTTTCCCTGACTTTTAAAAAGTAATTTTTAAGGTGATACTGTGGAATATTGGAAAAATGTCCCCCAAAGATGTGTGATATGGTTTGGCTGTGTCCTCACCCAAATCTAATCTTGAATTGTAACTCCCACAATTCCCACATGTCATGGGAGACACCCAGTGGGAGGTGATTGAATCATGGGGGTGGGTCTTTCTTGTGCTATCCTTGTGATAGTGAATAAGTCTCATGAGATCTCATGGTTTTATAAAGGGGAGTTCTTCTGCACACAGTCTCTTGCCTGATGCCATGTAAGACGTGACTTTGCTTCTCATTCGCCTTACACCATGATTGTGAGGCCTCCCCAGCCATGTGGAACTCTGACTCAGTTAAATCTCTTTCCTTTATAAATTGCCCAGTCTTGGGTATATCTTTATTAGCAGCATGAGAATGAATGAATACAATGTGAGTAGGGCTTTTTAGTTATCTTTTCCACTTTCCACATTATTTTTCACAGCACTTCTCCCAGATTTCCAGTCTCTTATCCTGCCTGATTATCTCTGTTAAAGAAAACAATCCTGAGAACCAATTTACACAGAATATACAGTAGTCCCTCCTTATCCACAGTTTTGCTTTTTGAGGTTTCAGTTACCCACAATCAACCGTGGTCTGACAATATGAAATGAAAGATGCCAGAAGTAAACAATCAATGAATTTTAAATTGTGTAGCATTCTAGGCACCCAGGGTCTCACCCAGTCTTTCTGCTCCACCTAGGATGTGAATCATCCCCTTGTCCAGCATGTTCACACAGCCTACACTCCCCACCCTTTACTCAATGAGTAGCCAGCTCAGTTTTCAGATCGACTGTCATGGTATTGCAGTGCTTGTGTTTGTCACCCTTATTTGACTTCATAATGCCCCCAAAGTGCAAGGTACTGATGCTGACACATTGCTATAATTGTTACATTTTATTATTGTTGTTGTTAATCTCTTTGTGGGTCTCATTTATAAATTAAACTTCATCATGGGTATGTATGGATAGAAAAAAGAAAGCCAGTTTTTATAGGATTTGGTACTACCCATGGTTTCAGGCATCCACTGGGGGTTTTCAAACATGTGTCCCACGGATAAGGGGGGGACTACTATACAATTCATTCATTTATTCATTGATTGCTGATTAATTTCCTCATTCAGCAAACACTTGCTATGTCCTAGGCACTGTTCTAGTTCAAAGATTACAGCTGTGGACAAAATTCTATACATAAAATATCTGCTTTCATGGAATTTACATTCAAGTTGGAATGGAGGTAAAATAAATAAATATAGAAATAAGGGACATATGTGTCAGATGGTGGTAATTCTATGAAAAACTATAAAGCTGGAAAGAGGAGGGATGGTGGTGGAGTTGAAATTTCAGTAGGGCCATCATGGAAGGAATTGCTGATATTTCAGCAAAGATCAGAAGAAAGTAAAGAAGAGAGCTGTGCAGATATAGGGGGCAATGTATCTATTATCTTTGTTGGGGTAGCAGGGAGAAGAAAATGTTAAAGAAATAAAATGTTAATAACGGCATTTCAGATGATAACTAGGAAGACAATTTTGTTGCAAAGACCTTCTTGGAGTCCTGTGTATCATTGCCATGGAAGTCACTGCCAACACTACCAGTGGGAAAGGCCAATCCAGGATAGAAGTTTTGAGTCATTACTTACAAAGATGAAGAGTCTGCTCTCTGGCAGATGACAGCCAATGAATGGATCTGTTGTAAAAAGTCAAAGGCTCCCAGGAGCATGATAGGATGACAGGAGGCATTTGAACATTATTAAGCAGAGAGAGAGAGAGAGAGAGAGAGAGCAAGAGAAGAGAGAGAGAGAGTCCACAGGGATTTATTTACTCACATCATCACAAACAGGGCTGGTTGCTTTAAGCAGTCAGAAAACCTGGTTTGGAGTAAAAAATAGTGGTTGAGTGTGAATGCCAAGCTCTGAGTGGTAGACATGAGGCAGGTTTCTGAATCTGCTCTCACAGAGGTGAAGTAGGCTGCCCTTCCACTTTTTTGTGGACTGGGAATTGTGTACAGCTCATTGTTTTTGGGTTAAGAGCAAAAGCTTTGGAGCCAGATTTCTAAGATTCAAATTTAAATTTAAATTCTATCCCTTACCTGCTGTATGAACATAACCAATTCCCTTAACTGCTCTGTGATTCGGTTTTCTCATCATCATCTTCTTTGTCATCATTGTCGTTGTCATCATCATCATCATCATCATCATCTGATTCTGGTTCCTATTCCTTCAGTGGCTTTTCCCTTTAGTTGGACACTTTTGTCTGCAGCTCTTTCTCTCCCTGTATATTCCTGTGCCTGCCAAGTTATTCCCCAGCACCAGATTGGGCTTTCCTTGGTGTCTGGATTCCTCCTGAGGAGACATCCTGGATATCACCTGGATACAGGCTGTTTCAATTCAATTGGATCCAAAGTCAACAGATTGTGCTCCCTACAGGAGGAGAGAGTTGGGGATTTAATGTGTTCAGAAAATAAACTCATAGCTAGCATAAAAAGAAAACATTTCCCTTAACAATCTTTATGAACTTATTTAGTTTAGGGTTTAAAGAAAATGTAGAGGCATCATATGTATCATAGAAATTATAGCTATTATTTTTTGAATGTGCACAATGCACTTGGCACAAGGCTGGATTTTTAAAGAGTACAAATCTCTTAGCAATTCTGATAGGTAGATATTCTGATGAGGAAGTATGAGGAAACTGAAACTCATAGTAATGACAGATTTATAAGGGACAGTGCTAGCTCATGCTCTTTCTCTGACACAATTTTCTCCCATATATTGGTTTGATCATTTTTCCTGACCTCTAGATGCCCTATACATGTGTATGAAGCATAACTCAGTTTTAGATGGTAAGGGCAGCTTTTTTCAGTTAACAAATTTAATTATTTTCTTCCCATGAAAGTAATACATGTCCAATATAGAAAATTTTGACATAGTAGATAAGTTGTCCAAGGTCATGCTGATTTGATCGGTGGCAGAGTCAAGGCTCAGCCTTTCCCAGAAACTATATTCTTAGCCACTATTTTGTACAAAACCATTTCCCCATGTTGGTCTCCTTTGGCTGACTCACCCACAGGGTCAAATACATTGTTATTTAACATCTTAGTTCAGGGCACTTGTTTGGTTTTGCACAGTTTCATTTGTCTTTAACATACATGAAAAGTATGGAACTTCTCTTGGCCAAATAAGCAGCCAATTTGGGGGTAGTAACATTCTCCAGATTAAAAATGTAACTGGAAAAGCCAGTAATGCTAATGGAATTGATGTCCATACATGATACATTGGCTGCTTTGAAAGATTGTCTAGTGATCTGTGAAGTCATGTCTATGCATATATGCATATTGATAAATTGTTAGCATTGCTTGACTGGGAGTGTCTCAGGTCACCTCCCTCTTTACTTGTAGTTCTCCAAAGTCTACTTCTGCTAATTGGAATTGTTTTTGAGAATTATACTTTAAGGTAGTGATGGATAAATACATTATCACATTTAGTTTACTTTGTAAATATTGGTTTACTTCTGTTTGTTTTCAATCATAATGAAATGCAATGAAAGCCCTATGAAGTGACAGAAAATGTGAATCAGGGCCTCAGACCCTTGCTTTGTACATTATGAATTACACTAGCCAATAACTAGTGGCTTTTTCATTTCTCAGATTACTTGAAACCCTCCATCAATCACAACAGTAGGAGAAATTTTAGTCCCTGGGATCATGTTTTTTTTTTTTTAATATATTATTATTATTATACTTTAAGTTCTAGGGTACATACACACAACATGCAGGTTTGTTACATATGTTTACCTGTGCCATGTTGGTGTGCTGCACCCATCAACTCGTCAGCACCCATCAACTTGTCATTTACATCGGGTATAACTCTCAGCACCATCCCTTCCTCCTCCCCCCTCCCCATAATAGGCCCCAGTGTGTGATGTTCCCCTTCCTGAGTCCAAGTGATCTCATCGTTCAATTTCCACCTATGAGTGAGAGCACGCAGTGTTTGGTTTTCTGTTCTTGCGATAGTTTGCTAAGAATGATGGTTTCCAGCTGCATCCATGTCCCTACAAAGGACACAAACACATCCTTTTTTATGGCTGCATAGTATTCCATGGTGTATATGTGCCCTCTATCACTGATGGACATTTGGGTTGATTCCAAGTCTTTACTATTGTGAATAGTGCCGCAATAAATATACGTGTGCATGTGTCTTTATAGCAGCATGATTTATATTCCTTTGGGTATATACCCAGTAATGGGATGGCTGAGTCATATGGTATTTCTAGTTCTAGATCCTTGAGGAATCGCCATACTGTTTTCCACAATGGTTGAACTAGTTTACAATCCCACCAACAGTGTAAAAGTATTCCTATTTCTCCACATCCTCTCCAGCACTTGTTGTTTCCTGACTTTTTAATGATTGCCATTCTAACTGGTATGAGATTGTATCTCATTGTGGTTTTGATTTGCATTTCTCTGATGGCCAGTGATGACGAGACAGGGATGCCCTCTCTCACCACTCCTATTCAACATAGTGTTGGAAGTTCTGGCTAGGGCAATCAGGCAAGAGAAAGAAATCAAGGGTATTCAGTTAGGAAAAGAAGAAGTCAAATTGTCCCTGTTAGCAGATGACATGATTGTATATTTAGAAAACCCCATCATCTCAGCCCAAAATCTCCTTAAGCTGATAAGCAACTTCAGCAAAGTCTCAGGATACAAAATTAATGTGCAAAAATCACAAGCATTCTTATACACCAGTAACAGACAAGCAGAGAGCCAAATCAGGAATGAACTTCCATTCACAATTGCTTCAAAGAGAATAAAATACCTAGGAATCCAACTTACAAGGGATGTAAAGGACCTCTTCAAGGAGAATTACAAACCACTGCTCAGTGAAATAAAAGGGGACACAAACAAATGGAAGAACATACCATGCTCATGGATAGGAAGAATCAATATCATGAAAATGCCCATACTGCCCAAGGTCATTTATAGATTCAATGCCATCCCCATCAAGCTACCAATGAGTTTCTTCACAGAATTGGAAAAAACTGCTTTACAGTTCATATGGAACCAAAAAAGAGCCCGCATTGCCAAGACAATCCTAAGTCAAAAGAACAAAGCTGGAGGCATCATGCTACCTGACTTCAAACTATACTACAAGGCTACAGTAACCAAAACAGCATGGTACCAAACAGAGATATAGACCAATGGAACAGAACAGAGTCCTCAGAAATAATACCAGACATCTACAGCCATCTGATCTTTGACAAATCTGAGAAAAACAAGAAATGGGGAAAGGATTCCCTATTTAATAAATGGTGCTGGGAAAATTGGCTAGCCATAAGTAGAAAGCTGAAACTGGATCCTTTCGTTACTCCTTATACAAAATTAATTCAAGATGGATTAGAGACTTAAATGTTACACCTAATACCATAAAAACCCTAGAAGAAAACCTAGGTAATACCATTCAGGAGATAGGCATGGGCAAGGACTTCATGTCTAAAACACCAAAAGCAATGGCAACAGAAGCCAAAATTGACAAATGGGATCTAATTAAACTAAAGAGCTTCTGCACAGCAGAAGAAACTACCATCAGAGTGAATAGGCAACCTACAGAATGGGAGAAAATTTTTGCAATCTACTCATCTGACAAAGGGTTAATATCCAGAACCTACAAAGAACTCAAACAAATTTACAAGAAAAAAAACCAAACAACCCCATCAAAAAGTGGACAAAGGATATGAACAGACATTTCCCAAAAGAAGACATGCATACAGCCAGCAGGATCATGTTTTGAAAAATTTTTGGAGGAAGGAGGTGGTAAAATTGGATATATCTCAGGAAATATAGCAAATTCATTTCCTGCCAGTTGTAGAGAGTGAAGTTTTGGCATCTTCATCAGTTGACGATTGGAGGATAATACTCAGAAGGAACTGAAATCAGAAAGAAAGCTGATTTTTAGCAAAGTCATCAACAGGTCATGATATTAGAGACTGGGACCTATTTCTCATGCCTGAGGCGGAATAAAACAAAATACAGCTTCTTGCCATAAACATATTTAGAGAAATTTAAGAAATCTCCAGTTACAGTTTGACTGTGGCTCATAAGAATAATATTGCATTTATCTAATCCATAAGTCTGAATGGAATGTAGACAGAAGTAATGACTGTCCACCTACTTGTCATGGTGGATCTTCTTCGCGGAGGCATGGTACAGTAGGAAGAACACTGGTGGTGAAGGCAGAAAGATTTCCTTTGATTCTCAGTTACTCCTCTTACTGATGTGTGATCTTAGCCATGTTAATTAATTTCTCTGAGTCCACATATTCATATCTATAAAATGGAACTAATAAAACATTCCTCAGTGGTTTATTACAAATATTAAATTTTAATGCATGTGTAATGCCTACTGCTCAATAAATCTAGGTCCACAATTTAATTTTCAAAATTGTGAAATCTAAAAGTGGTGAAAGTTGTATTCTTGAAACCCTTTGGATGGCAAAACCTGAACTGTCTGATTTGATTTCATTTGGCAGGAAATTTTTTCCTAATCATGTTGTATTAGTTCGTTTTCACACTGCTAATAAAGACATACTTGAGGCTGGGTAATTTATAAAGGAAAGAGATTTAATTGATTCACAGTTCAGCATAACTGGGGAGACGTCAAGAAACTTACAATCATGGTGGAAGGGGAAGCAAACAAGTCCTTCTTCACATGGCAGAAGGAAGGAGGAGTGCTGAGCAAAAGCGGGAAAAGCCCCTTATAAAACCATCAAATCTCATGATAACTCACTCACTATCACAAGAACAGCATGAGGGTAACTGCCCCTATGATTAAATTACCTCCCTCCAGGTGTCTTCCACAACAGATGGGGATTATGGCAACTCCAATTCAAGGTGAGATTTGGGTGGGGACACAGAGCCAAATGACATCATATGTGAAGCTATTTATAGTCTTTTTCCATTCTGTGTGAATATTAATATTAATGCTGTGTGAATACTAGTGTTTGATTATTTATGTTGTCTCAGCCTCTACAAGGTGTGCTACATAGTGTACAATTTAATATCTTTCTAAAATGTAAAAAATCCTAAATTCTGAACCATATGTGACTCTAAGAATTTCTGATAAGGGATTTTAGGCCTGCATTTCTTTCCTGCTTTTAGAATGAAGAAATATCATTTTTTTTATATTGGCTTATTCTAGTTAATATAATAATATCACAGATACTCATTTTGAGAAAATAATTTTTAGATTTTAAAAAAATCATTTTTGAAGTGATATTTTTGTATTGCCCTGAACTAAGATGAGAACTATCTTAGAATTCTTGACAAAGATCTTAAGACCGAGAACCTGATGGGTTTTATGGTGACATAAAAATATTTCAAACTCTGGTTTAGTTTAACAGAGTTAAAAGAGATCCTTTTACATTAGCCATAGTTACTTAATAAGTATCTGTTGAGATGAGTTGAAATCCTAAGAAATATGCATGAATTTTAGGATAGTATGACAGTAGATGGAGGAAGAAAATTTGAATACGTTCTCATCTTTAACATGCCTGACTCAATTTTTGATCTCTTTTCTGATAAAGTTATATTTTTTATTTAAAAAGGCAAATCAGGTACTTTCTTGATTCTTAACTGCTCACTCACACATAAACATTATTCTCACACTTGGCATTGAATTTGTGTATTTATTGCCAGAACTTGTGAAGACCAAGAAAGCTGAAGATACATATACTAGACAACCCAAAGGTAGGGATAGAGGGGTGTCGGGGGGTGGGTAGGGGGTGGAAACCAGGCACTATCCATGGTACTTAAGCAGTCTGGTTCTTTTGCTGAGAACATAGGCCATTTGCTGAACTATAACAAAAATCAAATGATCAATTGCCTGAAGTACCTGTACCTCATTTAAAGCAAATTCTGTGTTTAATTGAGCCTGTATCAAACAGATCATCCTGTATTGAGAAGATGTTTTTGTAGTTTAAGATTTGTAAGAGAGCTTATCAGTAGTACTCCAAACACATAGTGAATAGACCAGTGTAATTCACAAGCTACTAAGGAGAAATTATTTTGTAGGCTACATACTTACTGGGTAAAAACTAATTTATTTAATTATCCTTTCGAGAGCTCTCTACATTAATTTTATGAATGTAATAGAAACACTGAAAAGGAAAAATAGGAAATTAACTTACATGAAAGTTGGTTATTAATTTTCCCTTCATGTAGAGATACATTTTACTGTGTTTAGAACAATGTAATTTCAGAGACAGTGAAAGTGTCTTAACTCACAAAGGAAGCAAACAGAAATGGAATCAGAGAAAACATATTCTGACCCTTTGAAGTGTTGGGGGTTTCGGCATGTTAAGGTGCTTGATTTTGGTTCTTAGACCACTCTCGGTGCAACTTTCTTCTAAGATAAATAAATATGAGTAAAGGCACAAGGGTAGGTCTTAGGTAAAACCAGGAGATAGTAGAAGTGTGTTTTAATAACTTTATTCACCTTCTTTTTCACCTGTGGCATATTAGTGCTGCCTCAATTCTCTTCTCTCTCCTTTATCAAACCAGCCCTTCCAGGAATGTTTGAATTGGAAACTTTTCCTTGAATTATAGAATGAAAGGCCTTTTTGTGTAATACGATTACAGACACCACAGAATAGGAGGTTTTCCAGGCAAGGGGATTATCTTGGTGCCCATGAAATCACCCAGTGAACTTGCTGGGAGCATGCTAGTTATGACACAGATTTTTTTTTTTTAAGCTCATATTCTGTGGAAAAAATCTAGTAATGACTGAAATCTTGTATCTTTTTTAGCCTCCCACACTCCATTTTTTCACAGTGAGTCAGAGGGACCTTTGAAAAATACAAATTATATCATATTCTTTTTCCTATTTCAAGTGATTTAATGGATTTCCTTTATCCTCAGAAAAAAAGTACCCAGGGTTGTAACATGGCCTATGAGGCAGTGCAATAATATGGCCTCTGGTACTTCTCCCCACTCTTGGCAATCCAGACACATTGGTCTTGTTTAAGTTCTTTGAGAACTGCAGGATGGCAGGAGTAGGTTTTTCTGAGTGCTCTATTTTCTAGTGCCTAGTGAGGTGCCATGATTAGTAAGTATTTTTTTTTTGAGACATAGTCTTGCTCTGCCACCCAGGCTGGAGTGCAATGGCACAATCTCAGCTCACTGCAACCTCTGCCTCCCGGGTTCAAGCAATTCTCCTGCCTCAGCCTCCTGAGTAGCTGGGATTATAGGCACCCATCACCACGCCCAGCTAATTTTTGTATTTTTAGTACAGACAGGGTTTCACCATGTTGGTCAGGCTGGTCTCGAACTCCTGACCTCAGCCTCCCAAAGTGCTGAGATCATTGGGCATCAAATAAGTACTTTTTAAATGCATAAATGAAAAAAGGAATGAGGGCAATGTTGTCACCATTCTAGTCAGTCTTGATAAAACTACCCCTGAAGATGGCTGACTGGAAGCAGCAGCTTTCTATTGAAAGAAAAAAGAAAAGAAAAAAAAAAAGCGTGTGAACCCTTCGCCAACTACCAAGGTATGCAGGTTGTCTCATCAAAGTTGACTAGAAGGCTGGTGTGACTCATGGAGAGAAAGAAGAACAGTGTGGTTCCGCGGCCCCCCTGAGAGCCACACAGGGAAGGGGAACCCACTCCCCTTAGCCAAGGGAGGTGCTGAGTGAGTGTGCTACCCAGACAGGGAAACTACTTTTTCCACAGAACTGTGCAACCCACGGATCGGAAGATGTCACTCGCGAACCCATGCCACTGAGGCCTAGAGTCCCAACTCTGGCATGTGCAGATTCTTACAGCCGCTTAGCTGGAATCTGCTTAAGTCTACCGAACTCCGGATGGGAGGGGCGACCAGCGCCGACTGCCGCTGCCTCCTGTCTAAACCATTGGAGCTCCTTGGGGAGGGACAGCAGCCAGCACTGGGACTCCCAACTGTGGAACACGCTAAGCTCCCTGGGCGGGGTAAGGGCGGCACACAGTTCTATAGCTCCAGGCTGTGCTTTTCCCCTTCTGGAGCCAGGGAGGCTAGAAGGCTTGTTTCCAAGACTTGTCCCCACAGCCTAACACATTGGTTGTGGCAGTCTCTATGGCCAGAGTCTCTATGGCCTAAAGCTGACCTATCCTTACTCACTGGGCGAGGTTTCCCTGCAGGATCTCCAATAACTCCAGCCAGAGGCTCAGGGACAGAATTCGGATCTCCCTGGGTCTGAGGCCTTAGGGGGAAGGGTGGCAGCAGTCTCTCTGGACCAGCAGACTTGGCCTCTTCTCCTCGTAGTTCCGAGGAATCCGGGCAACCCAGACCAGAGGGTTCCCCCCAGCAAAGCACACCCTCTCCACCAAGGGACAAAGTGCTTCATTAAATGGGACCTGCTCCCTGTGCCACCCAACTGGGTGAGACCCTCCAACAGGGGTTGTCAGACACCCTTTGCAGAAGCCATCCTACTGGTATCAGGTTGGTGCCCCTTGAGGTCAGAGGTCCCAGAAGAAGGAGTAGGCATCCATCTTTGCTGTTCTCCAGCCTGCTTGAGTGACATCTCCAGGCCAGGAGCGAATCAGATAAATAGGGTCTGAAGCGAACCCCCAGCAAACTGCAGCAGCCCTACAGAAGAGGGACCTGACTATTGAAAGAAAAACAAACAAGCAGAAAGTGACCACAACAGCATCAACAACAAAAAAGGCCCCAATAAAAACTGCATCCAAAGGTCAGCAGCCTCAAAAGACTGAAACAAGACAAACTCATGAAGATGAAGAAGAATCAACAAAAAAATGCTGAAAACCCAAAGGCCAAAATACTTCTTCTCCTCCAATTAATTGCAACGTATCTCCATCAAGGGTGCAGAACTGGATGGAGGATCAGATGGACGAATTTACAGAAATAGCTTTCAGAAGATGGATAATAAAAAACTATGCTGAGCTAAAACAGCATGTTCTAACCCAATGCAAAGAAGCTGAGAACGTTGATAAAAGGTTGGAGGAATTACTAACTAGAATAACCAGTTTAGAGAGAAACAGAAATCACCTGATGGAGCTGAAAAACACAGCATGAGATCTTCATGAAGCATACACAAGTAGCAACAGCCGAATCGACAAGTGGAAGAAAGGATATTAGAGTTTGAAGTCTACCTTACTGAAATAAGAAATGCATACAAAAATAGAGAAAAAATAATGAAAAGGAATGAACAGAGCTTCCAAGAAATATGGGACTTCGTAAAAAGACTGAACCTATGATTTATTGGAGTACCAGAAGGAGACAGGGAGAATGGAAATGACCTGGAAAACACACTTCAGGATATTATCCAGGAGAACTTCCCCAACCTAGCAAGACAGGTCAACATGCAAATTCAGGAAATACAGAGAACACCATTAAGATACTCCATGAGAAGATCAACCCCAAGACACATAATCATCAGATTCTCCCAGGTCGAAATGAAAGAAAAACTGTTAAGGGCAACCAGAGAGAAAGGCCAGGTCACCTACAAAGGACGCCCATCAGACTAACAGCAGATCTCTCACTAGAAACTCTACAAGCCAGAAGAGACTGGGGGCCAATATCCAACATTCTTAAAGAAAAGAATTTTCAACCCACAATTTCATACCCAGCCAAACTAAATTTCATAAGCAAAGGAGAAATGAAATTCTTTCTAGGCAAGCAAATGCTGAGGGATTTCATTGCTACCAGGCCTGCCTTGCAAGAGCTCCTAAAAGAAGCACTAAATATGGAGAGGAAAAACAGGTAGCAGCCACTGCAAAAACACACCAAAATATTAAGATCAATGGCACTCTGAAGAAACCGTGTCATCTAGTGTGCAAAATAACCAAATAACACCATAATGACAGATCAAATTCACACATAAAAATATTAAACCTTAAATGTAGGTGGGCTAAATATTCCAATTAAAAGACACAGACTGGCAAATTGGATAAGGAGTCAAGACCACAGGTGTGCTGTATTCAGGAGACCCATTTTACATGCAAAGATACACAGAGGCTCAAAATAAGGGGCAAAATTTACCAAGAAAATGAAAAGAAGAAGAAGAAAAAAAAGCAGGGGTTGGAATCCTCGTCTCTGACAAAACAGACTTTAAACCAACAAAGATCAAAAAAGAGAAGGGCATTACATAATGATAAGGGGAACAATTAAAAAGAAGAGCTAACTATTCTAAATATATATGCACCCCATACAGGATCACCCAGATTCACATAACAAGTTCTTAGAGACCTACAAAGAGACTTAGACTTCCACACAATAACAGTGGGAGACTTTAACACCCCACTGTCAGTATGAGACACATCAACGAGACAGAAAATTAACAAAGATATTCAGGACTTGAACTCAGCTCTGGATTAAGTGGACCTAGTAGACGTCTACAGAAGTCTCTACCCTGAATCAAGAGAATACACATTCTTTTCAGTGTCACATGGCACTTATTCTAAAATTGGCCACAGAATTGGAAGTAAAATGCTTCTCAGTAAATGCAAAAGAACTGAAATCATAACAGTCTCTCAGACCACAGTGCAATAAAATTAGAACTCAAGTTTAAGAAACTCACTCAAAACCACAAAATTTCATGGAAATTGAACAACCTGCTCCTGAATGACTCCTGAGTAAATAATGAAATTAAGGAAGAAATCAAGAAGTTCTTTGAAACCAATGAAAACAAAGAGACAATGTACCTGAATCTCTGGGACACAGCTAAAGCAGTGGTAAGAGGGAAATTTATGGCACTAAATGCCCAAATCAGAAAGCTAGAAAGATCTCAAATGACACCCTAACATCACAATTAAAAGAGCTAGAGATGTAAGAATAAACTAGGGCCGGGTGCGGTGGCTCAAGCCTGTAATCCCAGCACTTTGGGAGGCCGAGACGGGCGGATCACGAGGTCAGGAGATCGAGACCATCCTGGCTAACACAGTGAAACCCCGTCTCTACTAAAAATACAAAAACTAGCTGGGCGAGGTGGCGGGCGCCTGTAGTCCCAGCTACTTGGGAGGCTGAGGCAGGAGAATGGCGTAAACCCGGGAGGCGGAGCTTGCAGTGAGCTGAGATCCGGCCACTGCACTCCAGTCCGGGCGACAGAGCGAGACTCCGCCTCAAAAAAAAAAAAAAAAAAAAAAAAA
>NC_045446.1:21485061-21492735 GCF_002776525.5 Piliocolobus tephrosceles
AAAAAAAAAAAAAAAAAAAAAAAAAAAAAAGAATAAACTAATCCAAAAGCTAGCTGAAGACAAAAAAATAACTAAGATTAGAGAAGAACTGAAGAAGATAGAGACATGAAAAACCCTCCCAAAAATCAATGAGTCCAGGAGCTGATTTTTTGAAAAAATTAATGAAATAGACCACTAGCTAGACTAATAAAGAAGAAGAAACAGAAGAATCAAATAGACACCATAAAAAAATGATAAAGGGGATATCACCACTGACCCCAAAGAAATATAAACTATGACCAAAGAATACTATAAATGCCTCTTCGCAAAATAAACTAAAAATCTAGAAGTGGATAAATTCCTGAATGCATACACCCTACCAAGACTGAACCAGAAAGAAGTCAAATCCCTGAATAGACCAATAACAAGCTCTGAAATTGAGGCAGTATTTAATAGCATATCAACCAAAAAAAGCCCAGGACCAGACAGATTCACAGCTGAATTCTACCAGAAATACAAAACGGAGCTGGTTCCATTCCTTCTAAAACTATTCCAAACGACTAGAAACAAGGGACTCCTCCCTAACTCATTTTATGAAGCCAGAATCATCCTGATACTGACTGGCAGAGACACAACAACAAAAAATAAAACTTCAGGCCAATATTTCTGATGGACATTGATGTGAAAATCTTCACTAAAATACTGGCAAACCAAATCCAGCAGCACATCAAAAAACTTACCCACCACGATCAAGTTCACTTCATCCCTGGGATGCATGGCTGGTTCAACATATGCAAATCAATACACATAATTCAACAAATAAGCAGAACCAATGACAAAAAACACATTATTATCTCAATAGACACAGAAAAACCCTTTGATAAAATTCAACATCCCTTCATGTTAAAAACTCCCAATAAGCTAGGCATTGATGGAACATATCTCAAAATAATAAGAGCTATTTATGACAAACCCACAGCCAATATCATGTTGAATGGGCAAAAGCTGGAAGCATTCCCTTTGAAAACCAGCACAAGACAAGTATGCCCTCTCTCACCACTCCTATTCAACATAGTCTTTGAAGTTCTGGCCAGGCAATCAGGCAAGAGAAAGAAATAAAGGGTGTTCTAATAGTAAGAGAGGAAGTCAAGTTGTCTCTGTTTGCAAATGACATAATTTTATATTTAGAAAACCCCATCATCTCAGCCCCAGAACTTCTTGAAATGATAAGCAACTTCAGCACAGTCTCAGGATACAAAATCAATGTGCAAAAATCACAAGCATTCCTTTACACTAACAACAGGCAAGCAGAGAGGCAAATCATGAATGAACTTCAATTCACAATTGCTACAAAGAAAATAAAATACTTAGGAATACAGCTAACAAGGGATGGGAAGGACCTCTTCAAGGAAAACTACAAGCCTCTGCTCAAGGAAACAAGAGAGGACACAAACAAATGGAAAACATTCCAGCCTCATGGATAGGAAGAATCAATAGCATGAAAATGGACATACTTCCCGAAGTAATTTATAGATTAGATGCTATTCCCATCAAACTGCCATTGATGTTCTCCACAGAATTAGAAAAAAACTATTTTAAATTTCACATGGAATCAAAGAAGACCCCATACAGCCAAGACAATCCTAAGCAAAACAAAGCTGGAGAAATAATGCTACCTGACATCAAACTATACTACAAGACTACAGTATCCAAAACAGCATGGTACTGGCACCAAAATATACAGACCAATGGAGCAGAACACAGACCTCAGAAATAACACCACACATTTACAACCATCTGATCTTTGACAAACCTGACAAAAACAAGCAATGGGGAAAGGATCTCCTATTCAGTAAATGGTGCTGGGAAAACTGGCTAGCCATATGCAGAAAACTGAAACTGTACCCCTTCCTTACACTGTATACAAAAACTAACTCGAGATGGATTAATGACTTAAATGTAAAATCAAAATCATAAAAACCCTAGAAGAAAACCTAGGCAATACCACTCAGGACCTAGACATAGGCAAATCTTCATGACAAAAATGCCAAAAGCAATTGCAACAAAAACCAAAGTTGACAAATGGGATCTAACTAAACTAAAGAGCTTCTGCACAGCAAAAGAAACTATCTTCAGAGTGAACAGGCAGCCTACAAAATGGGAGAAAACTTTTGCAATCTGCCCATCTGACAAAGGTCAGATATCCAGAATTTACAAGGAACTTAAACATATTTACAAGACAAAAACAAACAACCCCATCAAAAAGTGGGCAAAGAATATGAACAGATGCTTCTCAAAAGGAGACATAAATATGTGGCCAAGAAACATGAAAAAAAGCTCAACATTACTGATCATCAGAGAAATGTGAATCAAAACCACAATGAGATACCATCTCATGCCAGTCAGAATGGCAATTATTAAGTCAGGAAACAATAGATGCTGGTGAGGCCGTGGAGAAATAGGAATGCTTTTAAACTGTTGGTGGGAATGTAAATTACTTCACCATTGTGGAAGACAGTATGGCAATTCCTCAGGGATCTAGAACCAGAAATACTATTTGCCCAGCAATCCCATTGCTGGGTATATATCCAAAGAAATGTAAATCATTCTACAATAAACACACATACATATGTATGTTTATTGCAGCACTATTTATAATAGCAAAGACATGGAACCAACCCAAATGCTCATCAATGATAGATTGGATAAAGAAAATGTGGTTCATATACACCATGGAGTACTATGCAGCCATAAAAAGGAATGAAGTCACATTCTTTGCAGGCACATGGATGAAGCTGGAAGCCATTATCTTCAGCAAACTAATACAGGGACAGAAAACTGAACACTGCATGTTCTCACTCATAAGTGGGAGTAGAACATTGAGAACACATAGACACAGAGAAGGGAGCAACACATACAGGGTCTGTTGGGGCAGTGAGGGATGAGGGGAGGGAACTTAGAGGATGGGTCAATGGGTGCAGCAAACCACCACAGTACACGTATACCTATGTAACAAACCTGCACGTTCTGCACATGTATCCGGTTTTTTTTTTTTTTTTAGAAAAAAAAAAAATTGCACCCAATTCTGGTGTTGTCCTTCATTTCACCAATATATATTCAGTACTTGCTGTGTGGTAGGCACTCTACTAGGTGCTGCTAAACAACAAGTACAGTATGTAGTAACCAAGCTGTTGGGAATTAAGAGTGGTCTCCCAGGGTAGGTTACAATTTCAGATTTAGAGATCTAGGTATGCAGACATTATGGAGAGTATGACTGTAAAACTCTGCATTTTGGCTGCTTTTAGACTTGACAGAAGACTCAATCTCCAGGGAGGCATAACTGTTATTAAAACAAAAGTGAAACTTGGTGTTTCTTTCCAACAAGAAGAAATTAATGTCAGACACTAATTATGTTTGCAGAGTGAAAAGTGATGAGATCCATATGTCTTTGCTACCATGAGGTTCATAATGGAAGAGACCTCAGGCTCCATTGACTCATTTTCTGCCCCCTAACCATTTCATCTTGGACTTAATGGGAATGAGATCATGGGCTGTTCTCCCAAAGTCTATTCTAGGCCTGAAGGCATTAGATGCCTTACTGTGTCATTTTATTAACAAAGTGCTCAAGTGTTCAAAATTTATTTGGCAAATTGTGGCAGAATTACCATCTCTTCCAGAGAAAATTCACTGTAGTAGAGAGAAGGGGCATTAGAAGGAAGCTAAGTTAGAACTGATCCATTTCAACAAGAAATTATCATTGAAGACTAATTTAATGTCTATTTTGGATTAGTAGAAAATTTGTATCTGTTGCATGACTTGTTCCAAATTGGCTTTTAGGGAAAAATTTAATTATCTCCTCTTGTGCTACTAGTGTGTATGTGTAACAGATAAATATTTATAGGAATGATATACATAGATATATATTGTTTGATTTCACTATTAATTAATTTTACTAAAACAAGTAATTTGAATATGACTATCTAAATACAGTTATTTTCTGATAATAATGATACTAAATTGCTGCAAAGTTGGCCATTCACATAGGGTAGTGTGTCAGCCAGAGTTATAACTTTATAACTTCAATTTTGAAGTATAATTTTAAGACTTTAAGAAAGAAAAGTAGGACCCTAAGACATGATTGCTTTTTATTCTGCCTCCAGAAAAGAATAATTTGCATAAAAGTAACTTTATGATAAATAATATCCTCTGTTTGGTTCTTGGACTGCATGCAGCAATGTCTCTACGAAGAGGTCTTTATTCTAGAGAGTTTTACAAAAAAGGAATCACAGTTCTTCATCTGTATGAAGGACCATTGTTGCTTGCATGTTTTAATCAACCTCATACAATTTCACATTACAGTCACAGTCTTTGAGTCTGTTCTCTCAGTTAAATCATCTTCTGTTCAAATATTATACTGTCTCCACTTGACACACCAACAAACATTATCAGTCACAGAAATTATAGATATTAAAGGACTCAGCTTCCTTGTCTTATGTTTTTCTTTTGACAGTTAAGATATCTGTTATCATCTGGGTATTACATTTATGGTTAAGTGCAAGCTTCAAGATGGCAATATTCTCTTTGGATCGTGTATGCTAACTTCCCAAGAAACTAGGCTGGGAAATCGAGAAATTTGCCCTTATGAACCTCATGGTAGCAAAGAAATCCACAATGCATATGAACAGGTTAAGGTCTCTTGAGGAGTGCTTCAGTAAAAAATTGTTCCCAGGATTTTCTGAACTTAGTTGACTTTTGAAACTTTTTCAGTAATACCAGTTAGTATACCACTATGGGAAGTTACTCTTTTAGTACAATCTGTTGAATTTAGGCTCTCCCAACATTCATAAATTAGCTTGGAATTTAACTCTGAGCCTAAGGATGTGTATCATCTCATATCTGTCACCCTATGGATAACTACATCTGTGGCTGGTTTGGATGATCAGATAGCTTAAGTAGATATTCTATTAGCTCTATAATGCTTTAGGCATACATTTCTATTCCACTGAGGAGAACAACTTTCTCAGACAGAGGAAAACTTTTCCTTAGAAAAGAATACAACAATAGTTTTCTTTTCCTATCATAATACAAACATAGCTTCATCCCCATTTTTTTAAAATATGGAACTTTGACTTGAAGTTTTTCACAAGCTTGCTAGGAATGTGAAAGTTGTGACATCTTTGCCCATTAATGTTTACTTTTTGAAAGAATAGTATAATCACAATGCAGGATGATCCAAAGGAGGTCACTGAGTGGGTCTGGTCAGAGTGGAAATGAGGATCTGTTGGCATGTGAGCACTAGAGAAACTCTACAACTAGTCTAAGTATACTATAAATGTGAAGCTTGGCTTGACAATAGGTTGAATGTACTTACAAATCACTTAGTGACTTCATATGATACACTATTCTATTCCAGAAAGTTTCATCTTTGTCTTCAATATAGATTCCTGGGCAACCCCCATCACTGCCTGTCATCACAATATACTCCTATTTTACCCCATTTTTGTTCCCTCAGGTCTGATGACCAATCTGGGGCTGTTTCTATAGTTTAATGAAGAATGTAGAGTCACAATTGGTATTTTATCAGAGTCTCCACTTTGCAGGTTTAACTCCCTGTAGTATTAGTAAAATGAAAATAATGTTTGCTTGCATACTGTCATGCAGATGAATCTAGTACCACATTCTTCCTGGTCTTAGACGCTGCTTGACCTTTACCAGAAGACAGCAATTATCCCCCACTGCATGCTCCTCAAAGTACTTCTTAGAGAAATAGTTGACCTCTGTGCCAGTAAAGCCACGGCAGAAGTTAAACAAACTGGTTTGGGCCTCTTAGAGGAAGTAGTTTGCAATGTCAGATATGAGGGGGAATGACTTTTCTGCAGGAAGGAGTTTGGATGACATAAGGAAGATAAATAGCGCTGAATGAAAGGGTGAATAAAACCCTGGACAGTTTGAAATTCCTTTGGAGGAACCTGGGAGTTAAGCATTTTCTTTCTTCTCCTTTTATCTCTTGTCTGTCTCATATTTCAGTTTTATTGCCCCTCTTTCGCTGCCCATGGTGCTGAATTATGATGAGCCCTAGACTTAGTTTAACCTTAGCAATTTCCTGACTCACTCTTTTAAGGTAGAAAATGTCTCAGATTACTTCTTTCTCTGCAGTCATGACTATTATTAAATCTTTTACAATAGTCATATCTAATTTCTTTTTATGCTTCCCCCTCACCAATGCACTGGGCAATATGTCTGGCAGGGAGAACACAGACACCATCTTTGGCAAAAATTACATGAAAGGCTTAAGCTAAGATCTAATAAGTGTACTCATTTAATTAGAAAAGCAGGCCAGGATAGTTCAGAGTACCTGTGGATGGCCTTTTCCTTTGCAGAGGTTTCTAATTCTGGCTCTATATTTTACTAGCTGTATTGCCTAAAGGCAATTACATAAACTTACTTTCATTTGTTCATTTTTCAATTGAGGAAACAGAAATTCCTATATCGTAGGGTTATTTTAAGTGTAATGTGAGACAATATAGTAAGTTTAGCACAGAACCTGGCATAGATACACAATTAATATTCGGTTTTTTTCCTTCTTTGAATAGCAGTGGATACTGTCTTAATGTTCCAGAAGGAAGTTGGTGATCTTGATGACAAGTTGTAAATCTAAGGTTTTTTTTTTTTTTTTTTTCTTCTTTTTTCTTTTTTTTGGTATTGGGTTTCCTAACATTGTTTCAAATGACAAAAGCTCTAAGGTCTGATATTTGGGCTTTCTAAAGAAAGCATATAACAATGAAGGAAAACATTTTATTTGAGCAAAACTCTCTGGATCATCCAGGTTGAAACAAAGTATGGAATTTCAGGTTCTTTAAACAATGGTAGCAGATACATGCTAAATATCATCTACCCATGTTTAACAATGTAAGTATATTTGTAATCGTTTTTTCAGTCATTGGTGGCAGTATTGGCGGTGATGGTTCTAAGAAATGGCCTTTCCAGTGACTGAGTTTAGATGGGGCTTGAATCTTGAATTGGGCTTGGTTATCAAAAGCTAGACCAAATTTCTGTCTCCACCAAATAGGCAAATTTCTGGATAAGCTCAAGTAGTTAGTAAGATGAGTGCTGGATGGGGTAAATAAGTGAAAGGCTGAATTTCACAGACTTGGACGAAGGGGTGTGTGTGTGTGTGGGTGTGTGTGTGTGTGTGTTGGGAGGGATGTGAGGCAATGCTGCGCCTGTGCTTTATTCATATAGAGGCATTCAGCACTCACAGAAAGTGTATTACGGTTAAGGGCTCCAGTACTGGCAATAGACAGACCTGTGTTCAAATCCCAGGTCTACCACTTATTTTGTCCAACACTTAATAAAAACACACTTAATAGAAAACTCAACTCTGGTTACATTTAAAGATAAGATTGTTTATTTTCTCACACATCAAGAAATACTGAAAATAAGTATTTCCTATGTCTAATATGCTAGGGCTCTGACTCTATCTCTCTGTGATTCCTTTTGTATTCGTTTGCTTTTTTCAGCAAGTTAGTTTAATATTCAAGTTGGCAGAAAGATGGCAGCAGCAGTTCTAGGTACCACATCCAGGCAAGAAAGTCTCCAGTAAAAGAAGAGAGATTAGTTTCTTTCTGTGTCTCTTCTGTAGGAGTGATACAACTTTTCTTTTTTTTTTTTTTTTTTTTTTTTTTTTTTTTTTTT
>NC_045446.1:21492835-21498389 GCF_002776525.5 Piliocolobus tephrosceles
ATGATAGGCCCCAGTGTGTGATGTTCCCCTTCCCGAGTCCAAGTGAGCTCATTGTTCAGTTCCCACCTATGAGTGAGAACATGCGGTGTTTGGTTTTCTCTTCTTGTGATAATTTGCTAAGAATGATGGTTTCCAGCTGCATCCATGTCCCTACAAAGGACGCAAACTCATCCTTTTTTATGGCTGCACAGTATTCCATGGTGTATATGTGCCACATTTTCTTAATCCAGTCTGTCGCTGATGGACATTTGGGTTGATTCCAAGTCTTTGCTATTGTGAATAGTGCCGCAATAAACATACGTGTGCATGTGTCTTTGTAGTAGCATAATTTATAATCCTTTGGGTATATACCCAGTAGTGGGATGGCTGGGTCATATGGTACATCTAGTTCTAGGTCCTTGAGGAATCGCCATACTGTTTTCCATAATGGTTGAACTAGTTTACAATCCCACCAACAGTGTAAAAGTGTTCCTATTTCTCCACATCCTCTCCAACACCTATTGTTTCCTGATTTTTTAATGATTGCCATTCTAACTGGTGTGAGATGGTATCTCATTGTGGTTTTGATTTGCATTTCTCTGATGGCCAGTGATGATGAGCATTTTTTCATGTGTCTGTTGGCTGTATGAATGTCTTCTTTTGAGAAATGTCTGTTCATATCCTTTCCCCACTTTTGGATGGGGTTGTTTGTTTTTTTCTTGTATATTTGCTTGAGTTCTTTGCTAGGGCAATCAGGCAAGAGAAAGAAATCAAGGGTATTCAGTTAGGAAAAGAGGAAGTCAAATTGTCCCTGTTTGCAGATAACATGATTGTGTATTTAGAAAACCCCATCGTCTCAGCCCAAAATCTTCTTAAGCTGATAAGCAACTTCAGCAAAGTCTCAGGATACAAAATTAATGTGCAAAAATCACAAGCATTCTTATACACCAGTAACAGACAAGCAGAGAGCCAAATCAGGAATGAACTTCCATTCACAATTGCTTCAAAGAGAATAAAATACCTAGGAATCCAACTTACAAGGGATGTAAAGGACCTCTTCAAGGAGAACTACAAACCACTGCTCAGTGAAATCAAAGAGGACACAAACAAATGGAAGAACATACCATGCTCATGGATAGGCAGAATCAATATTGTGAAAATGGCCATACTGCCCAAGGTAATTTATAGATTCAATGCCATCCCCATCAAGCTACCAATGAGTTTCTTCACCGAATTGGAAAAAACTGCTTTAAAGTTCATATGGAACCAAAAAAGAGCCCGTATTGCCAAGACAATCCTAAGTCAAAAGGACAAAGCCGGAGGCGTCACGCTACCTGACTTCAAACTATACTACAAGGCTACAGTAACCAAAACAGCATGGTACTGGTACCAAAACAGAGATATAGACCAATGGAACAGAACGGAGTCCTCAGAAATAATGCCACACATCTACAACCATCTGATCTTTGACAAACCTGAGAAAAACAAGAAATGGGGAAAGGATTCCCTATTTAATAAATGGTGCTGGGAAAATTGGCTAGCCATAAGTAGAAAGCTGAAACTGGATCCTTTCCTTACTCCTTATACGAAGATTAATTCAAGATGGATTAGAGACTTAAATGTTAGACCTAATACCATAAAAACCCTAGAAGAAAATCTAGGTAGTACCATTCAGGACATAGGCATGGGCAAGGACTTCATGTCTAAAACACCAAAAGCAACGGCAGCAAAAGCCAAAATTGACAAATGGGATCTCATTAAACTAAAGAGCTTCTGCACAGCAAAAGAAACTACCATCAGAGTGAACAGGCAACCTACAGAATGGGAGAAAATTTTTGCAATCTACTCATCTGACAAAGGGCTCATTTCCAGAATCTACAAAGAACTCAAGCAAACTTTTCAAAAAATGCCACAGCAAACTTCTTACTTTTCACTGACCAGAATAGGCTAATATGTCCATTTATAAATCAATCATAATGGGAAAACAAGATTACTATGATTAACTTAGACTAAAAAGGATCTACTCTAAGAGCTTGGGATGAGTATCACACTTAATCTTTTGATGCAGGGTGGATACCTGAACAAAATTGGTGCTCGGTTAGGAAGAAAGAAGGGATAGGAAACCAACACTATATGCTGCAACTTGCTAGCTTATTTGAGCTTCAAATTTTCCATTTGTATAATGTGCACAGATTACTTATGTAGAAAAGATTTAATGAAACAACAAATGTAAATTACTCAGCACAATACCTGATACAGAGTAAACATTTAATAAAATAACAAAATACTTGGCAGTTGAGATACTACATCTATTGGCTACAAGACTGATCCAAAGCTCTTACTAATTTGTGTGGTTATATTCCTGAGAAGCTTTCTAAACTTGTCCTGACTGGCTAAGAAACTAGAATAATCTTGAGATTCTGGATAAAGTCAATGGCTCTGCTCGGGGTTGAGTTCAGATGGTAGTGTCACTGCAGATAGCCTTTGGTCCATTTCTTATACAGATAGCCAGCATTAGGAAGTGGGAAAATGCTTGGATAAAATCAGTGTGCCACTGTGATCATGTGGACCTGTGTGTGGGAGTTTGCATGTGCACGTGTGTGTGTGCATGCACATATATTGTGTATGCTATGTTCAGCTTTTATCTTGCTTCCAAGTCACTTGGCTGAGCACTTCAATTATTTTAAAAGTATCAGTAAAGTATGAGGACTATAGCAAGAAAGCAAGAGTGCACAAGGGCAATGTCAGCAGGGCTGCCACACTGTACAACTCCAGGGGTGTCCCCCAGAGCTGTGTAGTACATAGTTTGTGCAGCTATGTATGATGGTCCTAGATGTCAGTGACTTTTACAAGAGGATACAAACTTTGCACAGATAATTGCATGGGAGAATAAGGCACATGGTTTATACTCATTAACTTAGTTCTCTTGTAGTTAATTGCTCCCTCATAAAGTGCGTGGAATGTGGATTATTTCTTCTTTAATAAAAAGTAGAATGACTCATCCTTTACACTTTTATCCAAAATAATTTTATCGGCACACAATGAGTCCATGACGTCCTGATGTTAACCATCCCTTAAAGGACTTGAATACTCTTATAATCAGAAGTTAATTCTTATTCTTTTTTTTAAATAAGTGAGACAAATAATTTATTTGTTTATCCTCTTTAGTTTTAATTATTTTCTTAAGAATCCATTTCCCATTTTTGTACCTAAATTTATTTATTTGTTTATTTATTTATTTATTTATTTTACTTTAAGTTCTAGGGTACATGAGCACAACATGCAAGTTTGTTACATATGTATACGTGTGCCATGTTGGTTTGCTGCACCCATCAACTCATCGTTTACATTAGGTATTTCTCCTAATGCTATCTCTCCCCCAGCCCCCCACCCCTGATAGGCCCAGTGTATGATGTTCCCTGCCCTGTGTCCAAGTGATCTCATTGTTCAATTCCCACCTATGAGTGAGAACATGCACTGTTTGGCTTTCTGTCCTTGCGATGGTTTACTGAGAAGGATGGTTTCCAGCTTCATCCATGTCCCTGCAAAGGACGTGAATTCATCCTTTTCAATGGCTGCATAGTATTCTATGGTGTTTATGTGCCACATTTTCTTAATCCAGTCTGTCATTGATGGACATTTGGGTTGGTTCCGAGTCTTTGCTATTGTGAATAGTGTCACAAAAAACATACGTGTGCATATGTCTTTATAGTAGCATGGTTTATAATCCTTTGGGTATATACCCCGTAATGGGATTGCTGGGTCAAATGGTAATTCTAGTTCTAGATCCTCGAGGAATTGCCACACTATCTTCCACAATGGCTGAACTAATTTACACTACTACCAACAGTGTAAAAGCATTCCTATTTCTCCACATCCTCTCCAGCATCTGTTGTTTCTTGACTTTTTAATGATTGCCATTCTAACTGGCGTGAGATGGTATCTCATTGTGGTTTTGATTTGCATTTCTCTGATGGCCAGTGAGGATGAGCATTTTTTTCATGTGTCTGTTGGCTGCATAAATGTTTCTTTTGAAAAGTGTCTGTTCATATCCTTTGCTCACTTTTTGACGGGGTTGTTTTTTTTCTTGTAAATTTGAGTTCTTTGTAGATTCTGGATATTAGCCCTTTGTCAGATGGGTAGGTTGCAAAAATTTTCGCCCATTCTGAAGATTGCCTGTTCACTCTGATGGTAGTTTCTTATGCTGTGCAGAAGTTTTTAGTTTAATTAGATCCCATTTGTCTATTTTAGCTTTTGTTGTCATTGCTTTTGGTGTTTTAGTCATGAAGGCCTTGCCCATGCCTAGGTCCTGAATGGTATTGCCTAGGTTTTCTTCTATGGTTTTTATGGTTTTAGGTCTAACGTTTAAGTGTTTAATCCATCTTGAATTAATTTTTGTAAAAGGTGTAAGGAAGGGATCCAGTTTCAGTTTTCTACATATGGCTAGCCAGTTTTCCTAGCAGCATTTATTAAATAGGGAATCCTTCCCACATTTCTTGTTTTTGTTAGGTTGAGATAAATAATTTTTAACAGCTTTGCAGAATGTCTTATAGTGTGGTGATTGAGCCTGTAGATTCTTGTATAAGACTGCCTGGATTCAGACACCAAGTACTTTACTATCTGCAACTTTTGCTGCCTCTGTATCACTTTCTTCCACTGTAAAATGGGGATAATTATAGAGCTGACCTCATGGGACTGTTTGGAAGTTTAAATAAATTGATAGATGCAGAGACCTTAGAATAACGCCTAGGCCAAAGTAAACAGTCAATAAAATTTGCTCTGACCTGGCACAGTGGCTCATGCCTGTAATCCTAGCACTTTGGGAGGCCAAGGCAGGTGGATCACCTGAGGTCAGGAGTTTGTGACCAGCCTGACCAACATGGCAAAACCCCGTCTGTACTAAAAACACAAAAATTAGCTGGGTGTGGTGGTGGGTGTCTATAATCCCAGCTACATGGGAGGCTGAAGCAGGAGAATCTCTTGAACCCAGGGGCAGAGGTCACAGTGAGCCAAGATGGGGCCACTGCACTCCAGCCTAGGTGACAGAGCAAAACTCTGTCTTGGAAAAAAAAAAGTTTGCTGTGATTATCACTATAATACCCAACACATCAATACCCAGATAGCAGTAGCTTAACTCATAATGACAAATGTATTATGCAGTAAAATATTCTTGGGTAATTTTCAGTGGCTCAAGGATACTATTAAAGACTAAGACTTTTCCATCACCCTAGGTGGGTTGATTCGCCTTCCTTGTGTTTGTAATTTCATGGTCACAAGATGGCTACCAGAGTTCTAGGCACTGCATTCCTAGCATCCCAAACAGTAAACAGGATATGATGTAGGAAAAGGATCTCCTTCTATTACTGAAGAAAATTTGTTCCAGATGCCTACTAGATGTTCCGTTATGCCTTATTAACCAGAGCTGGGCCATGTAGCCATTTCTAGTTGCAAAGGGGGCTGAAAAAGAGACTATCTGGCAAAAGAGAATGAAATTGTCATGACTGATTTAGAGCAATCATGACTTACCTTTTGGAGCTGGGCACATTGAAGCCTGAACAAAATATTTCTTCTTCTT
>NC_045446.1:21498399-21521270 GCF_002776525.5 Piliocolobus tephrosceles
CTTCTTCTTCTTCTTCTTCTTCTTCTTCTTCTTCTTCTTCTTCTTCTCTTCCTCCTCCTCCTCCTTCTTCCTCTTCTTCCTCCTTCTTCCTCCTTCTTCCTCCTCCTTCCTCCTCCTTCCTCCTCCTTCCTCCTCCTTCTTCTTCTTCTTCTTTTTTTTTTTTTTAATCTAGGAAGACTTTGGGGCAGAAGTCACGACTATAGGGCAGGAAACTAATAGTGCCAGTTACAGGCAGGGATTGTGCCTGACTTTCTTTCAAAAAATATGTGAGCCTGACACTACAATCTCCATAAATATTGGAATAAATGAAACTCCCTTTAGCAGACAAACTGAGGGCCAGAGGGCAGAAAGTATATGATTTTCCTAAGACTACATAGCTGGTTAGAAGAATAAGTGGAACTAAAAGTCCCCTGTGTTAACTTCTGGCTTGGAGTTCTTCCTATTAACAAAGCCATGTCCTGGGTTTGTCTTACTTTTTATGGAAAATGTATTGCAACATGTTTTCTTTCTATTTGTTTGATAGAATGGTTCAATCTACGCAAGATAGGCATTTCTCTTCAGAGTTAGGTAAGGAATACCATGTTTCATGTTTTTTTGTTTCTTTCCTTCAGAGTTCAATCAACCATGCCCCTCTTTGAATAAACCATAATCATGAGATAATACTACTGGCATGTAATAGACTGAAATTCAAAGCCACACTGATCTGTATTGTTTCACTTACTTATTAGGATGACTAAATATGAAGTAGAAACATTTCAGAACCTAAAGAACTAATATTGAGGCCTACTACACGCCAGATGCAGTGCTAGCCATTTCAAATAAAATTTAGATATTTTCCTCTTCATTTTGCAGGTGAGGAAACTGAGGGTTATATGAGTTATGACTTGCTCAGGGTCATAGAGCTATAAAGTAGTGGGGCTGGGATTTAAATCTGGAAAAGTTGGACTTCATAATGTGTTATTTTAACTTAAAACAGAATTACTATTTGACCCAGAAATCCCTCTATTGGGTGTATACTCAAAGGAATATAAATTTTTCTACAGTAAAGACACATACATGCATATGTTCACTGAAGCACTATTCACAAAAACAAAGACATGGAATCAACCTAAATGCCCATCAGTGGTAGACTGGATAAAGAAAATGTGATGCATATATACCATAGAACACTACACTGCCGTAAAAAGAATGAGGTTATGTTTTTTGCAGCAACATGGATGCAGCTGGAGGCCATTATCCCAAGTGAACTAAAGCAGGCACAGAAAACTGAATGCCCCATGTCCTCACTTATCAGTGGGAGCTAAATGTTGAGTACATATGGACACAAAGAAGGCAACAACAGACACTGAAGCCTACTTGAGGGTGGAGGGTGAGGATGAAAAACTATCTATCGGTACTATGCTTATTACCTGGGTGATGAAATAATCTGTACACCAAACTCCTGTGACATGCAGGTTACTGATATAACAAATCTGCACATGTACCCCTGAAATTAAAATAAAAGTTAAAAAAAATAACAACAAAAACAAAACCAAATGAAAAAACAACTAGGGAAAAAATGTGTTACATAGACATCATGGAATACTACACAGACATGAAAGAAAAAATGAAATCATGTCCTTTGCAGCAACATGGATAGAGCTGGAGGCTATACTCCTAAGCAAATTAATGCAGGAACAGAAAGTCAAATACCACATGTTCTCACTTCTAAGTGGGAGCTAAACATTGAGCACACATGGATATAAACATGGGAACAATAGACGCTGTAGTCTACTAGACGGAAAGGAGTAGGGAGTGGGTTGGAAAACTACCTATTGGGTACTATGCTCACTACCTGACTGCAATATACCCATGTAGCAAACCTGTACATGTATCCTCTGTATCTAAAATAAAAGTAGAAATTGAAAAAAAATAAAAGAAGAAGAAGAATTTTTTTAAAAAGCTTGTGATTTCCCTCTTTCTCTATTGCCTGAACTTTCTGTTCTGGGCTCGGGCATGACAATAATCAGACTTCAATGAGCTCCCACTCTGTACTAAGAAGTCCTTAGTAGTTAGATAGGGACATTGTATATGTCCAAATAACATTTTGCTTCTAAGTTGTTTAAGAATCAGCATTTTAATATTTTACATGTAAAAAGTGCTTTATGTGTTTTATAAACTGAATAGTTTTATATTACTATCCATTATCATTTTCCTCACTCCAAAATTCAGATTGGCTTTCTTGTAATTTCAACGTAGGCCTTTAAAAATTGTTGGATGGTATTTTGAATTTATTCTTATTAACATAGAGAAGTAAAACATACATTATGAATTGTTTAAAGATCTCAGTGGCTATTATGCATCGTAATGTGTACTGAAGTTAATTTTAAAGCATGTCTATAGCTCATTTTATTTTATGCCATGGAACCTTGTTTATAGTATAGTGTATTTATGAGTTAGAATACCTTTAAATATTCTGGTCTTATGTAGTTGTTTTTTTCTTTCCTGATAAAATTTTAAAATGACACTTACTGTTTTAAAAAACATTGTACTTGAGGTGCAATGCTGTTGTATTATTTTGTTACAAGCTAGGCTTTTTTCATAATCATTAGTATCTTACTGATCTGGCTTGTATTAAAGTTTCATTCTTCTAATTTTATGGTTTTAGCTTGTAGAGGTTTGTAGTTAGAATAAGCAGTGTTCTATGTTAAATGTAAAATCTTTAAATATAAGTCTTTAACACTATAATAGCAATATCATAGGACTAATTATCAGAATGGTTCAACTTATACAAGATACAAGTTGTATACAAGATACATGTTTCTCTTCAGACTTAGGTAAGGGATAGCACATTTCATGGGACTAATAATTAGTTCTATGTTATTGCTATTACAGCAGGGTAAATCTTCACATATTGAAAAATTTCTGTAAGGAGATAATTCTCCATTGGTCCCTTGAATTTCTGAAGACTTTATGAGCAAGGAATTGGCTCCCTTTGTCTTGGGCTATATTTCCAAGGATGCTTATATTGCAACCAGCCTTGGAAGATAGATAGGGTGTCTCCCTCTGGAGCAGTGGCAGATTGGCTTAAGGCCTTGGAAGATAGTGTCCAGAGCATAGACCAAGCAGTCTTACCATCCATTAGAAGAGATTTAGGTTCCATAAACTCAGTGTTCCTCTTCTGCAATACGACCCTCTTTGTAATGCCCTGGATATTGGGAAGCTGGCATAGCGCTGACACCCTGGCCACTGCTGTTGCCATTGAGTAATAAAGTCTTTTGTTTCCGACCCGGAAGTCACACACCTTCTGACCCGGAAGTCACACACGCATACATGAGAGTTGTGGCAGTCTATCTGGTTAACTTATAGGTAGGGTAAACATCTCAGACCCTTCATAGATGTTGACAGTTCCCAAACTAAACTATCTTGAGCCCCCCACCTCGATTAGCAATTGTAAGACAAGTGACCTCTTATCTTTTAAAATTTTAATTTCGAAGAGGGTTTAAAGTTCAGAAAATTTCAGAGACAGTATAGGAAAGAGCTATCAATAAAGAAGAAAATTTCATCATATTCACATCAGTTTTAAAATATAAAATAATTTAAATTTTACAAAAAAGTTGAATTCTACTTTGTCCATTTCTCAGAATACTTCCACTTCCCTTCCTGGAGGCATTTACTGTCTTGATTTTGGTGTGATTTAATACTTTCACAATATATACATACAAAAGAATGTAGTCCTAGACTGCATTTTAAAAAATTAAATAGTTTGTTTCATAGTGTGTGATTTTTCAACTCTCTTTTCTCACTCAACATTATTTTAGATGCTTTCATGCTGATAAATCATGATCCAGTTTGTTCATTTTCTCTTACTGCATTATAAAAATTTAACACATTTTATGCATCTAAACACTAATAATTAGACATTTGGGTTGTTTCCAAATGTTTATTTTGATATTACAAACAATAACGTGATGAACATCTTTGTGTCTTGGCACAATGTGGACACATTTCTCTAGAATAACTAATAGAATGTGTCAGAATTGACACTGTGCCAGTCTGGGCCTAAGAAAGCAAGGCAAGCTCTACTTTGGCTCTTTAGAGGAAGCCAGTTTCTATGTAAGAGATCCAAGTACTCGGAGACTGCCATGCTGTGAGGAAGTACAAGCTAGCCATGTGGAGAGGCTATGAGAAGAGAGAGAAAGACAGAGAAAGACATACTTCCAGCCTCCCTCCTGTTCCAGCCATCCTAGCTAAAGTGCCAGACATATGAGTGAAGAAGCCACATTGGGCATTTCAGCCACAGCAAATGTCACATGGGGCACACACAAGCTGTCCCCACTGGGCTCTGCCAAAACTACAGAATCAAAAGTAAAGAAATGATAATTGCTTGAAGCAACTAAGTTTAGTTAATCAAAACACCCATTTTTCTTGCAGGTTTTTTTGTATTAATTATAAATATTCTTTAACTATCACAGACACCAAGTACTAGTGTTTTAGTGAGGAATTTCAGCTCATCAAGATATAAACCCAAATGGTTTTGCTTCTTCTCTGTTACCTGGTACCAATTGTACTGTATTGAAAGCTCCTTTTCCATTGGGACAGTATCTTGGCATCTTCATTACTTTTCAGCCACACTCCATTATTAGAACAGACTTGTTGCATTTTCTGAGGTTTATCTCTGTGTATTTTAAAGTCTAAATCTCCTATTTGATTTAAAAATTTCCCATATTTTCCTTCTAAATAGATGAGACTTGCAGCTCTAGGAATTTGGAGAGGCATGTATGTGCAAGACATTGCCTAATTTCACACACCATGGGATGTTGGGGCAAGTGGGAGTGATAAATGAGGCAGATTCTGCCCTGTTCTACTGCTCCTTAGGTGTTGAGGTTTAGTTTTTTCTTTTTTTTTCCTGTTGGGCTCTAAATGGCATTTGAGGTTGATGTCTATGGGCTCCATAGGGCAAGGAATAGCTCCAGTGGGTTGAGCTGATGATGGCCTCACTCCCAAGCAGCTTTAGAAGGCATTGGATGCTCCTTGCATGATTGAATATGTCTCCCACTGACTCTCAGTTGGCAGCTGCTATCACAGGTCATTTCTTTAATGTATGTGCCTCTTTGCCTCATGATGTAACTGTCACCATCAAGACCGTTACCCCAAATCTGAGTCCTCTTGGAAATCTGAACTCAAGATGGAGATGCAGGAATCCTGGCCTTCTTTTTGCCCTCCTGTCTCCCATTACACCCTCTCTCTCAGTCCTTCCTTTTCCCACTCGAAGAGTGTAACAAAGCAGATTGGTAAGTTTAGTGGTCAAGTAAATATCCTACCAGGAATTAAAATATCAATACGATCTTCTTACAGGCATCTTTCAGCTTTACTAATCATTGTCTTGAGTCCTCGCTCCCTAGGTTTTGAGAGAGTGGTAACTCCTCTTTCCTTCTGTGATGGTTCATACAGAGTGTCTACTTGATTGGATGGAAGGATGCAAAGTATTGATCCTAAGTGTGTCTGTGAGGGTGTTGCCAAAGGAGATTAACATTTGAGTTAGTGGGCTGGGGAAGGTAGACCCGCCTTTACTCTGGATGGGCACCATCCAATCAGCTGCCAGCACAGCCAGGATATAAAATGGGCAGTAAAACGTGAAAAGGCTAGGCTGGCCTAGCCTCCCAGCCTGCATCTTTTTCCCATGCTGGATGCATCCTGCCCTCGAATGCTGGACTCCAAGTTCTTCAGCTTTGGGACTTGGACTGTCTTCCTTGCTCCTCAGCTTGCAGATGGCCTATTGTGGGACCTTGTGATCACGTGAGTTAATACTACTTAACAAATCTCCCTTTACATATGTATCTATCCTATTAGTTCTGTCCTTCTAGAGAACCTTGACTAATATGTCTTCCCTCAGAGAGAGCAGAAAGGAGGGACATCGTCTCTATTTACCAACAAAAGGCAACCTAATAGAGGTTTGGGGGTGATGGCAGTGCCAGCTCTGTTGAAATGCACCTCTCTGCAAGTTCTGAAGACAATGACCAATTCAGATAGCTGGAGGTTTCTCATCTGGAATGTGTGGTTCTCGAACCTGTTTTTCTCAGGCAGGCCTTGATTTTCTTAACAGTATCTTTTCATATAATCAATTCTCTGTCAAACATGTTGCAAAGACCTCTTTCCAATCTGTTGGTTGGCTTTTAATTTTGTGTACTATGGCTTTGGTCTTGCAGAACTTGCACCAAACTTGATTTTGGTGAGGTCAGATTTATGTTATCTAAGAAATCCTTCCCTAAAGTCATAAAGATATTTTTCTATATTTTTTCCCTTAATAGTTGTAAAATTTTGCTTTCTATATTTTGGTCTTTCATCCATCCTGGAACTTATAAAAATTTGTATATTGTCTGATAAAGGGATATATTTTATATGGAAAATCAATTTTTTCCAACACAATTTGTTGAATAGTCTATCCTTTCCCTAGGAATTAGAAATACCAGTTTTATTTTATGTCAAATTTCCTTATGTGCACAGCTGTTTCTGGCATCTTTATTCTGTTCCATTGGTATATTGGTTCTTTATTAAGCAAAACTGCACTTCCTTAATAACTATGGCTTCTTCTTCTTCTTCTTCTTTTTTTTTTTTTTCTTGAGATGGAATCTTGCTCTGTCACCCAGGCTTAAGTATAGTGGTGTGATCTTGGTTTACTGCAACCTCTGCCTTCCGGGTTCAAGTGATTCTTCTGCCTCAGCCTCCTGCGTAGCTGGGAATACAGGTGCGTGCCACCATGCCCGACTAATTTTTGTATTTTTAGTAGAGATGGGGTTTCACCATGTTGGTCAGGCTGGTCTTGAACTCCTGACCTCGTGATCCATCCACCTCAGCCTCCCAAAGTGCTGGGATCACAGGCGTGAGCCACCATGCCCGGCCCTAGTAACTATGGCTTTATATATTTTAATATTTAGTAAGGCAAGTCTCCCATTTTTGTCCCTACTTTATTTCAAACTTATCTTCACTATACTTGGCCCTTTACTCTTGTGTGTGAATTTTAGAATTGGCATATCCATTTTACAAAAAATAAATGATGAGATTTTGATTAGCAGTGCTTTGGATTTATAGATTAACTTGGGCATGGGCTAACTCTTTAATTTAAAAAAATGAATTCAGTAGTTACATAGTTGTCTAAATGCATCAGTGTTTCCATTTAGCACATAATTAATTTATCTTTCTTACTTTGAAATATTTTCAGGAAAGCTATCTGTTGTCGTGGTCAATGCCCAACACAGAGCTTCTCTCAATAAATATTTGTGAAATCAATGAATGGGCCATCTGTAGACATTTGTGCTAGGCATTCTGTAACTTAGACAGAATGTGTTTTGGGAACTCAACTCCATTAGCTATAACTTTTCCAAATTACAAAAATGTTCTTCATGATTTGGTGTGAGACTCTAGTCTCATAGCAAGAATGCCTAATTTGTAATTATTAAAGTTGCACTAAATCAACATTTTCCATTGCGTGTGGTCCTTTCTTAGTGATTATTATATCAGTGTTGCTTATTTGTTGAGGGTGGTAGGATGAGTTATGCCTCGAGATTTTAAATGCTTGGGATTCATTTTTATTTACAAAAATTCTTCCCTCAAGAAAATTGAACTAGTGAATTTTTAAATTTCATTTTGCTCTTTACTGATATTCTAGACTTAATACATAGAATATGCCTTCATATTTGTTCATGTCTATTCCAATCCCACTTAAAAGTATATTTTGGCTTCTGTGCCATTTATTCATGTATTTGTTTATCAAATATTATGGGCCCTGCACTGTAATACTAGGCTTTTAGTTCACAGAGAAGAATAGATGATATCCATAATTAGTCTTAAGTTGGTTCTCTAAAATTTTTCTTTAGAAAATTTTGAGTCAGTGGGCTGGGGAAGGTAGACCCACCTTTACTCTGGATGGGCACCATCCAATCAGCTGCCAGCACAGCCAGGATATAAAATGGGGAATTCCTTTTCATTCTTTTGTATATTTATTTTGTTCTGAAGGAGTGTCTTTTTTAAAAAATAATTTCAAATTTTATTTTACACTCAGGGGGTGAATATCCAGGTTTGTGTTACATGGGTATGTTGTGTGATGCTGAGGCTTAGGGTATGGATCTCATCACCCAAGTAGTGAACTTAATACCCGATAAGTATCTTTTTAACCCATGTCCTCCTGTGAGTTGTGAAAGTGAAGAGACTCTCCTTTAGAAAGGAGAAAAGACACTTGATATGGTTTGGTTCTGTGTCCCCACCCAAAACTCATCTCAAATTGTAATTACCATGTGTTGAGAGAGGGACCTGGTGGGAGGTGATTGGGCATGGTTTCCCCCATGCTGTTCTCATGATAGTGAAGATGTTCTGACAAGAACTGATGGTTTAAAAAATTGTTTGGCAGCTCCCCCGTGCTCTTCTCTCTCACCTGCTGCCACGTAAGATGAGCCTTGCTTCCCCTTCTCCTTCCACCTTCCACCATGATTGTAAGTTTCCTGAGGCCTCCCAAGCCATGTAGAGCTGTGAATCAATTAAACCTCTTTCCTTCATAAATTACCCAGTCTCAGGTAGTATCTCTATAGCAATGTGAGAACAGACTAATATAACGCTCCTTTCTTAACCTATATTTTTGCTGCCATTTGAAATACTTTTCACTTTTCCATATATGCCACTGATGGCACCTTCTCTGAGGTCACTTTCTTCACATCCTCAGACATAATGAATCGGTCCTTCCCATGTGGTCACAGAACACTTGACCCATACATCTCGTATCAGTTTTCTAAGGCTACCATTAACAAGTACCACACACTGAGTGATTTAAAACAATGGGAATTTATTGTCTCACAGTTCTAGCAGTCCAAGATCAGGTACTGGCAGGGCCACGATCCCTCTGAAGATGATGGGGAAGCGTCTGTTCTAGGCCTGTGTCCTAACTTCTGGAAGTTTCTTGGGTTGTTGCAGTATTACTCAAACCTTCACATAGCATTCTTCCCATGTGCATGCCTGTCTCTTCATATGACGTTCTTTTTATAAGGATGCCAGTCAACTGGATTAGAGGCCAACTCTACTTCAGTAAGATCTCATTTTAATTTAATTAGTGACATCTGCTCTGGTCCTACTTCCAAATAAGGTCACATTCAGAAGTACCAGGAGTTAGAATTTCAGCACGTGAATCTTAGGGGGAATACAATTCAACACAAAACACATCTGTTAGGGCACCTGCTATATCTTATAATTACTATAAGCATTTTTTTTTACATGTCTCTATCCTTTCAACCCTCTGTAGAATATACATTCCTTCAGGAATTCCTTCTTAAGCATGAAAAAAAAAATCCCAGTGATAGGCACGTTGTCTGAGATGGAAAAAGGCAAAATATTAGTTGACTGGCTATTTTAAGTAGCAGACTTTGATAGGCCGAAGTCTAGGATTTCCACACTTCCTTTATTATAGTGACATCTAATATCTACCCAAACTCTAGTTATTTGATTGCTTCCAAATAAGATTCTCTTTTACCATTTTGACAGGTAGTTAATATGACTTTAATTCAGTCTGATAGGACAGTGTGATGGAGAAATGAAACCAGGGTTTTCTTGGTTGATCATGTCATTTGGCAATCTGAGTAAGGAAATTTGTCTTTAAAAATTCCTTAAGATGTTTTCATTTAATTTAGAAATTGAAGAGGACATATTTAATCTCAATAGCTTCAATATTCTGTTACCTGCTTTAATTTGAATTTAAAAGTGATTGGACACAGAAGGTCATTAGATACATGAGTACACACTCTAATTTTGTGAATTCATGGTGAAGTCCGACGTTTGAAAATAGTTTACTGTAAGCTTTGGATATGGAATGGTAGCATGCATTTATCTGTCCTTTATGGTTCCTCATCACGTGAACCTTTTTTTCGATAGGGAATCTCCCTTGCCCTCATTTTGTCTCTTGTTAGGTGCTTGAGATGCCTCCTATTACAAACATTAAAAATGTCCAGTCCTTATTTTCCTAGACTTCCTTGTAGTTTAGGACTCTTGAGGAACTCTCCAGTTGCAGTGCTGCAGGAAGATCAGAAACTGCAGTAATGATGGTGGCAGCCAGTACTTGGTGCCAGCTGGGCTTGTGATGCAATGCTGTGTTTGGTGCAATGCCAATGGTGTCTTCCCCAGACCAATTGTGCAGCATGTTTAGTATGTTTCTTCTGACTGCATGACTTCTACAGGGCTGTCATGTTGCAATGCACAGGTGCATGACTAGGCTTGAAACTAGTACTTCAGTTATCCTGGTGAGTCTGAAGTAGCCACAATATTTTCAATAAACTCCTTTTGCCTGCTTAAATCAGCCAGTGGTAACTCCTTCAGCTTGCAACTAAGAACTTCGACTAACACAGGGATATGCAGTATTTAACTGATACACCTATCATGACATTTGAGAGGTGTGGACCAAAATAAATTGCTTAGAGTTATGTATGTCACGATGACTACTCACACTTCAGCTTCCATGCTGGTTTTGATTTCTACTCGTTTTGCTATTCTTTATTTTATTATTTGAGATGGGGTCTCACTCTGTTGCCCAGGTTGGAGGGCAGTGGTGTGATAGCAGCTCACTTGAACCTTCCAGGATCAAGGATTCCTCCCACCTCAGCTTCCTGAGTAGCTGGAACCACAGGTGCATGCCACCATGCCCAGTTAATTTTTTGTATTTTTGGTAGACACAGGGTTTTGCCATGTTTTCCAGGCTGGTCTCAAACTCCTGAGCTCAAGCTATCTGCCACCTTAGCCTCTCAAAGTGCTGGTATTACAGGCATGAGCCATTGTGCTTGGCCTCTTTTTGCCATTTTCAAAGTCTCATATATTTATTCAGCAAACATTTCTTATGTGCCTATGTATTAGTTCCTTATGGCTGTTGTAATAAGTTACCACAAGCTTAGCAGCTTAAAACAACACAGATTTATTCCTGTATAGCTCTGGAGGTCAAAAGTCCAGAATCAGTTTAACTGGGCTAACATCAAGGTGCCAGCAGGGCTGGTTCCTTCTTGGAGGCTCTAGGGGAGAATTGGCTTCCTCGCCTTTTTCTAGCTACTGGAAGCTGCCAGCATTCCTTGGCCTGTGACTCCTTTCTCACATTATTCCAACTTCCTGCTTTTGATATCACATTGCCTTCTCTTCTTCTGTATCAAATCTCCTTCTACTTCCTTCTGATAAAGACATTTGTGATGACATTTGGGATCTGCTCAGACAATCCAGGATAACCTCCCCATCGCAAGATCTTTAACTTAATTGTATCTTCAGAGTCCTTTTTCTCATTTAAGGTGATGTTACCAGGCTCCAGGAATTAGGACCTGAATATCTTTGGGGGCCATTATCAGTCTACGGTACTCTGCTATGATCTATGCACTGGGAATATGTACAAGTTGGAAAAGATGAATATTTCCTCTGCCCTTATAGAGCCAATGAGACATACACAGTTAAGAATTATACAAATACATATATACATGCACAGCCTAGTGGGATAGACACCTTTACACAAATGAGTCTGAAGTTCACTTATGTTGAGTGTTCAAAGGAGAAATATAAGATGGGATAAGACAATATAACAGACTGACTTGGCAAGGTGATCATAGAAAATTTTCCAAAAAGATAATAAGAGATAATACTTCCTATGTACAATAGTTGTGTTCAGTGGGTTATATGTGTTTACTAATTTAATCTTCACAGCTATCCTATGAGGTGGGTACTTATACTATTTTGAGATGTGAAACTGAGGCAGAGATACTGTAAGCAATCTGCCCAAAGGTTGCTGGCTATTAACTGGCAAAGGAAGAAACATTCAAAGTCGTTCTTAAGTGGAGTGGATTTTAGTTGTTTGCCTGCCTACCATTATTGTAGTAATTGTGTCCTGATTTTTCTTGGGAGGAATTTTTGCTTCTGCATTGTATGCAAGTATTCAGCCCTCTCCTAGTCAGGGGTGAGCCTGTGTCCCAGCCTACCACTGACTCTTCTCCTGTGAACAAGCAAAACGAAAACAGCTGAGGATGATTCACCATCTTGCCCATCACTTCCTTCCATCTTAATTCCTTGGGCTCCCTTGGCTTTTGTTCTTTTCCAGTTGTGTTTTAAATGAATTGTTTCTTTAGTATTTGTTTGTGTGAGCTACCTTCTACCCTTCCAGTGAATTCACTTTCTGCTTGTTTCTGCTAGTTTCTGTTGCCTACAACCTAAGCACTCCAAGAATAAGGAGGAATTAGCCATGTGAGGATAAGAGGGGCAAGCAATTCAAAGGCAAAGGGAAAGGTATGTGCCTGAGGTGATAAGTGGCTTATATCTTGAGAGCTTCCAGAAATCTACATGGCTGGAGTTATTGTGTGGGTTTAGGTGGGGTTTAGCTTTAGATGGAGTTTAAAAGATTGGCAGGGACCAGAAATGCAAGCACATGCCATGTGAGGATTTGGTTGCCTTAAAAGCAATCATGTAGTTTTTAATTTTAATTTTATTTATTTGTGTTTTAAAGCAAGACACTTGTAACTACCACATTTTCCCAGCTGAACTTGGTGGTGGTCATGAGCAGAAAGCAACTTTTCTTTCTCACCAGTTTCTGTTAAACTTGCTCCATTGAGTCATTTTTTCAAAGATTCCAAATGAGATTTGACTAGGTAGCATTGCCCTTCTCATCCATCTTGGATATAAACGGCCTTTTTTTTTTTTTTTTTTGGTTATAAATGTCTAGTTCAGTCTAATATCAGCTTCACGTTTTCATTTGATTATGAAATTCTTTTCTTCCCTTAGCCCAGGCCCGAGGCAGGCTTTGAACTTACATCAAGGAAGGAGCATGGTCATCTACTTCTTCATATTGCTTTTCTCCTCTCCCTTGCCCACTAACTGTGCTATCTTTGGCTCCTCCAGGGTTGGAGGCCAGGAAAGGATGGGGCTGTCCTTCTCCAGAAAGATTTCTCTGATGTACCTCCAGTTTCTTTTTTGCCAGCAGTGCTACTGTGACTGGGCACCAATGACAAAACCCTGCCTTCAAACTCTGACTTCTACAGTTCGTGGTTAGCCCCTTTCTGCTGATCTAATCTTCTACTTTGTGATGGTTAATACTGAGTATCAACCTGATTGGATTAAAGGATGGAAAGTATTGATCCTGGGTATGTCTGTGAGGGTGTTGCCAAAGGAAATTAATGTTTGAGTCAGTGGGCTAGGAAAGGCAGACCCACCCTTAATCTGGGTGGGCACCATCTAATCAGCTGTCAGCATGGCTAGAATATGAAGCAGGCAGTAAAAAAAAAAAAAAAAAAAAAAAAACGTGAAAAGACTAGACTGGCCTAGCCTCCCAGCCTGCATCTTTCTCCTGTGCTGGATGCTTCCTGTCCTCTAACATTGGACTCCAAGTTCTTCAGTTTTGGGACTTGGACTGGCTCTCCTTGCTCCTCAGCTTGCAGACGGCCTATTGTGGGACCTTTTGATTGTGTAACTTAATAATTAATGAATTCATATATATATATATACACACACACACACACACACATATATATCTCCTATTAGTTTTGTCCCTCTAGAGAACCCTGACTAATACATACCTCAAGTGGTTATTCTGGATGAAACCCCATTTGAAGGAAGCCTAGGGCTGGTGGAGGCATCAGACAAACTGTAGGAAGAGGCATGCTCCCTCTCTCACCAAACTTCAAGAGTACAGCTCTTTCCAAAACAGCCTCACTCTTCACTCCACTCTTCACTCTGCCATTAGGCTGGCCAGACTCTTGTATTTGGATTTTTTTTAAGGCATGCTTCAGTTTACCATCTTTGTTTTCTCACAAGTTCCAAGCTTTCCAAATATTTCTCCTGAAGCTCCTCCGCACTTGGAAATGCCCCAGAATCCACCGAAGGTTTCCTAATCACTCCTCAATTGGCTGATTGAGACTATTGGGTTAAGATTTGCAAGACTTGTTTTGGATTATATTCTTTGCATACCTAGGACCTTGCTTTCTAGTGTAGTTGTAGCTGGCGTTTTTTTCTTTAATCTGGGGCTTTGGTTCAAATCAAGACAATAGGAAAACTGTCATTTTAATATTCTCTTCCAAAGTGATATGATCAGATGTCTATTATTTGCATAATTTTAATGAATACAGTCTCCAGTCACATTACTTCCCCAACCCTCATACAAAACAAACAAAATGCTTATCCCTCTTATATAAAAAAATCAGAATATTTTATAAGTCTGGCCAGTTTTGCATTTCTTTGCCTTAGACAGTATTAAATTAGTCAAACAATTCCTTCTTCAATGCTCTACAGGAAGTGTGGGGCCCATTATCTTCTTTGGTTTTAAAAAAACTCAACCAGCTGTCAAACACTTGACTATGAACCAAACATTTAAATATGCAGTGAACATTCAAATGTATTGTATAAAGCGCTCAGCAAAGTGGAAAGCCCTCTGACCACTTTCAAAATAATCCAAGCAAACAGCAATTAGGGATATATTCTACTTCTTCCCATTTGTTCACAGCTCCCCAGGACGTAATGTGATCTCCTATGCATATTGGGAGGGAAATGGACAACACTTAGAGTTTTCCTTACTTTGATGTGTGACTGTCAGGGTTGCAAATAATGTGCCTCACAAGAAAATTGCCTCCTGGTGCACCTGAAGATGGAATTTTAAAAAAATGTTTCTTCCTCCTTCCTTTAATCTTTCCATTTACTCAGCGTTGCGTGAGTCGGCTGTTAAACACCCGAACAGAGGAAGAAATTGTTTATGGGCACCCCAATGGGATGAGTCTAGACTAAGAGAAAATAGCCAACATAGCAAAGAAGTGTTTCCAGCATTTATTAGGTGTGTATTTATTAAGCACCTGTTGGGCACAAAGAACATGAAACATGGAGACTGCTTGCTAGAGGCTTTTAATCTGTTTGTGGAGATAGGATATACATGCACAATAAGTTAAGCTGAGGATTTGTGATATTGAAAGGAGAGTCAGCTCATACTGTGAGCCCGCAAAAGGCAAAGTTACAAACAAGAACTGGGTAGAAGCTACAGAGAGATAGGTCTGGGTTAAATGTAAGTTTCTAACAGAGCTGACCAGCAATAAGTTGGAAGGCCTAATAGAGGGGTGAATTTCTTGTCATGTGCTGTGTGTAAGCCAGTTTGGATGAGCACTTAGAAGAGGTGTTTGTAGAGAGCATTACTGTATCTCTGATGGGTGGTTTCCTTTAGATGACCTTTATAATACTCATATGACTTTGTCATTCCATGGTTTTGTGAGTCCTGAGTACAGTGAGCATGCACAAGCTCACAGAGTGACCAGGAAAGAATCTTTTGAGGTTGAAGGATGAAGGAAGGAGCAGATATAGGACGGAAAAAGGGAGGCAGGAGGGAGCTGTGGGCAGAGGGTACACTGTGAGCTTAATGAAAGGTCTGGGCTTTTTTCCTTGTCCACATATTGCAAGATGAAACCGTCTTATCTTTAATCACATTTAGAGTACACACACACACACACACACACACGGATTTATCGTGAGGAATTTGCTCACATGAGATTGAGAAGTCCCATAATCTGCCATCTACAAGCTACAGGATAGTCAGCATAGTCAGTGGTGTAATTCCAGTCTGAGTCTGAAGGCCTGAGAACTAGGAGGGTATATCACATAGATCCCAGTCCATGGGTAGGAGAAGACCAATGGCCAAGCTTAAACAGGCAGACAAGAAGCAAAACAGGTGAATTTTTGTCCTTCCTCCTTTTTGTTCTATTCAGGTCTTCAATGAATTAGATAAATGTGCAGCCACACTGGGGAGAGCAATCTATTTCATTGAATCTCCCAATTCATATGCTAGTGTTAGCCAGAGACACTCTCACGAACACACCCAGAAAATAATGTTTAACCTGAGCACCCTGTGGCATAGTCTAGCTGACATGTAAAATTAATCGTCACAGTTATACAGGAGCTTAAGAAACACTATTTTAAAGAGTGATTCTTGACCGGCTGAAAATTTGGAAAAGTTGACCCATAAAGTCAAGATTGAGGAATGGGCTAGGGATTTTGTCTAGTTCACCCAGATAAAATTTTGCTGAGTGTCTAATGTATCAGGTACTGGGAGTGTGAAGATAAAAAGAGACACAGTTTCTTCTCTTGAACAGCTTGTTGTCCAGCAGATGATTTTAAAAAGCCCATTCTAAAATGTTTCCTGATGAAGACATACTAAATTTCCTTAAAGTTTTATGATCACTTAAATAACAGTTTTCTTTGTGAAGTACTTTCTAAGTGCTAGATACAATGTTGGTCTTTTTCCAGTTCTTATGATAACCATTCAAGGTAGACATTTTATTTTTTCTGTTTTTCAGAAAGGAAATTGAAGCTCAGAAAGGATAGACATATTACCCAACTATTAGTAAGTGGCTAATTGAAAATTCAAACAGTAGCTAAATGAACGGGTAACATGTTCTAGACACTTCACTTGATGCTGGATCCATAGTATCTTATAGAGTCTTCCCAACCACTGGAGAAAAGAGATACTACTGTTATCTTCATTTTATGACTGAGAAAACAGAGCCCCCCTGGAAAATTGAACAAATTGCCCAGAGCCACACAGTCAGTGTAGAGTGAGGATTCAGGTTCAGGCTGCTTGGTTCCAAAGCTGATATTCTTTAACCGCTATGCTACCCTTCCTCTTGCCTTGTGCCTTACAGTTCAAAGCTTCACTCTGGCTTTGATTTCCATGTTTGATGGGTTCTCTTTTACTTTCCTCTCCCTTTACCAAAAAACAAACTGAACAACAAAACCATCTTGAGCATCTCCTTGAAAGGAGTGAATTCGCCTGAAGGAAAACTTCCATTAGAATTCTGAGGCTCAGCATTAGGCCAGGAAGGTAAAAATGCCATGCTAATTAAGCAATTACTGAAACTCATGATTAAAACATGAGGTTGCCTTTCTAAGAGAATCCCCAGATTAAATGGTATTCTTCATTTTGCCTTGGAGCTTGGTTGGCTCGGCTTCTAAGAAATTCACCTTTTTTTTCTGGAGATGGGATGGGGAAGCAAAGACTTCTTATTCATTATCTTTTTGAATCCTTAGAACAACTCTTTGGAGATATACGAGGAAAATTTTAATTTGGGATTTTAGCAGTTAATCAGTCTCTTTCATTTGAATCCTGGATCATTTGAGGAAAAAAAAAATGTATATATATATATAAATAACAGGGATTACAATTTCAAGATTATTGCTTGGATTGGATCTCATGTCTTGGATGTATACCCAAATGCCTTTCCTCACACTCCCCTGAAACCCCTGCTGAAGCCGGATGTTGGGATCTGCATTTGGGAAGGGTAACATCTATGGCCAGCTGAGTAGAGAAATGTGGCTGCCTCATACCAGGTGCATGCATGGAGCCAGGGAGAGGAAGGTCCTCAAGGCAAGAGAGCTGTAGAATTTCACCCCTCCAGAATAAAGAGCGGTGGATGACTGAATGTTTGCCTCTTACTTTTTCACCTGCTGGATGAATCATTCTTGCTCCTGTGAGGAGAAGCCAATGAAACTGTAGAGAGCAACAGATTCTGCCAATTACACCTAAGAGGTGTTTTATTGGCTGACAAAATCATAGGGAGAGGGAGCATATGGCTTTCACTACAGTCTCTGATCTTGCTTTTCAAAATTTATTGTCCGCTCTCGATTTGACAGGTGGGGAATTAGAATTTGAGGCTCAGAGAAGTTAATGTTTTGAAAGTCACACTTCAGTGACTAACCCAGGCCTAGACTCCAGCCTGTCAAAGGGAGTTTAGAGCTCAAGGCATCAGATCCCTCAGGTTATAAATGTGCCAAGTGCTTCACAGAGATAGCATATGACTTGTCTAAGACCAAACTGCCAGCACTAGAAACTCAGGTCTTCTGACTCCTTCTGATGCTCTTTTTAATACCTTATAGTATTCTCCTTCATAACCCTGAGACATTTGTGCTGCTGGCTTATGGGCATGATCTTCTGGATTTCAGTCCTGCCTCTGAGCCTCTCTTTTCTCAACTACAAAAGGAGGATCATAGAAGTAGTGTCTGCCTCTTAGCCTTCTTGTGAAAATCAAATGAGGCTGGGTCTGTGCAAATGCTCTGTGACTGTAACATACCCTAAAAATGTTGGAATATTGTTTTTGAGGTTGTCACTCTCATTGCTGTCCTCTCAGATGAACCCCATTTTTCTCCTTTTATTTTTAGTTGACATGTAATAATATTTATGGGATAAAAGTGATATTTTGAACATGCATACAATGTATAATGATCAAATCTGGATAATTAGCATATCCATCGTCTCAAACGTCATTTCTTTGTGTTGGGAACATTCAAAATCCTCTCTTCCAGATTTTTGAAATTGTACACTGAGTTATTGTTTGTTAACTATAGTCACCCTACTGTGCTGCAGAACATTAGAGCTCATTCCTCCCATCTAGCTTTAAATTTGTATCTGTTAACCAACATCTCCCTATCCTCCCCTTGCCCCACCCTTTGCATTCTCTAATAACTACAATTCTAGTCTGTACTTCTGTGAGCTCAATTTTCTTTTTAGCTCCCACTTATGAGTGAGAACATGTGGTGCAGTAGTCCGTTTTCACACTGCTGATAAAGACATACCCGAGACAGGATAATTTGTAAAGAAAAAGAGGTTTAATGGACTCACAGTTGCATGTGGCTGGGGAGGCCTCACAAACATGGTGGAAGGTGAAAGACATGTCTTACATGGCGGCAGGCAAGAGAGAATGAGAGCCAAGCAAAAGGAGAAACCCCTTATAAAACCATCAGATCTTGTGAGACTTATTCAATACCAGGAGAACAGAATGGGGGAATTGCTCCCATGATTCAGTTATCTCCCACTGGTTCCCTTCCGCAACACATGGAAATTATGGGAGCTAAAGTTCAAGATGAGATCTGGGTGGGGACACAGCCAAACCATATCATGTGGTATACATCTTTCTATGCCAGACTTATTTCATTTCACATAATATCCTCCAGGCCCACCCATGTTTCTGTGAATGACAGGATTTCATTGTTTTTTTATGGCTGAGCAGTATTCCACTGTGTACACATACCACATTTTCTTTATCTATTCATCTGTTGATGGACACTTAGATTGATTCCATATTTTGGGTATTGTGAATATTGCTGGAATAAACATGGGGACATGGAGTGCAGATATTTCTTCAATATACTGATTTCCTTTCCTCTGGATAAATACTCAGTAGTGGTGTTGCTGAATCATATGGTAGTTTTGTTTTTCTTTTCTTTTCTTTTCTTTTCTTTTTTTATTTTTTTTGCAAAACCTCCACACTGTTTTCTACAGCAGCTGTACTCATTTACGTTTCCACTGATGGGCCCCATTTGAACTAGCTGGCACAGAGGTGGGTCAGAAGGAAGCGAGGTACTGGGAAAACAATCCTTTAGTGCAGTGGATTTCAACTCTGGCTGCACATTAAAATCACCTGGAGAGTTAAAAAAAAGTGCCAATGCCTGGGCATTACACCCAGAACAGTGAAATCAGAACCTCTGGGGAGGGGTTTTGTCACTGTTATATTTTTAAAGCTTTCCAGGTGGCCTCATGCAAAGAAAGGTCGAGGGCCACAGCCTTGGTGGCTTCACACTCTTGTTTGCTTTGTAGCAGTAGTCCTCTTTTGGAATGCAGAGATGATGAAATATTGTGTTTCCAGGTGGATGGTCTGTCTATTAAGATTGGAAACCTAAATCCAAGCCTCAGTGCAGCCCTGTGTGAGCCTGTTTGCCTTACTAATGACAATTCTTTACATAAGGATAGATTTTGTAGAGGTGAAAACTGAGGCCCTGAGAGGTTATTTTTCCATCAGCTAGTAGGCGCTAGAGTCAGAATTAGAGCACAATTCCTATGGTCTGGGATGGCATATGGAAAACACCTGGCCACAGAAGCATGTGCCAGAAACCATCTCCTTCAGGGCACCAAGTCTACTTTGTGTTCAGAAATTCGTAGCTTTCTTTCTGAAAAGGGTATCTGAAATGGTATAAACTTCAACCTATATCTGTCCATGAGCCTAACTATAGTGGGTGCTCAGAAGTGAGTAGTGTTCTCTTCTAGACTGCTGGGGTCTCAGAGGTGGAAGAAGAAAGACAAGGAAACAGGCAAAGTGAGATGTGGACCACCCATTCCCAGTGGGGTCATATATTGAATGTCCCTGCCAGTGTCCCTTCCCCAATCCAGAATAACCCCATTTCTGTGTGTGGCGAACCTTTGGCCATGCGGCTGCTGGCACCATGCACAGCCTTTCTGGCCATGTAGCTGGCTCTCCACTGCACTGCCCCTGGAGAAACCCCTCCTCTTTGCCCCTTCTCAGCTCTAGCATGGACATGCCCTGCTTTTGCCCTCTCTGTTCATTCAGTCCCCTGAACCTGTTGGTGTCCAGCACCTAAAGGGGAAATTTCTTTCATTTTCCATTTCCTGAGATTCAAAAAACAAAAACCAATAAGCCTCAGCACAGCCTGACTCATTGTAGGCATTCAGTATGTATTCATTTCTACCTTCACCTCCTCGGAGCACAGCCTTCAAACTGCTGGCCTCTAAGCAGTCCATGCACTGGCTTCATCCTCTTCAAGTGTCCCTTTCACAATGGGGCCCAGAAATGTCAGGGACAACAATGTTTTTCATAGCACAGCCTTTGAAATTCTGCCTCCAGCCTTGTTCTCTGGTCTAGCCAATCTCCTCACTGTCCTAGCCCAAGCCTTGCCGGCCCTGGCCTCCCCGAGTTGTTTCATCAGCCTTCAGTACCCACCCTACTCCATCTCTGGCCAGATCCTATGCTCCCTTCCCGGCCCTGTTCACATCCCACTGGCCCCAAGACAGCTCCCTGGTCTTTGCCATCTCACTGATCACATTTTCCTGCACATTTCTGTAGCATTTTAATCCAGAACTCTCCCATATGTCACTCATTTTATATTATTGTTTCATTTTGTATTATTTCCTATTAGTTTACAATTGCTAGCCTTTTCTCCCTGCAGGGACTTTGTATTACCTCAAAAATTAAGCCAGAACTAGGTTTCCCAGAATCTCTTTCCCTGCTCTGGATTAAGATTAGCCAAAGGAGAAATTTGCTCAAGAACTGGAAGGCAGAAGCAAAGCAGCAACTGTGATGTTCCGAAGGTCAATGTCGAGCACCTGGCACAGGTTGCTGCAGAGCTGCGTCCCATCTTGCAGATGTGGTCCACAGCCAGAACCCTTGCTCCTATAGCTCTACCTGATCCCATGTTTCAGCTCCCAGAGTCCCAGGTAGGCACATGTGCAACTCTGTGGCAGAGGGTGACATCTTATTCTGATCATCACCACCAAAGAAATTGGAGGTGGTGACAGACATGGGTTTTAGTTTGTCTTTGTGGGTTCTACTAGGTTCTCATGGGTTCCAGTTTGTCCTTGCTTTCTCCCAGGTTATGTGCAGCTTTTCTTCCTGACTGATGGCCCTGTTGACCTGTACTGACTTCTGGCCACCACCAGACACAAAGGCATCAGCCTTCTATAGACTTCTTCATCAGCTCCCACAACTGCATAAAGTCTAATTGGTATAATAAATTCCTTATTGCATATCATGCATAGTTCTGCTTCTCTGATTGAATTCTAACAGATACATTCCCCCTTAGGTTACAGACACCTTGAAGAAAGGGGTCAGTGGCTCATGCCTGTAATCCCAGCACCTTGGGAGGCCAAGGCTGGAGGACTGCTTGAGCCCAGGAGTTTGCGACCAGCCTGGGCAAACAGAGCAAAAAAGTTAACTGGGCATGGTGGCATGGGCCTGCAGTCCTAGCTACTTGGAAGACTGAGGAAGGAGGATCACTTGAGCCCAAGAGTTTGAGGTTGCAGTAAACTATCATCACACCACTGCATTCCAGCCTGGGCAACAGAGTGAGACCTTCTGTCTCTCTCTCTCAAAAAAAAGAAAAGAAAAAGAAAAAGGAATGATATCCTTTTTCCCCCTGGAATCTATGCCTGTGATCAACAAAATCTTATTTTAGAATTTATGGACCACACAAAGTCTCTGTTGCTTCTCTCCACCTCTCCCACCCTTCCCCTCCCTGCTTCCTTCTTCTAGTACTACTATTTCTTCTACTTCTTCTTTGCTTCCACTTTTCCTCCTCCTCTCCCTGCTTTATTTTCTTCTCCTCCTTCTCTTCTTCCCCTTCTTCCTCCTCCTTTACAACTTTTAAAAAATGTAAAACTAATTTTAGCTTACAGATCATATAAAAGCAGGCCATAATTTTGGATCCTTGGTCTATTCCAGATCAATCATTCTCAAAGAGGTGGCACTGCACTCCAGAGAGTATTTTTTTGAGGGGAGGCAGGCACAGCGATTGGGGGGTATTACTACATTTATTAGGTAAGGTCTAGGGATGATGAACATCCTGAAATATATCAGGCAGTCCCAACCAAGAAAGAAAAGCACATATAGTATTCAAATTTGAGTCACCCAAATAACATCTCTTGCAGTGGTCTGCATCTGTAGCTGTCAATTCCATAGTGATTTATGTGTTTAAATGTAAACATCTGACTGCTTCTTCATCTTGCAGGCTAGTTTTGCCTGCGCATTTGAACAATTTTCAACCTTTATTTCTTTAAGTATTTTTTCTGTCCCTCCTCCTCCCAGGAATTCCAAATATACTTATTTTAGGTGGCTTAAAGGTGTCCCACAGCTTGATGATGTTCTACTATTTTTTTTTTTTTTAGTATTTTTTCTCCCTGTGTTTTATTTTGGATAATTTCTATTGCTATGTTTTAAAATTCACTTGTATTTTATTCTGCAATTTCTTTCTTTCTTTCTTTCTTTCTTTCTTTCTTTCTTTCTTTCTTTCTTTCTTTCTTTCTTTCTTTCTTTCTTTTCTTTCTTTCTTTCTTTCTTTCTTTCTTTCTTTCTTTCTTTCTT
>NC_045446.1:21521370-21569904 GCF_002776525.5 Piliocolobus tephrosceles
TTTTTTTTTTTTTTTTTGGAGATAGAGTCTCGCTCTGTCACCCAGGCTGGAGTGCAGTGGTGCGATCTCGGCTTACTGCAAGCTCTGCCTCCCGGGTTCACACCATTCTCCTGCCTCAGCCTCCCAAGTAGCTGGGACTATAGGTGCCCGCCACCATGTCCGGCTAATTTTTTGTATTTTTAGTAGAGACAGGGATTCACTGTGTTAGCCAGGATGGTCTCGATCTTCTGACCTCGTGATCTGACTGCCTCAGCCTCCCAAAGTGGTGGGATTATAGGCGTGAGCCACCACGCCCAGCCATTATTCTGCAATTTCTAATCTGCTGTGAATTGCATCCAATGTATGTTTCATCTCACACACCATAATGTTCATTTCTAGAAATTCAATTTGTTTTTTTCCCTATATCTTCCATAGTTTAAAGGCCCAGTCTTTACTCTAGGTTATGGAACATATGAAATACAGTTACATTAATGCTTCAAGTGTACTTACTTATCTTTTAATTTTATTATCCTATCTACTAATTCTATCATTGATTTTTATCCTCATTATGTGTCATATTTTTTGCCTCTTCACATCCATGATGATTTTTGATTAGATGACAGAGATCACCAATTTTACCTTATTGCATGTTTCTGTATTTCTATAAATATTCCTGAGCTTTGTTCTGTCATACAGTTAAGTTACTTGGAAAAGTTTGAGCCTTCCAGACCTTGCCCGCAAGCTTTGATAAGTGATAAGAATAGTATTTGGTCTAGGGTTGTTTTGCTCACTACTGAGGCAGAATCCTTCTAAGTACTCTATCTTCATGAATTATGAGATTTTCTATTCTGACTGATGTTAACTGGTACTGTTTCTGGCACCCTGTGAGTGTTTGGAATCCTCTAATCCCTTTAATCTTTATGAATAATTCTTTTTCTCTTCTCAGGCAGTTTTTCTTTTTTCTTTTCTTTTAGGAGGAATCTTGCTCTGTTGCCCAGGCTAGAGTGAACGATCTTGGCTGACTGCAACCTCCCCCTCCCGGGTTCCAGCGATTCTCCTGCCTCAGCCTCCTAAATAGCTGGGACTACAGGTGCCTGTCACCATGCCCGGCTAATTTTTGTATTTTTAGTAGAGATGGGGTTTCACCATGTTGGCCAGGATGGTCTCGATCTCCTGACCTTGTGATCCACCCACCTCAGCCTCCCAAAGTGCTGGGATTACAGGTGTGAGCCACTGCGCTCGGCCTCTCAGGCAGGTTTCTTACCTGCATACTCTGATCACTACTCTGTTAAATAGTCAAGGAGGATAAGTATTCTCTTCAGATTTCCAGAACTCTGTCTCTGTACAGCCTTCTCCTCCTCAATATTCTGCCCTATGAATTCTAGCCACGTTGGCCTTCCCAGACTTACAGTTCTGTCTTCTCAACTCAGGAAGCTCTCTGAGCTCCATCTGCATTCTTCCTTCCTGTGCTCTGGCCTGGAAACTTTTATAAGGTAATGAGGAGGTCAATTGTGGGGCTAGCCTCCTTTGTTTCTCATCTCTTGAGGATCACTGCCCTTCGTTGCTTGATTCCAGCGATTGATGCCCTTTGTTGCTTGAGGGCCATAGTTTCGTATATTTCGTCCAGTATTTTTGTTGTTTTAGGTCAGAAGGTAATTTTGGTCTCTGTTACTCCATCTTGGCCAGAAGTATAAGTCACTCACCTATGCATTTATATGTCAAAATACTGCACATATAATTTTAGTTTAAGCTACTTTAAAAAAATCTCCTTCATTTTCCATTTAGCATTCTATTTAGGGCATTATATTGATTTTTTGGAAATTCTGTTATTGGCAGTTTCTACTGCTTATCAATTCCATTTAAAGATAGTGCATAGGATATTCTAAAATAGCTGTTAAACAAAGAGAAAATTGGGCCTGATAGGGTGAGAATCACAGCTCTAATACCTAGAGTGACCTTATAATGTATTGTCCAAAGGAGATACTTTTGACAGTGAAAGAAGGTGTTGTTAGTAATTATGTCAGGACCATGGCCTACACCAGGACTATCCCAGGCAGCCTAGGACATATTTGTATCGCTTCTCTATTTTATGCCTTTATACAATTCTTTACTTAGTTCTAAAGCCTTTATTGAGCCTGCTTTCTTTGTCCAGCTGAGTGTCACATGCTCACATCACAAAGATCAATAAGGCAAACTCTGAGAGATGGACAGAGATACAGGAGACGGTCCTTTATAACGCAGTGTGATCTGTACTCCACTAGAGGTGAGCACAAGAGCCTTACGAAGGCTCAGTGAAGAGTATGTCTGACGGCAGGGGAGGGAACTTAGGGTGGAGAAGATGAGTCGAAGTATGTTCATAGGGGCCGTGGGATGAGAGGTGGTGGGAAAGGTATTCCAGACAGTGTGTGTCAAGGTGAAGAGCCAGGAGAACACAGATAGGATTTTTTTTTTTTTTTTTTAATTCCAAGATGGAAGAGTGTTCTGATTGGCTGGAAAACAACATACATGGGAAGCAGTATGGAAATGAGTGGAGAAAGGTAATACTTATAGCAACAGCAGTTAATATTTAGTGCCTACTTACCACATGTTGGACACAGTTCCGGGTACTCTGAACATACTCGCTCATTTAATCATTACAACGGCCCTATGAGGTAGGCACTACTATTATCCCCATTTTCAGTGAGGAATCTGAGGCCCAGAGAGAGTAAGTACGTTGCCCAGGGCCACACAGCAAGTATGTGGTAGGTTCTGGAGCTGAATGTAGAGTCCCTTCACTCTAAACTCCTGAGAGCCAGATGCTATAAGGCCTTGTTATCCCAAGTGGAGGAATGCTAAGGACATAATCCTGCAGGCGACCAGGAACCCCTGAAGCATTTGAAGCAGGGGAGTGACTTAAAACAAGGTGGTGTAAGAAAGTGCTCCCAGAGCAGCATCAAAGTCGGATGTACTGGATGTCTCCATTAGTCACAAGAGGTAGTAAGAGGTTGAGCTAAAGCAGCTGCAGCAGGGATGCAGAGGATGCATTCCCTGAACCCTTATGGGCAGAGACCTTTGGCCTCAGTGACTATGGTGAAGGGTGCAGAGGAGAAGCTCAAGATGATGACAGGTGTCTGGCTTATGCCCCTGTGTGAACATGAAGCCTCTCATGACATGCCAGTTACAGGAGGAAAAGCAGGTTTGTTTGGGAAGGAGGTTTCTAGACCATGACTTCCATTTTAGCCATGTAGTTTTTGAGGTGCTTGTACAAGTTTTCGGTGGAAATGTCCAGGAGGCAGTGGGGAACTCAAAAGTAGTTCTCAGGAGAGACGCTTGGGCCAGAGGGCTTGGGGAATCATTAGCATGGGGGTGGGAGGAGAGGCAGGCAGATCACGAGGTCAGGAGATCGAGACCATCCTGGCTAACATGGTAAAACCCCGTCTCTACTAAAAAAATACAAAAAATTAGCCAGGTGTGGAGGCGGGTGCCTGTAGTCCCAGCTACTTGGGAGGCTGAGGCAGGAGAATGGCATGAACCCAGGAAGTGGAGCTTGCAGTGAGCCGAGACTGTGCCACTGCACTCCAGCATGGGTGACAGAGTGAGACTCTGTCTCAAAAAAAAAAAAAAAAAAAAAAAAAAAAAGACATACACATAAATTTATTCTCTTACAGTTTTGGAGGCTAGAAGTTCAAAACAAGGTGTTGGCAGCACCATGCTCTCTCTGAAGATGTTAGGAAGAATCTGTTACCCATCTTTCCATTCGCTTCTGGGGATTCCTGCAAGCCCTGACATTCCTTGGCTTGTACATACATCAGCCCAGTTTCTGCCCCCATTATCCAATGGCCTCCTCTCTGTGTGTGCATCTGCATTCCCTCTCCTCTTCTTCTAAGGACACCAGTCATAGTAGATTAAAGTTTCACTCCTAACTAATTACATCTGCAACAACTCTATTTCCAAATAAAGTCACATTCTAAGATTCCTAGGAAGAACATGAATTTCTGGGGGTGTGTCAATACTGTTCAACCTGGGACATGGAGTAAATAAATGGCAAACAAGATTACGGATTACTTTAAGCTAGAGAGGGAGATAGGGTTAAATGTAGGACTTTTTTTTTTTTTTTTTTTCCCCCAGGACTGGAGAGGTTTAAACATATTACTACATTGAATAAATGAAAGAGCCATGGACATGGAGAGGCTCAAGATTCTGAACTAAGTGCAAGTAATCGATAGCACAAGCTCCCAAGGGGCTGGGGCCTGGAGCGCAGATGGATGGATCGACTGTGGGCAGAACTGGGGCTTGGGAGGGGTGTGCAGATGCAGATGTGTTTGATGGTGGGGGGCCAGAAGCTGAGTGGGGCGAAGTGTGACAGGGCAGCTCTGAGCACCCTGGAGGTGTTCACCAAGCAAATCAAGAGTAGATGGTGGAGCGAGCAGCTGAAATAACAGCTTCTGAAATCAGCCCTACTTTGTGGGGAGAGGATTAGTTAAGGATTCTAGCCATGGGAACCAAGAAGAGGAGGATAATCTGTTCATTCCTGTTATGGGGCTTTGGTGGAGCAGTTTCAGCCTCAACCTGGAGAATGTTTTAGAAGGCCAGAGAGAGGAACCCTGCAGTCATGTGAGCCGGCCCCTCACTTTGAGATGAAGAGTCCACACAGCAGTAATGCTGCCCTCTATCTAGTGGTTCTAGAGTGTGGCAATCTGGAGGGGTCATTATGGAAAAGGGCTGAAGCATTAGAATGTAGGCCCAATACTGAGATAGAAAGAGGTTCTCTGAGGTGACTTAGGCAGGGTGGTGGCGGTGGTGGTGGAGGTGGATGTAAGAAGCCCTCTGCTACCTCGATCCCAGCGTGGAATTCAATTCATCAAGAGCGGAGCCAGTCACCATTTAGGCCCCCATGTTAGCCTTAATTTATTCCTCAGATGTGGAGAATACGCCTCAAGATGCATTCAAAGTGTAAGCTACCTCTTCCTCAGCGGAGGACTGCCCAGCAGATTTGCAATTCTGTCATCTGGAAACTCTCTGATGTCTCCCTCAGCTCTTCCTACTTTTTTGCTTCAACACATTTTAAGACCAGGCCCCTTAACCGTAGAACCAGCATGAAAAACAAGTAGGTTTCAGGAAAAATTATCCCAAATGGAATCTCTACTGTACTACTCTGTTTTTCATATGGAAAGCTTAAAACAGTGTAAGAGTTTTCACAGGGTGTATTTATATCACACCAGTTTTGGGTCCATAGACAGGGGCTTTTTCTAGATCAAACTGCTCAATTGTCCTATTGATCCTGGCCTAAACTCTGAGTAGATAAAAAATATTTTAGGAGAGATGAGATTCTAATCCTTAATAGCAAAAAGTAAGGCTGAGCCCTAGGCTCATGTTTTTACACATATACAATTCAATGTGTTGTGCTACTATACTGTTCTCAACCAGGGGTGATTTTGCTTTCCAGGGTACATTGGCAATGTCTGGAGACAATTTTTTTTTTCCATTTTCAAAAATTGTGGCAAAGCATCTAACATAAAATTAGCCATTTGAACCATATCATGTGTATAGTTCAGTGGCACTAAGCACATTCATATTGGTGTGCAACCATCACTACTATCCATCCGTAGAGCTCTTTTCATTTTGCAAAACTGAAACTCTGTACCCATGAAACACTAACTCCCCATTTCCCTCTTCTCCTAGCGCCTGACAACCATCATTTGACTTTCTGTCTCCATGATTTTGATGACTCTAGGTACTTCACATAAGTGGAATCATACTGTCGAGGGATTTTTGATGGTCACAACTTGGGGTGGGGTGCTGCTGGTGTCCAGTGGGTAGAGGCTAGGGAGGCCACTCAACATCCTGCAATGCACAGACAGTCCCCACAAGAAAGCATTAACCCCAAACATCAATCCTACCGAAATTGAGAAACTCTGAGCTAGAAAAATCCCATTAGTAATCTCAAGCCATGGAGTATCAGTCAATGGAGACTAGTTATGATGCAATAAGAAACCACCTCCAAATTTCTGTGGTTTAACACAACAACTTATTTTTTTTGCTCTAACATGGAGCATCCTTAATCAGCAATCCAGGCTGGTGGGAGTTCCTTCCTGACCTGGGCTTCCATGATGACTGAAGCAGGAAAAGGATCAGTGATAAATTGTGCACTGGCTTTTAAATAAAGCTCCCATTGGAAGTGTCCAGGTCATTTGTGGTCACATTTTCTTGGCCAGATCAAATCACAGGTCCACATCTCACTTCAAAGTGAGTAAGAAAGTGCATTTCTACTCTGAAGGACAACCACCACACCTAGCAATTAAAAATAAACTTCATAGTGTTATCACCTGCTTGAAGTGCTGCTCTCAGAGCAAGCCTACTAGTAGGAGTGGTGCAGGCTGCAGGTTTTTTTTTTTTTTTTTTTTTTTTTGAGACTGCACTCCACTTTACTCTGTCACCCAGGCTGAAGTACGGTAGCATGATCACAGTTCATTGCAGCCTTGACTGCCCCAGCACAAGCAATCCTCTCACCTCAGCCTCCTGATTAGTTGAGACTAGAGGCCCGTGCCACCATGCCTGGCTAATGTTTTGTATTTTTTTGTAGATATAGGGTCTCACCATGTTGCCTAGGCTGGTCTTGAACTCCTCATGCAAGTGATCCACTTGCCTTGGCCTCCCAAAGTGCTGGGATTACAGGTATGAGCCCCCGCGCCTGGCCCAGGCTGCATGTAATGTGGTGTGTGTGCTGCCCACAAGAGTCACTCTGTGGCTACCTCATTATGCATCTTCATGTCCTGTGGTCAAACTGGCCTCTGCCCTACTTCCAAATTTTCTCTCTGCTTCTGCCTTATCTCCTTTTTGAAACTTCAGATTACCTGCTTCTTCAACTACAGACCTGCCTCTTCTTTCGGGCTTGATGTTATCTCCTTTTGGCCTCAACACACTCAGGTGCCTCAGGTTACTCATCTGCTTAGGCAGATGACTTCCTGTCAGAACTTCATGACTTTGGCCTACAGGCTCTTGCATTGGACTGTGGTCCACTTCTCAGAAAGCGATTTAGCAGCAACTATGCTGAGACTTAGGTGATTGTGTTTGGAAGAGATTTCAAATATTTAAATGAGTAAAATCCTTATACTCCATCCAATAGGTCATTTTTAAAAAAGAGGGTGGCATTTCATTCTGGCTGTACACTAGGGTCACTGGAGAACTCTTAAAAATATTCCCCATTTCAAGCAATTCTGAATTAATTGTTTGGGATTTTTCTATGAAGCTGAGAATCACAGGTTGATCCCTTCAGTTGGAGCACAATCCTGGTTGGTCCCATGAAGAACTCATCTTTTTAGGAATTGGAGACTCTTTTTTGAGAAGGTGGTTGATTGGTAACTCCTGCTCTTAAATCTGCTTTTTTGTTTTTTCCTTTTCTCCATTGTAGAACCCAGAACTGTGAGGCTTCAATTAAATAAAAAACTTATTCAAACATGTCAGATGATTTTAAGGTATTTTTACAGGAAAATTCTTACCCTATCTTGAGTATTCTTGTGGAATACTCACTTCCACATGGAAGTGAAATGGACCTTTGCCTAAGTGAGAAGAAAAAGAATATCCATCACTTCCTCAGGAGTTCCTGTGTAATTAGCATTGCACTGAAAAAATTTACTTATATTATTTAAAATCCTAGATACAACCATGCAAGGTTGGTATTATTATTGCCTCTATTTTGCAGCTGAGGAAATCAAGGTCCCGAATGATTAAGCAAGATCACGCAGGTAAACTGGTAGATTTGGGCTTCAAACCCATATCCACAAATTCAAAGCTCTGGGTCTTTTTATTACATCATGCAACATAAACTCAGGGCAATTCAGGACAAGTTGGAGTCAAGACTTTACCCCGTACAAATATAAGTTCTGAATTCTAGATATCTGGAGCAAAATGTGCACGGCTTCCTATATACTCAGCAGTGCCCTCAGGGGCCATTTCAGACTCTCTAACTAGAAGCCAAGCACTGCGCAGCAGAAAGACTGTCTAATGGATGTATTAACTTTCCAGGCCTCTAGCTTTCCTAAACTCTGTCTCTACTAAAGCAAATCCTTGCAGGCATCTCTCTGACCGCACTATCTTAGATATTTCTGGAGTTATAACTCCAGAAAAGCCTCCATAAAAATAAATATTACTGGTATACCCTCCACTTCTATTGAGAGCCAGACCCCTGGCCCAGATGAAATGATTGTTCAGAGTAGGCATGGGGATGACTTTTAAAGGGGGCCGTGATGCTAACTTGAGGAGGAATATTAAGAAGAACCAGTGGCTGAGACCCCAGTGGTCACTCCAGAATTTGTATGGGAGAGTGAGGGGCTTAGGATGGTGATTGAAGTAGAGGGTTGGAGGACTGGAGAGTTATCTTGAGCAGTGCTTGCATACCCAGCACACCATTTTCAGCTCCATCGTGTATTTATTTGGTGTATTTATTTATTAGGTAGTGGGCTACTAGAGTTTAAAGGGGTTTAAAGCACTCCAGTTACCCCAGGGCACCATCATTGTGAGATAGGGAGTCAGAAGGAGATTGTAGTCAGTGACGGTGACATCAAGATGTTTGGGTTGAAAGGGAAGTTATTTTGATGACAAGTACCTGAACAAGGTTTCTGCAACTTTTAAGAACACACATTTGGAGACATTCTCCACGGTGTTTGTAAGTCTCCTATTATAGGGTCCATGTAATAAAGTTCTCTTTTAGCTCATATTCTCTGGCTAACTAGCACAGTCACTGCTTATCCACTTTCAGCTTCTAAAATGTTGTCGGCTTTTTTCCTCTGCTCATACTTCTCCAATTTTCTTTGTCCATATGGGATTATGTCATTTAAAAAACTCCTTTTTGTGGTTTTGGAAGGAAGTTGAGACAATGCCATATTTCTCCATAGGGGTCTGGGCATCTTTCGTGGTCCTCTTCTATATTTGGATATTTGTGTATTTTTCTTCCTCAGCAGAAATGCCCATCTCATGGGTCTGCTGGTGGGGAGTGTTCCTGACTTCAGGGTGGATTTTACTGGATTTGTACCTGGAGTGGCTGAAAGAGAACATGATCTGAGGGGTGAGTGCACACTGTAGGAAAAGGAGCATTCAAATCCCATCAGGCATGGGGAGCAAGAAAGCTTAGGCAGGAGACACAGAAAGGCATGAGGGACAGGTCAGGAATGAATGCCTGAGGAGGGATGAGGCTGAAGGGCTCAAGAGCCAGAAGACCATAAGCATATCAGGGACCTCAGAAACTCACTCTTCTTCTTCTTTTTTTTTTTTTTAATTCGAAACGGAGTCTCACTCTGTCGCCCAGGCTGGAGCGCAGTGGTGCAATCTCCGCTCACTGCGATCTCTGCCTCCTGGGTTCAAGCGATTCCTGGGTCTCAGGCTCCCTCAGTAGCTGGAATTACAGGCGTGCGCTACCATGTGTGGCCAATTTTTGTATTTTTTGTAGATATGGGCTTGGCTCGGCTGGTCCTGACCTCAACTCCTGACCTTAAGCGATTCGCCAGCCTCAGCCTCCCAAAGTGCTGGGATTACAGGCATGAGCGGCCATGCCTGGCCTAGAAACTCATTCTTATTGGCCAGAAGATAGTGATTTAAAGACTCCAAGCCAGGCCAGACTGGTTTTAAACCTTAGGGCTAGTGTATTAATGAACGAGGTTCAAGCTTCTATGGCATGGGAACTGAGGGGCACCACAACACTCAGCTTACTCAAGGGACCAACTCTAGCAGCCTTCGAAAGAGCCTGAAAAAGGTAGCCTTGAATTAGCTTCTGGGGGAAAAATATTGGTCCCAATTGAAGCAAGTGTTATTAGTGACTGTCTCTGCTATGGAAGCAGGGGTAACCTGCTTGCCTATGAGCAGTAGGATTTCTTGGGATTGATTTTGCAGGAACATGTACCTCCATGTGGCCAAACAAGCTTGCTTAGATTTGACTCACAGGATATTAAAGAGGAAAGGAATCTTTTTTTTTTTTTTTTTCTTTTGAGATGGAGTCTCGCTCTGTCACCCAGGTTAGAGTGCAGTGGCTTAATCTCCGCTCACTGCAAGCTCCGCCTCCCAGGTTCATGCCATTCTCCTGGCTCAGCCTCTCGAGTAGCTGGGACTATAGGCACCCACCACCACGCCCGGCTAATTTTTTGTACTTTTAGTAGAGATGGGATTTTACTGGGTTAGCTAGGATGGTCTCCATCTCCCGACCTTGTGATCTGCCTGCCTTGGCCTCCCAAAGTGCTGGGATTACAGGTGTGAGCCACCACACCCGGCAAGTGGAAAGGAATCTTAAACATCTAATTGAGGGATGGCAAATTGGGTTCATTGTAAGCTGACCCTTTGGTTGTGGCTGCTAAGAGCATTGGGTGGGAAGAATTCCGAAGTTTTTTCTAGAGAGAGGGACAGCTACAGTTCATTAGAGAGTCTAGTGGGCATGGAAGAGGGTGAGCGGTTGTGCCTGTAGCAGGATTTTGCCATCCCTAGTTCTAATCCAACACTTTGAGAGCTGAGGCTCAGCGACATGAGTGATTTACAGAGGTCCTTCCTTTATTGCTTTTGTGTCACCAAATCTAGAATTAGGTCTTCTGCTTCCAAGAAAGTCAGCTGCCTCATTACCATGTAACATAGCTAGGTTCCCCCTTTCATCTAGAAAATAAATATTTATTGAGGGTTGGCCAGGGGTGGTGGCTCATTTCTGTAATCCCAGCACTTTGGGAGGCCGAGTTGGATGGATCATTTGGGGTCAGGACCTTGGGACCAGCCTGGCCAACATGGTGAAACGCTGTCTCTACTAAAAATACAAAAATTAGCCGGAAATGCTTGAACCCGGGAGGTGGAGGTTGCAGTGAGCCGAGATCGCACCACTGCACTCCAGCCTGGGCAGCAGAGAGAGATTCCATCTCAAAAAGATAAAAATAATAATAAAAATAAATAAATAAATAAATTCAAAATAAACACTTATTGAGGGCCTACTTGGTTTTCAGTACTGAAATAGGAGCTGAACAGAGAGCAGTGAATGAATAGGCCAAGTCCCTGTTCTCCTTGGCCTTGCATTTTAGGGGAGAAGACAGATTAGTAATTATTAGGAGAAAGCAGGAAATTTCTACTTTCATGGGTGGGATACCAGAAGGTAAATCATGATGAAAGGAAATTTTGGGATGAATTTCTATAGCATAGATATATTTTAGGATGATTGGGGCTTTGTGTTGTAAGCACAGGATCTCTGGAGCAGTCAAAGGTCACCGGGAACCTCATCTCTTAAGACTTGCATGCACTGTAGGCCACCCTTGGTGTCCCTCATTCTGGCCAAGCTCACTTCATCATGGCCTTTGCACTTGCTCTTCTCTGCCTGGGGAAGAATGCTCTTTCCCTAGAGATCCAAATGGCTCACTCCTTCAGTGTCTTTAAATCTCTGTCAAATGTCACCTTAACAGAGAAGCTTTCACTGGCTTCTAGAGGACAAAGTTGCACATTTTCCCAACCACTTACCCTGCTCATCCTTCTTTATAGCACCCCTCACCGCCTGCTGTATTCTTTTTTTTTATCGGTCAGCTTTCTGTCTATAATGAAAGATCTATGAGAACTAAGAACCTGTCTGCTCATTGAGGTGTTCCCAGACTCTAGAAAAATGTCTGGCCCATAGGAGGTGCTTAATCAAAAAAATTTTAATGAAAAGTGAAGGGAAAAAAGATAGGAGAAAATAAACTCATGAAGAAGAGTGCTGGGTAGGGTGTGAGAAGAAGAGGTCAATGGATCCAGGCCCTACAGGGAATCACGGTCTAAGCAGGGAGTCCAGGGAAAGCCACATGGCCTCCTTCAATCAGGCGAGCTGGAGCTGCTGACATCCCCTGCAACCTGGGAGCCAGTGGATGCAATGCTCCAGCTGAGTCTAAGGACAGGAGGCGGCGAATGAACAGCCACCTTTGGAGCTGCAGGGTCACTTCAGTCATCCCTGTTTATTTCCAAGCTGCTGAGAGTCTTATGCACATTTCCTCTTCTCACTTGCCTCTTCATACCTCTAGCTGCCCCAGGAATTTATGGCTTAATTAAAGTGGAAAGCAGGGTTTATATATGTTTATATAAAGTTATATTTTCCTCTATGTGGGAATCACCTCTTTGTTGGAAGAAAACTCAAATGTTAAAATTCTTAGGAGCCTAGGAGTTCGAGATTAGCCTGGGAAACATTGCAACCCCATCTTTACAAAGAATAAAAAAAATTAGCCTGGAGTGGTGGTGCATGCCTGTGGTCCCAGCTACTTGGGGGGATGAGGGAGGAGGATCACTTGAACCCAGGAGGTTGAGGCTGCAGTGAGCTGTGATCATGCTGCTGCACTCTATCCTGGGTGACAGAGTCAGTCCTTGTTTAAAAACAAAGAAAGAAACACCTAGAAAGTACACTAGAGATAAATCTAGTTCATATTCCTTGTTTTCTATGGGAGTACACTGAGGTCCAGGGTCACACAACCCATAAATGGCCAGCCTACAGAAACCCTGTAAGAGGTGGAGTTTGAGGAAAAGTTCCTCTTCTAAGCAGTGCCTTGGGGCTGCCTGGAAGCTTTGCTGTGCTGTGCTGGCTTCCTGAAGCTTAATTTATAGCCAGCCAGTGAGTGGAGCTAAAGCTTCATGAGACAGTGGCTTGTCTAGCAGACATGCTGGGGAATTCCTTCCTGAACGCTTCCCCTTTCTGAGTGTCCGGCTCTGTCCTCACCTTTCCTTAGCAGTCCTGCGGAGGAGCTTATCTCAGCCTGGCAGAGCAGAGGGTCACAATTCCAGACAGCCTCTTTGTGCTACGCCTTGCCTCCTCCTCCCCCGACTTTGTTCTCCTTTCCCAGTCATGGCCCCTGGCATTCTCAGCCCTAAAGCCAGGCAGCATCAGCTAGGTTTTATTAAACTTTCTAGCCTAGAGAGAAATGGAGCTGCAGAGATCCTTCCTGTTATTCTTTGGTGCAAAGAATGAGCACACACAGGTGTTTTAACTCCTTAAGCCAAGCAATCTGTTTAAACCCAGGGTTGCAAACTCAAATGCCTACAGGGGTCGGACAGCAAACATACTGGGAGAGATGAGCTGGGGGAAGACAACAGAGACTTTCGGGGACTGTGGCACGGTGGAGAACACAGGTGCTTTCTCGAAATGGGAGAGGAGCTACCCCACTGCAGTCATTGAAGCCTGGTGGGAATGCAGGTTGAGTGTTGCCTAAGCCTCTGACACAGCAAGTGAAAGTGCAGAAGCGGAATTTTAAAGCACTTTCTGGGCCAAAGGAAACCTCTGTGTACTTGCTTGGTGTGTGGGCTGCCAGCTTAAGTCTGGTTTAAACTGTGAGGAGAGGTCCTGGCTCTGTCTACTTTTCTGCCACTTCTCCCTGCCACTCTGCCCTATTTGATTTCCACAGTAGTGCCTGTCAATCAGGAGACATTGTTGGTCTGAGGAAGAAGCAGTTTGAAAATTATTCGAACCTTTCTCAGTGACCCATGAGCACAGTATATGCTTGTTATTATGTCTGTTTATTCATTCATTCAGTTATTTGACACATATTGAAGGGTATTTTATACACACGTTGCACTCTCAGGATGCTGGAGTGAACACTGCACGGCTCTCAAGGAGCTCAGAGTCTCAGAGGAGAGGTGAGCACCATGTGTGGTTGCAATGATTCAGTGTGGTGAGGACTTAATAGACATATTAAGCTGCCTGATAGACATATAGGAACATGGACGACAGAATTCTTAGCTCTGCCTGAGGGAACTACAGAAGAGTTCTAGGAAGATGCAGTGAGGTGCGAAGGTGGGAGCAGGGGAGGAGGGGCAATGGATTTGAAAAGCTGGGTGAATGGACAAAGTAGATAACAGGATGGGAGAGCCTTCCAGGTAAATGCAGGGTGAATTTGGGCTTAGTTGTACAACAGTGCTCGGTGTGGTTGGGACATGTTGGGTAATCTGTGTGGGGTGCTGTCTGAAATGGCTGCAGAAGATGCTGGGGATGCAGAGCCCTGGGGTCAGGCCAGGTAAGGGCCTGTGTGCCATCTTAAGAGCCCCATTGGGTATACCCTGGGGAGCTACTAAAGTTGTGCATACAGGAGAGTCACACAGTCATATCAGAATGATCATATAAAGATCATTCGGGTTCCACTGATAAGCATAATTTGGAAGGGCAGGTTGGGAGTGTCATGGAGTATCATGGAGGAGCTGTAGGATGGGTGGAGATTGGAAGAAGAGAAAGGTTGTCAAGTTAGGACTGTGGTTCTCAACCCTTGCCACAGTACCTATGGCTAAGCCCATCCCAGACAAAGTAAATCCAAATGTCCAGGTGTGAGCTCCTAGTCTTGGGATTAAGAGTTCCTGAGTGGTTGAGCATCTCTGAGCTAGCAGACCATTGCCTGGTGGGGGAAATGTCTCAAAGGAGAGCTAGAGCTCCTAGGGAATCCTTGTGTCTTAGAGTTGGGGAAACTCAGTCCAGCAGCTCAATTTCACAGTTGAGCAACTAAAGCCCCAGAAGGGCATTTGCTGTTACATTAGTGTCTTAGTCCGTTTTGTGCTCTTATAACAGAATACCTCAGACTAGATAATTCACAAAGAGCAGAAATTTATTTCCTCACAGTTGTAGAGGCTGAGAAGCCCAAGATCAAGGCATTGACATCTGGTGAGGGTTTTCTTGCTATGTCCTCACATGGAGGAAGGCAGAAGGGCAAGAGAAAGCAAACCTACACCTGAAAACACTTTTTATAGTGGTATCAATTCATTTATGAGGACAAAGCCCTCATGACCTGAATACCTCCCAAGCCCTATCTCCAAACACGCTTGCACTAGGGACTAAGTTTTTAACATATGAATTTTGGAGGACACATTCAGACCATAACAATCAGATAAATAAATTTTTAAAGAAGTAAATAATTGATAAAGAATTTGTTCTGGAAAAAATCTGGGATTAGACCTTGCATAGCTCTAGTTTAAACTCCACCTAAATTGCTCACCAGTTATGACTATTAGACAAGTCACTGGATTTCTCTTAATTTCATTTTTTCATCTTTAAAATGGATTTAATAGTACTTGCCTTTAGAAGTTGTGGTGAGGATTAATATTTATAAAACACCTACCCTTGTGCTTGGCACACAGTGGTAAATGCTTAATAAATGTCATTATTGTTCTGATAATTATAGTTACAAGGAAACAACTTTCTGTATCACCTGGGGTTTCTGGTCTATTCTGCTAAGAAGACTCTAGTAATAAAATGGTCAACTGCACAGAAAGGAGATTGTTAGAAAGGATTCTTATGGGAGTTTTATTATGAGCTGACATTAAACAAAAAGAATGGATGGTTTAAAATCTCTTCCATAATTGACCACCTGCACTTACTTTGTTTCATCATATGTTCTTAGCTACTATACTGTATTGCCTCCCAATGCACAATTGTTTCTGGTTTGTAAAAATAACTTTTTATTTGGAAATAGTTTAAGGTCTACAAGAAATTATGAAAATAATACAGTTTTGTGTACCTTTCATCTAACTTCCCCCAGTGATAATATCTTATATAACCATAGTTTTGTTCCTTCTTTAAAAGCTGAGCTGTACTCATAGTGCTGTTGTTTCTTCCTCTTCTCACTTAACATAACAGTAAACACATTTCCATTTATCACAAATTCATGGTAAACATGTATTTCAATGTGTTGATGTTTCATACTCTAACTGAAGCAATTTTCTTACTATTGGACTGCAATGGAATTCCAATTGTATGAGTTGCTTTTACTGTTTTGTTATTATAGCATTGCTGGTGAGCACCTTTGTGCCTAAGGCTATTTCCATACTAAGGATTATTTTATTTTATTCATTTGTGAGACAGGGTCTCATTCTGTCATTCAGGCTGGAGTACAGCAGTGGTGTGATCATAGCTCATTGCAACCTTGAACTTCTGGGCTCAAGGGATTCTCCCACCTCAGTCTCCAGAGTAGTTGGGACTACAGGCATGTGCCAACATGCCTGGCTACTTTTTTTTTCTTTTTTATTATACTTTAAGTTCTAGGGTACATGTGCACAACGTGCAGGTTTGTTATATATGTAACATGTGCCATGTGCCATGTGCCATGTTGGTGTGCAGCACCCATTAACTTGTCATTTACATTAGGTATATCTCCTAATGCAATCCATCCCCCCTCCCCCCACTCCACAACAGGCCCCGGTGTGTGATGTTCCCCTTCCTGTGTCCAAGTGATCTCATTGTTCAATTCCCACCTATGAGTAAGAACATGCAGTGTTTGGTTTTCTGTTCTTGCGATAGTTTGCTGAGAATGATGGTTTCCAGCTGCAGCCATGTCCCTACAAAGGACATGAACTCATCCTTTTTTATGGCTGCATAGTATTCCATGATGTATATATGCCACATTTTCTTAATCCAGGCTGTCACTGATGGACATTTGGGTTGGTTCCAAGTCTTTGCTATTGTGAATAGTGCCTGGCTACTTTTTAGTTTTTGTAGAGACAGGGTCTTGCTGTGTTGCCTAGGCTGGTCTCAAACTCCTGACCTCAAGCAGTCCTCCTGCCTCAGCCTCCCAGAGTGCTGGGATTACAGGCATGAGCCACCATGCCCAGACAGGATAATTTTTAAAAATTAATTTTAGTTTTTATTTTAAGTTCCAGGGTACATGTGCAAGTTTGTTACATAGGTAAACGTGTGCCATGATGGTTTGCTGCACCTATCAACCCATCACCTAGGTATTAAGCCCAGCATGTATTAGCTATTATTGCTAATGTTCTCCCTCCTACCACTCCACCCCCTGACAGGCCCGAGTGTGTGTTGTTCCCCTCCCTGTGTCTATGTGTGCTCATTGTTCAGCTCCCACTTACAAGTGAGAACATGTGGTGTTTGATTTTCTGTTCCTGCATTAGTTTGTTGAGGATAATGGCTTCCAGCTCCATCATGTCCCTGCAAAGGACATGATCTCATTCCTTTTTATGGGTTCATAGTATTCCATGGTATATATGTACCACTTTTTCTTTATCCAGTCTATCACTGATGGGCATCTGGGTTGATTCTATGTCTTTGCTATTGTGAACAGTGCTGCAATGAACATCCATGGGCATGTATCTTTGGAATAGAATGATTTATATTCCTTTGGGTATATACCCAGTAATGGGATTGCTGGGCCAAATGGTATTTCTGGTTCTAGATCTTTGAGGAATCACCACACTGTCTTCCACAATGGTTGAAGTAATTTACTTTCACACCAACAGCGTAAAAGCATTCCTATTTCTCTGCAACCACACCAGCCTCTGTTGTTTCTTGACTTTTTAGAAATCACCATTCTGACTGGTGTGAGATGATATCTCATTGCGGTTTTGATTTGCATTTCTCTGATGATCAGTGATGTTGAGCTTTTTTTCATATGTTTTTTACCATCCAGGATAATTTTTTTTAGGAGTGACTACTGAAGATGAAATTTCTGTGTGAAAGGATCTGAATGGTTAAAAATCTTTTAATTTTTACAAGGAGACTTTTAATTTATACAAGGAGACTTCAACAATTTCTTATAACATGCATATTATAAAATAACTATTCTTGGATTTCAGTTTTTTTTGCACCAAAATAAACTCATACTAACTTGTTATAACATGTGTAGACAGGACCTAGTTTGAGGCACCAAAAGTGCTAAGATATCACTTTGAAAAGAGCCCCTATCAGAAAACCATGAATTCTGATAAAATTGAATCAAGCACAAATATCAAATTTATGGCGGAGCTTGGGTGGAAACATGGTGAAATAATTGATGCTTTACAAAAAGTTTAGGGGGGCAATGCCCCAAAGAAATCAACAGTTTTCAAGCAGATAACTCATTTTAAGAAGGGGCAAGATGATGTTGACAATGAAACCCGCAGCCGCAGATCAACTTGTGAGGAAAAAATTAATCTGGCTTATGCCCTAAATGAGAGGACCAATGATTAATAACAGAAACACTAGCCAACATCATAGATATCTCAATTGGTTCTACTTACTCAATTCTGCCTGAAAAACTAAAGTTTAACAAACTTTCCACTTGATGAATGCCAAAATCATTGCGCCCAGAGTAGCTGCAGAGAAAAGCAGAGCTTTCAATGTAAATTCTGAGTAAGTGGGATAAAGATCCTGAAGCATTTCTTCAAAGAATTGGAACAGGAGATGAAACATGATTTTACCAGTATGATTCCACAGACAAGGCACAACCAAAGCAATGGCTACCAAGAGGTGGAAGTGGTCCAGTCACAGCAAAAGTGAACCAATCAAGAGGAAAGATTATTGCAACAGGTTTTTGGGATACTCAAGGCATTTAGCTTGTTAACTCTCAGGAGTGCCAAAATGGTAACATCTGCTTATTATGAGAGTGTTTTGAGAAAGGCAAATCTTTAGCATAAAAATGCCCAAGAAAATTTTACCAGACAGTCCTTCTCCACCATGACAATGCTCCTGCTCATTCCTCTCATTAAACAAGGACCATTTTTTAAGAGTTTCAATAAGAAGAATTTCATTAGGCATCCACCTGACAGTCATGATTTGGCTCCTTCTGATTTATTTTTGTGTCCTAATCTTTAAAAAATTTGTAAAGAGCACCATTTTTCTTCAGTTTTTAATGTAAAAGGAACTGCAGTGACATGATTAAATTCCTAGGACCCTTGGTTCTTCAGGGATGAACTCAATGGCTGGCATCATGGCTTGCTAAAGTGTCTTGACTTTGATGGAGCTTATGTTGGGAAACAAAGTTTATATTTTTTTGTTTGCATCTTTTAATTCCATTATTCTATGAACTTTTTGAAGTCCCCTCATATTTACTGGCAGTTGCTGTAGGAGGGTTACCGGAAATGAACCGGAGGAGCAGGTGCTCCAGAAGTTGAGAGTGGGACTCCAGGGAGTACCTTGCAAGTGCTCTAAGTGCCACAGCAAGTGATGGAAGCTGCAGCTTAGTTCGAGCTAAAGCAGCAGGTTCCTACTGAGACTCAATCACATGAAGAGCCCCTTCTGCTCCCAGCTGAGAAGCCCAGGGCCCCTGGGGCTTTGCTGTTTCTGATGTAGCTGCCTGCTCATGACCACTGCTGAGACTTGTTTCCAATCTACTGTGCCCGAGCTCTGGGCTGTTTTATCTTCCACATTTCAGGCCATTTCACTGAAATTTGAGTAATGATTGATCACTTTAAAGCAAGGAACAAATGAACTTGCTGGGCAATCAGACATCCTTCCAGCCACACACTTTTGTGCACTCAGTGGTGGATACAATTTCATCAGCATTTGATGGTTTGTATTTTATGTGCTGTGACAGGCAGACCAATCCTAGTGGTTTATCACGGCTGCAGTTAAAGACTGACCTGGAATGTTCTTGGGGTATGGAGTGGACATTGGTCCCTCATCAAGGGTTAAGACTTCCCACGCAGGCAGAGTGGTAGCTCTAGGGGCAAAAGTAGAGGTGTGGGAAGGAGAGTGTGAACTGAATTGGTGGCTAATTGCTCCAGCAAAGATTGGAACTTGGCACTTACTTGTTTTACATACTGAAAATGAAAACAATATCTTACCCAGGAATAGTGAATAATTGCAAATTACCACCAGCACCACCACATTTGTTGAGCACCTATGCACCAGGCATTGTGATAGGTGTTTGACCCCATTGGCTCATTTATTCCTACATCGATTTTTCTCTCTGTTTCATTGAGGAGAAATCTGAGACTCAGAGAGGATTAAAGATAGGTCTACCTATGCTCTTGCACTTGCTTCCTTAGGTTTGTTACTGCCTATTATAGGGTGATTGTTGCATGAATGCTCTTAAAAAATGCAAATTATTTTCCATCAATAGTTGCTGCTTACCAAAATCCTTGCTCCTTTCTTCTTCTCGGGCACACTGCTAGATTACATTTTCCAGCCTTTCTTGAAGTTTGATGTGGCCATGTGACTGAGTTCTGTAGAATGCGAGATAAATAGAAGTGATACACATCACTCCAGGTGCTTCTCTCCTTGTAGCTGGTTGTGACAAGATAGTTTCCCTGCGGTATAGAAACCACATGTCAAAGATGGAAGATTCTTTGTCAGTGCTGTGTGGAACAGGAAAACAACTCCTTGCCCCATCCCACAATTCTTTCACCTGCCTTTACTGGTTTGTAAACAACATGTAAATTTCTATTTTGTTTAGCCACCATATATTTTTGGATCTGTTTTTTTTTTTCTTTTATGATATTAGGTTACCCAAATAATACCGAAGGCTAACTCTTATCTTAACAATTCAAAAGGATCTAGCAGGGATGTTCCAACTACAGGTTGGAAGTAGGTCAAAGGGATTTGCAGTTGGAAGCAAATCATTTCCTTAGGCCTGCAAGGGGTGGATGTCCTCCCTTGGGTGTGTTTAATGGAGGTTCCAGGGCACTGCAAAGCTTAATGTATTCCAAGTTACAGAACAAGTACCTGAAGTTCCTGTTCAGAGATCAGCCTATGTTTTCTCACATAAGAAGACTTTCCCAGCGATAATAACAGTGAGATTTCTATTCCTGTTTAGGGAATCATCACCTTTGGCAGTGGCTGGAACCGAGGTTATACTAGGTCATAATCACAATTTAGTTTAGGTCTAGAGGATCCCAGGACTTTGTCTGAATCTGTCTTTTGAAAAACTTTCCGAGGTATTAAAATGAAGTCAGGAAGCAGTTGGTTCACTGTGACTCCTGTTGTTACTCTGGTAGATTGACAGGTTTACCCGGAAGGTGATGGTTTTAATGAATATATGGGTTGCAATAATAGGATTGGGTGTGATGAAGACTTTGCTGGTAGGTAACTTAGGTTTTAGCCTGGCATCTGACTGGAATTCTTTTTGAATACATTAGCAGAAGAGCTAAAGGTTGGGCACTTTATACCATCTAAACTTGGTAGGAGAAGAAGGAAGAAAGACCTCTTCTTTCCTTTGTTACTGCTTGTTCCGTGGTGTGCACGAGGTTTTCAGTGGATGTGATGATGGCGGTGTGATGGATGATGCAATAGGAGAGGACCAGAGGCCATACAATGCTAATTAGATGTGAAAATATCTGAAGCATGTTTTTGAGGGCACAATGATAATTCAGTAATTTCAGTTTTTAATGTACATAATTATAAGATATCTGGTTTGTATTGGTCCATTCTCACGCCACTATGAAGAAATACCCAAGAATAGGTAATTTATAAAGAAAAGAGGTTTAATTGACTCACAGTTTCGCCTGGCTGGGAAGGCCTCAGGTAACTTACAATCTTGGTGAGCGGCACCTCTTCACAGGGCGGCAGGAGAGAGAATGAGTGCCAACAGGGTAAATGCCAGATTCTGAAACAGTCAGATCTCACAAGACTCACTCATTATCATGAGAACAGCATGGGGGAAATCACCCCCATGATCCAACTGTTTCCACCTGGTCCCACCCTTGACACATAGGGATTACTACAATTCAAGGTGAGATTTGGGTGGGGACACAGAACCAAACCATATCACAGTTTTTCCAGAAATTTGCTCAAATGTTATGATCATTTCTAAGTATTTCCTGACAGCATCCCTCTTCCTCATTCCCCACAAGAAGTTGGTTGTATCCCTCCATACAGTTGCATTATACTAAGTAAACCCATCTACTTTAACACTTATAATATCAAATTAATTAATTATGCAATTACTTTATTGACTTCCAAAAGTTAATTGAACATCTATGCTGTGTCAGGTACTGCAAAAGACATAGGAATATAATCATGCAGTAGACACAAGTATCTCACAGGCTGGCAGAGGAGACTGAGAAGTCAATCAACAAGTGCAGGGAAGTGTGATGGGTATTATGACTGAAGTATGCACAGAGTGAATTAAGAGTTAGTGTCTAAAGGGTGGATTAAGTATGCACAGAGTGGATTAAATGCTTGATGTCTAAATTACACTGCAAGTAGTTCCTGGAAAAGCCTCTTGGAAGTGATGACCCTGGTTACAATTAAAGCTAAATCCATAAGGAGAACTGGGAGATGGCAAGGCAGAGGGTTTCCATTTAAGGCAGGGGGACTAGCACAGGCAGAGGTGGGAAAGAGCAAGATGCATTTCTAAAGCTATTAAGTAATTTGGGAATGAATGTGCGGGAAATGTAGGCAACATTTTGTAACAACTGATTTTTTCCTTTCTGTCTTTTCTTGGTAGTTTTTTGGGTTCTTGGATCATGCTTTATATATCTTTATATCCCGGAATCTGGAATGCCAAAAGTTTCAGTTAATTTTTGTTGAATGAATAAGAGTTGGCTAATATCAAGTCACTGACACACATGTTGGTCTCAACTCTCAGAGCTGCTAGTTTGATGTCCAGTCCTGTGGGCCTCAAACTATAATGCATATGGAGTTCTTCAGCTGTGAAACAGCTGCAAGTTTCCTTGCAAACAAGAAGAAGGGAAGCACTAAATATTTAAAACTTAAAAGTTAAATATTATTATAAAAGTAATTTAATATAAATGACTTTCAGCAAATCCTTATCCATATTTTATGACTGCAATGGGTGTCTGATTTCTAATGTTTGTGAGCAATTAATTTTAATGGTTATGTACTCTCAATTTCCCTCTGTTTTTCTCCTTAGCAGATTCTAGGTCTGTCAAAGAAAGTGAAGACCTAAACATCCGATGTCACTGTGGACAGAAAGAGACACAGACCCCTGAGTTGAGGTCTTCAAATGACAAGTTAATAGGCATTCAGAAGTTGCTAAGTGGTATATAAGCAGTGATTCTGTAAATCTCTGAAGTACAGTATTGGCTTGGTGACATGATGCCTTTATTCCCTCATTGAATAGTTCCACAGCGGTAAGTGTTCTCTCCTTTGTGATTTCATAGTACCTTCATTAAATTCCCTTATAGCAAGAATAATTGTGATAATGACTGTTTTTTATTGAGTCCCTACTATGTAACAGATATCACACTGAGACTATTATATTCTGTTACACTAACCATGGAAAATTGGTATTTTATTCTCCATTTTTCAGATAAAGAACTGAGCTCAAACAATGAAGATGCTCAAGTTCACTTTTTTTTTTTTTTGTCTCTTTTTGAAATTGTCTATCGACAGGAGTCTCATCGGGTTCTCCGTTCAAGCCCAGCAGCACAATGAAGAGGATAAGAGTACTCAGTGGATGCTCAGTAAGTATTTTTTTGAATGAATAAATGAATGAAGGCAAGAACTGGTACTATGAAAGAATCATCATCATCATCATCATCTTATATTAAGCACTTGCCACCTCACAAAGATCTTTTAAAGAAAAATCTATTCTGGGATTGAAGGGGTGATTGATTTTTCTCTAATGCGGACGTCCTCAACTGCACAAATTCTCTTGGTCCTTTGCAAGTGATTTAGAGAACAAAAGTTAGTCCCTTCTCCTTCTCTTCTGTAGCCTTCTGGTTCTAATCGAAGGGTAGAAGTGGCAACAAGGAAGGCTGATTGTTTCTTAATTTTTGATCTTCAATTCTAACCTAAGTTTACTCTCCTTTTTATGCTGATAAGGGTCACCTTTTGATAATTTGAAAGACCCAACTTTGCCTGTGATAGAAAGGAGAGTTGTAGAATTGCACTGTTCTGTAACACCTGCACTATATGTTATGAGAAAATGCTTTTATCTTTGGTATTTCACATCTGCATCTTTTTTGCCTTGAATAAATATATCATAATTTTTTGCCTTGAATATATGCAAAGTTATGCAAGTATAATTAATTCTCCTAAATGAGTGCCTGGGATCACACAGACTGCCCTTTGCAGTTTTCCATTGAGTATCCCTGGTCACCTGATAGGAGAGCTCTGTAAGGGCCAATGTGGCTCTTGTGGAGGGTTTTGCTGAATGCCTGAGCACAACCCAAATTCCCAGATTATGTCATCCCAGTGGGAGGCCATCCTGTTCAGTTCAATGGACACTGACTTCTTACTTTGGGTCAAGCTCTGTGCTAGGTGCTGGAGGGTCCTTGGCCAAGATTTGAAGGAATCCATGGTGAGATGCATGTGGCACACAGAGAACAAAGCAGGTAGCATGGAGATGCAATGCTTTTGAGAACTAATGAGACTTAATGAAAAAATATGGGGGAGAAAAGGGCTGGAGTGGACAACAAGCTGTTTACAGGAGGGACTTGGGATTTGGATAGGTTAACTAATTCACCAAAATTACACAGCCAGTAGGGTGCAAGACAGGGTTTGAAACTTTGATTTCTGTAAGAGACAATGTTACAGTTGCTTAGTGATGAAGAATCGTAAGACCTTGGTATGAAGTCTGACTGGTCTGATTAGCTATGTGACTTTGGGCATCTCACATAACTTCTCTGAGCCAGCATTTTCTCAGCCTTCTTGATGCTGCTGCTTCAGAAGGTGGTTATGAGGATGAAATGAGATAGCATTGGCAAGGTACTGATCATCTTACCTGGAAGCTGGTGAGAACCAACTAAATGGTAGCTGTTATAATCTGCTGGAATGTATTTCTTTGTCAAAGCCTAACATAGGGGCGAGGATTGAGAAAGAGGAAGTCCCACAGGGTCTTAAAGTAGACTGTGATAGATAAGACAGTTAGGCTAGAAAATGTGGTTCTCAAACTTAGCTGCCCATTAGCATCACTTGGGGAGATTTAAAAGCACAATCATCTCTGAACTCTATACCCAGAGATTCTTATTTGCAACTTAAAAAATGCTACCGGTGATTCCAACTATCTAACTAGATTGAGAATCGCTGGATTGGACAATCCTAGGAGGCAGATGGCTTTGAGGTAAATTTTTGTACATCCCCACCTCTGTTTATCAGTGTGATTGGAATCTCAGCCAGTGGGTAACCAGCGAGTGTCCTGCAATGAGCTCTGTATGGTAATATTGATCACTCTGGAGTACAGATGGCAGGGTCAGGTTATTAACTAACCCAGTAGCCATAGACTATGCCCTGAAGGGACATGGTCAAAGTGACATTGCTGAGGTCAGGCCTAAGGTTGATGTGTGGTGATGGGAGGTGACAAATTCAATCACAGGCCAGAAGGGAGTGGTAGGCCAGTCATACTTACAGGACCTCAGTATATGTATATAAGCCTTGGGCTTCCTACACCTCTTCTCACCTGCCTAACCAGTGTTAATTTCTCCAGAAGAACAATTTCCAGCCATTAGGTCACAACATGCTTGAATGTTCTAATCAATATAATAATGCTTTGTTATTATAATGAAGTACACGAATTTGTAAATAATTTATTAAAACATTTAATAAAAATATATATTAGAGTAAGATGAGGTTATCTCTGTTTTTCCTCTTTGCTTTTGCAACCAGCCAAGGGCAAGGCAGCAGCCATCATCTCTGCTTGGATAACTGCAGTTGCCACTTGCTGCCCTTTCACATCTACTCTTACTCCTTTCATTCTCCACCCAGCAGCCAGAGTAATTTTCTTAACATGTAAATCAGACCATGCCATGCTCATGCTTAAATCTGCTGGTACCTTCTCATTGTACTCAACATAAAATACAAACTCCTTCCCCATCCTTAAGGCCCTGCATCAAATAAATGTACCTCTTCATTGACACCTCTTTCTCTCCCGCTGGACCACTACCCTTGAGTTCTTGAAAGTGCTGAGCTCTTTCCAACCTCATAGAGTTTGCATCTTCTGTTCCCTCTGCGTAGAATTCCTTTCTTGTTGCAAGACAGGCTCTCAAATGTTACCTTATGGGAGAGGCCTTCCCTGACCCTGAACTGAAGTGACTTCCCCTGACACACTTGCCCTCCCAACCCCACTACTTCCTGTCACATCACCCCATTGATTCCCTCCATTGCAATGAACACCACCATTAATGACTAAATCTTACTTTTTATTTGTATATCAATGTACAGCAGCTATTTTTCCACTTTCATGATGGAACCTCCATAAGGCAGGGGCCTTGTCTTTTTAATTGTCAGCACCTAGCATAGTGATATGGTTTTCCTGTGTCCCCACCCATGTATCATCTTGTAGTTCTCATAATCTCCTGGTGGGAGGTAATTGAATCATGGGGCAGTTACCTCCATGCTGTTCTCATGATAGCGAGTAAGTTCTCAGGAGATCTGATGGTTTTAGAAGGGGTTTTCTCCCCCTTCACTCTGCACTTCTCCTTGCTGCTACCATGTGAAGAAGGATGTGTTTGTTTCCCCTTTTGCTATGACTGTAAGTTTCCTGAGGCCTCTCCAGCCCTGTGGAACCATGAGTCAATTAAACCTCTTCCTTTATAAATTATAATGTATAAATTACCCAGTCTTGGGTATGTCTTTATTAGCAGCATGAGAATGGATTAATATACATAGTATATGGCATGTAGTAAACACTTGATAAATATTTGTTGAAAGAAGGAATAGTTCAATAATTCTGTCATTCTTACACATTCTGAAATACTTTCTGTAGTGAGAAAGATAGGGTGGAATGATAGTTGGTTGTAAGTCGCACATAAACTGGACAGGCCTGGAGGAACAGTCATTTATTTAGTCAACAAATGCCTGTTGAGTATGTGATTGTTGAGGCACTGTTCTAGGCACTGAATATACAATTATAAACAAGGTAACAAGTTCTCCTGCTCTTATGAAGGAAAATATTAGCAAAATGAACATGATTATTCCAGTAAGTTATAAGTTCTATGAAAACATTATTCATGACAGGATGATGTGGTCAAGAATGATGGTGGCTACTGTAGACAAGGTGGACAGGGAAGGCTTCACTGAGGAGGGGGCTTTTATGAAGGATCCCCAGGACAGTGCTTCCTAGAAGGATCTTGTACGAAAGAAAAAAACTTTCAAAGTCACTGCTTTAGGAGATAATACTAAAGTTTTAATTAGAACCCACTTAAGTCAGATGCTATTTTGTTCCCTAATAGTGATTAGCACTGTCCTGGGTAATTAACAGCCCTTAGATTTGGAAGGAGATATAACTTAATTATCCATCTGACCTTGATTTTGTAAGTGTTGGGTCAAAAAGAAAGAAAGGGGCCAGAATATAGCTTGGGAATGGAGACAGATGTAGACCAAGCTCTATCTGGCTGCAAAGGGATCCACTGGGCAAATGGGGAATGGATTTCCCGCAGGGAGGGAAGATTCCAGTGACTGAGCAGCTTGCTGGTTCTTTCACACTAGATGTCCTGCTATTGCTGGTGTGACCTGGCCCAAGACATCCTCATACCACCAGTGACTTTTCTCCATTGCTTCATGCCCACCCACTCTTCTATAGACTAGAATTTCAAGCTCACAATTGCTAACCCCATTCCTAGTTTAGCCTCCCTGGCTAAGGTGGGCTGGCCACCATCCAAAGCTAAGAGATCCCTTTTTAATAGAAGCGACAAATTCTTCATGCCCCCTCATTTCCTCCTCATTCTATAAGTCTCTCCTAAAGCCACAGACAGTCAGACTCTGGAAAGTTGTGAATAAAAGAGATCAATTTTTTTTTCAAAGTAGGGAAAGTAATTTGTGTCTTTAACTTTTTTTTTTTTTTTTCCTGACTCCACATCCTCCTTGTCTTCCTCGCCTTTTCTTCTGCTTCCATTCAAGTCTGCTTTGGACTAGAGTTTCAGATTAACTTTCAATTCTTTTTTTAGTAGATCTTTAATTATCCCGAAGCCACACTGAGAGCAGGTCAGTTCAGAGGCTCCAGGCAGCTTTGGTCACATCTGCAGATAACGTAGGTATAATCTCTATGGCAACTGACCCATGTTGGTGAGGAACAAATAAGCTCAGAACCAAAGGTTAATTGCTGTTTCATTTCTGCTTCTTTTTTCCCCCTGCAATTCCAGCATTGTGGATGGAGGTTCTAATTAAAATCAAATTATCAGTAGATTGAGCATCTTCTTCATAATTTCAGTGGTTGAAAAATTATTCTGGCTGCCTTGAAAAGGGAAAGCAATAGATGGTTTCTATTGGCCTCAGTGGCTCTTCTTTCCACCTCTAGGGCAAAGACAAATAGCTTAGAGGACCCAGCCAAATGGCCTGAATCTTTGCTACATCTAGGAACAGGGTGCACCTTCATTTTCACTCGATTTTGACATTAATACTATTACTGATAGTGCTGCCCATATTGGGAATTTACTTTCTGCCATGCACTCTGCTAAGCACAAATATACCTGATCTCATTTAAATTGTGAAGAAATGCCATGAGAATCTCTAGATTCTTAACTCCATCTTACAGATGAGAAAACAGCATCAGAGATATGAAATAGCTTGCTCAACGTCAAATAACTAATAAATTGCAGAGATGGGTTTTGAACCCAACTCATCTGATTCTAAAGCTCTTAATCTGTAGTTGGATCCTCAAATATGCACCTTGAGGCTCTGAGGTGGTTAGAGAGGCTGGGAGAAGGAGATGACTTGGTTTTCCTTGCTAGTGACTTCAAATCAATATACTCAGGTGATATGTTGGGCTTTATGTCCTCACCCAAATCTCATCTCAAATTGTAATCGCCACGTGTTGGGGGAGGAACCTGATGGGAGGTGATTGAATAATGAGGGTAGACTTCCCCTTGCTGTTCTTATGATAGTCAGTGAGTTCTCAGGAGATTTGGTTGTTTGAAAGCGTGTGACACTTCCCCCTTGGTTCTCTCTCTCTCCTGATCTGCCATGGTAAGAAATGCTTGCTTCCCCTTCACCTTCTGCCATGATTGTAAGTTTCCTGAGGCCTCCTAGCCAGGGTTCCTGTACAGCCTGTGGAACTATGAGTCAATTAAACCTCTTTTCTTCATAAATTACCCAGTCTCAGGCAGTTCTTTAAAGCCGTGTGAGAATGGACTAATACATCAGGGAGTTGGTTAAACTCATTGTCTTCCCAGTGTTCCTGAAAGAATAATTATAAATTTAGGGTATCATGCTACACATTAAATCTTATATACAGTTTCTCTATTTTCCTAGGATGAAAAAAATCAATATGAGGTCTTTTACTTGTCCCCTTTAAACACAGTGATCTTGTGTTCATTTCTTGCCTTTGCTCAAGTCATCTCCCCCACCGAGGAATTCTTCTTCACTTTCTATATTTGCCATTTGTGCTTTCCATCCTTTGAAATCCAGTTAAAGACACAGTATTCTTTATGAAATGTATTTTCCTTGATAACAATAGCTCACATTTTATCTTTTATCATAAATTCTTTATAAACATTCACTTTCTGAATTGTACAGTAGTAGTTAACAATTTAGTCTCCAGGTCAGATGTCCTGGATTTGAATGCCAGCTTCATTATTTATTACTTCAATGTTTTTGAGCAAATTATTTCTCTCTGTGCTCAGTTTCCTCAGCTATAAACTGCAGATCATAATATAATCTACATTTTAGAGGGTTCTTGTCAGGATTAAATGAGTTTTCACAGGTAAAACACTTAGAGAAGAATGCAGGCTGACAGTAAGTGTTGCTGTTAGGTCTTGTTCATTAGCTGTTTTGTTTAATATTATTCAGGACAGAACTTTAATTCAAACAAATTTAAGCACAACGGTGGAATATATTGGCCCTATAAGTGGGAATTTCAGTGACAGACCTAACATTGGGATCATTGGATCCAGAGACTCAACGGTATCACTCAGCAATGCTTTCTCTGTGTGCTGCCTTGATCTCAGGCAGGTGCTATATTTATGGTGCTCCCTCCAGCACTAGGTTTATATCCTCTCACTGAACGACTCCAGAGGTTAGGCAGCACTTCCCTCCTCTAACTTCAGTAAAAATTCTGGGGCTGGTTTTAATTGTTCCCGTTCACGTCACTGAAGCAGTGGTTGTAGCCAGGGGGATTCAGTAAACTCACTGGCCAGGGTTTGGAGACAGAGAGTGGGGTTAGCCCTATTCAAATCACATGGCCAGGGGGCTCTCCAAAGAGGAATCACGGCATATGTTTACCTCAATGTCTGTCCCTGCACTTTTATGGTAAGCCCTTATTGGGAGAATAGTGTTGGAATCATCTTTCATACTTAACATTGGGCAGAAGCTCAGAACAAAAACTTCCTGGTGATGGTCGTATATGTGGTGTCTGCCCATAGGACTAGGAAGTGAGCTGCCTGAGCTCTAGCTTGCAAACCTACATCCATTCAAAACTGCCTTGAAAAGTCGGCACTTGGGAGAGAAGGAGAGAGGATGTGAGAAGGACAGAGGGAGAAAAATGAGATGTATGGGAATGAGAGGCGCCTTCATCTGTATTTGTAATGTTTTATTTATTCACAGAAGGATATAAAGCAAATATGGAAATGTGTTCTATTGATTAGACCTGGGAGATGGAAACTTGAGTGTTATAATGGTCTTTGCCTTTTCTGCATGATATATTTCATAAAAAATCAATACAACAACAAAAACAAAACAAGGCAAAAACCAGGAGCAGGAGCTACTTAGCCAGACAACCTTTTTCCTTCTGATTCTCTTGGATACCGAAAGAGAGAAGCTCAGTAATCACAGAATCCTAGGTGGTTTTCTGACTAACGTCATTTGTAAAAACCTTTGTGCTCTTTTATCTGAGAGGAAACATGAAATTCAGAGTCATCTTCAAGGAAAGTTCAACAGCTTCTGGATATGAATTGGAGAAAGTGTTACTTGAAACCTGTTATGAGGAATAACAGTGTCAAAACTTATGTTAATCGTAACGATCCTAGTAATAACAGTTATCCCTTATTGAGAACTGTTTCTCAGGCACTGTGCTAAGCACTAAATGTACATTATCTCGTTAAATTCTGCCAACAACACTGTGACGTGGGTAGTTCTATTACTCTTACATTATAGATGAGGAAGCAGAGGCTCAGACGGGTTAAGTGACACGTCCAAGGTCACACAGCTATGATATGTGGAACTTGGTCTCAAACCCAGGTCTGTCTGGTTCAAAGGCCAGTTTGGCCCCCACTCCAAGTTCTTTGTTTTACTCAGGAGTAGGTCTGGCCACCAACAGGCTTTGGCAGTTAGTATTTCCCTCCCCGAAGAGCATCATTAAGCATATTGGCTCTCAAGTATAAATGCCGGGCTGAGCCATGCTTCTTACTGTGATTTTAAATCTCTCAAGCGAAGTGAGCTTCAGGTGTACAGGGATAAAATGGTGGGAAAGAGCACTTACTTTATTGATTTTCCTGAGGATTGGATGGGGATGTGCATTTAAAATGCTGCACACAGTGGTTGACAAATAGCAACTACTCAATAAATGTTAATTTTTTTTCCTGCCATTTCAGACAACATGGATGAACCTGGAGTGCATTATGCTAAGTGTAATAAATCAGACACAGAAGGATAAATACTACATGATATCACTTATACAGGGAATCAGACATAGTCCAAGTCATAGAAGCAGAGAGTAGACTGGCAATGACCAGGGGCTGGCTTGGGGAAGGGGGAACTGGGATGTATTGTTCAAAGCAAACAAAATTACAGTTTTGCAGGATGAATACTTCTAGAGATCTACTGTACAGCATGGAGCCTATAGTTAAACTATATTATAACTGTATATATACAGTTATATACAGTATATATATATACACCATGTATATATACAGTATATATACAATTATATATATACAGTGTATATATACAGTGCATATATACTGTATATATACAGTTATAATAGTTATATAGTTAACAATAGTTAACAATAACTGTACTATATACTTAATACTTTAAAATGCTAAGGGGGTAAATCTTAAATGTTCTTATCACAAATAATAATAACAATAAGGTGCGAGGAAATTCTGGTGGTGATGGATATGTTTATGGCATAGGTTGTGGTTATGGTTTCAATGAGTGTATACTTTGTCTCCAAATTTATCAAGTTGTATACATTAAATATGTACAGCTTCTAGTATTTTAATTATACCTCAAAAAAATATTTTAAAAAGAACAAGTCCATTCTATGTTAGCCTATTTCATCACAATAGAATCTCTCAGCATTTTTTAAAAATTAATTTTTATCACATGAATCAACATTATGTGATTCTACAAGGCTTTTTAGTGAAAATGAACAATCCTTTTCTCAATCCTTCTTTACCTTTGACATCTACTTCTAAGAGGCAACCACTTTTGGTTCTACCAGCTAGCTATTTTTCTGAGACTTTACCTTTGATTTTTTTAAGTTAAACTTTTTATTTTAAGATCATTATAGATTCACATGCAGTTGTGAGAAACAATACAGAGAGACCCTGTGTTCCCTTTACCCAGTTTCCCCCAATGATAACATCTTGCAAAACTACGGTACAATATCACAACCGAGATGTCGACAGTGATACAGTCAAGATACAGAATATTTCTGTCACCCTAGGGATCCCTTATGTTGGCCTTTTGCAGCTGCATACACTTTTCTCCTGCCTCCATACCCTCCTTTGCCCCTGGCAACTGTTGCTTATCTGTTCTCCATTTCTATAAATTTGTAATTTCAAGCAGTTTATATGAATGGAATCATGCAGTATGCAACCTTTGGAGGTTGGGTTTTTTCAACCAGCATAATTCTCTGAAGAGCTATATAACACCCTTTGTTGTATGCATCAATTGTTCCTACTGTTTCTTCCCTCCAGCTTTGTTGAGGTATAACTGAAAAATTTAAATTGTTTGAATTTAAGGTGTATAACATGATGTTTGGCGACTTTGTGAAATGATTACCACAATCAAGCTAATTAGCATGTCCATCCTCTTAACATATCCATCACCACAGTTCTGTCATTTTTATTGCTGAGTAGTATTCCATGATTTGGATGTATTACCTGTTCTCAGCACTTTATACATTTACACTCATTGTGTATTCACAAGGGGCCCCGGATTTATTGTTAGGACCAATACCGCTTTCTTTTATTTTCTTTCCTCTCTGTGAATGCATGTTAGTTATCTTCTTCAAAATGATGCCTCCCAGCATCTTTCATGTTTATTTCCTGCTTTTAAAAATACCCCTATTTGTCCTGCTTTTAAAAATATCCCTTTGTAAAAATACCCCCCAACAATGTGAATTATGTTCTAAGAAAATGAAGGAAATCTAAAAATTTCTCCTTCTACATAATTTCTCTCTGTAGTGTTTTCATTGTTGGGTGCAGAAGTTCATTTGGCGATTTGCACGGAGCATTTGAAGGATCACAAGTGACCCAGTTTAATGAAAACACAGGGAAAAGTCTTGATGGGGTTAAAGTTATGTTCCAACCATCAAAAGCTACACCTGGGCAAGGGAAAGCCAGGTGCTCGGCTGCATTGTCTGGAACATCCTCCAGCTGCTCTCTCAAGATGATATTAGTGACATCAGGAAATGACTTCCCTACATAATTGCTTCTTACATTCAGTTTTAGCAGCAAAACATATAATAAATGTATGTGTGTTTAAGGTGGAGGTCAAGAGGGAAGTGGGTTTTAGTACACAAATAGTAGATTTTCTAAATTAGTTTATTTCTCTCCTTGTCCACCTGGGTCCCTATTGCCCTGCTTCTTTGGAATCCTCTCCTACTTAGCTCCACTCACAGTTCTTCTCAAGGTCAATGGTAGCAGGGCAAGTCAATTAAAAAAAACAACAACTTGTCTTCCCTATTCAAGATTGCAAACACTTTAAGGGAAAGGGCTACTTATTAATCCAATTTCCCCATTTTTAATTGTCACCAGCATAGTATCTTTCACATACTAAGAGCTCAGTTAATACTTTTTTGTTTGAAGTGTCATTGGTTCATGAAGGTGTGATTTAAATTCAGTTTTGTCTGTTTTTGGACCTTTGAGAAACATATTTTTCAGATTTTCCTCTCTGCCCACTTTTTTTTTTTTTTTTTTTTTAACAACTGAAATTTCTTTAAAGGGCTTTGTTTGCCCATGCCCTCCATTCCTACAGAAGAGGGGACTGGGAATCAGAAAGCCTCCTTTCAGTCTTCGATTCATTATTTACTAACTGAAAGATATTAAGCAACTCAATCTCTGTAAAATGGAAGCAGTAATGAATTCTCAGGTTGCTGGGGCAACCTACAGATCTGTCTGCCAAAACTTTTCAGATACAAACTAAAATATTTCCATTGCCCATTGTAAAAGGTACAAGGTGGGGGTGGGTAAAAGAGAGAGAACTGTTTCTATATGTATATACGGAGATGGGTATGCCAAAAATATGGACACCAACATTATTCTTCATTGCATATATTTTAGGGCCTGTATTAAGAGGTTTTTGATATCTTTCACTTTAATTATTTTACAAAGGCTTGCCATACATTCTCCCCTTTCATAAGGTAAAAATCTCTTTATGTAATTTGTTGCAATTAAGAATTCTTTTGGCTTTTCCCGCAGAGCTCTGGGGATATAGCTTTTTCTTGGAGATCTCGGTGGAACGAATTAATTTACATTTAAGCAAAATTAGAGATTCAATTACATGATAACCTTTAAAAGGATAATTATGTTCGTAACGCCTTTAGCTTTATTGTCAGAACTGATTTCTGAACATTCCCATCCAGTTTGGCCTCTAACTGTATGCCTGAGGTCAGTGATGATTCCCTCTTTGCAACATGCGGTTTTCATAATCTGTGAAGCATGGTTGCTCCCCTCAGGAAGGCATTGGGACACCAAGATGCCCAAAACATTGACCATTAACCTGGATACTTCAAGATGATGAATTGCATAAGAACAAGTATAAAGAATTGTGACTGGCCGGGCGCGGTGGCTCAAGCCTGTAATCCCAGCACTTTGGGAGGCCAAGACGGGCGGATCATGAGGTCAGGAGATCGAGACCATCCTGGCTAACCCGGTGAAACCCCATCTCTACTAAAAAAAAGTACAAAAAACTAGCTGGGCATGGTGGCAGGCGCCTGTAGTCCCAGCTACTTGGGAGGCTGAGGCAGGAGAATGGTGTAAACCCGGGAGGTGGAGCTTGCAGTGAGCGGAGATCCGGCCACTGCACTCCAGCCTGGGTGACAGAGCAAGACTCAGCCTCAAAAAAAAAAAAAAAAAAAAAAAGAATTGTGACTGAGAACAGTTGTTGCTGAAATGTCAAACCAAGAGGGGGACACACTGGCCAACCATTACAGCCTGAAAATCAAATTAAATGGAAAAATACCAATATTTCTGTAAAATCTGTCATGTGCTACACACTGGGAAAAGATTTTACATATTTTATTTGCTCTCCACAATTAGTATCATTTCATCAATGAGGAACTGAGGGTCAGAAATGCTGATTACATAGCATGCATAAGTTTATACTCATAATGGTAAGATTTGAATGTGGATCCGACTCTGAGCTGATGATCTTTTCAGTGGGATGTGCTGACTTGTGGTGGAGGAAATGGTGATTTGGATATGAGGGTAGATGACGATGTTAGATCTGATGATGTTAGATCTGATGAGGGTAGATGATGATGTTAGATCTGATGATGTTACATCTGATGAGGGTAGATGACGATGTTAGATCAGCTCTAACATCTAGAGTTGATGTTAGAGGGGGGTTCTGGAAAGATGGTGACATGAACCTAACTCTGTTTTCCATTCCGTATCAACACATTCCAATATATCTTCCTTTTCTGAGATGATTAGTTGGGGCCTAAAGGTTGTTAAGCAGAAATGAAGTCGTGGGCTCTGTGGGAGTCTCATGGGAGAGAACTGGTGCAGTGCTTTCTGAGCTGTGGGTGGATGAATGTCTGGATACCAGTGACAGAGAGCCTTGAGAAAGGGATTATAAAATGGGGATGCTGGGAAGAGGTTGATCCAAAGAGATTTATGGACTCTGAAAAGAAGTTTGATGGTCTTCTGTGTGTCAGTAAAAGGTCTCCACAATACCTGGGACCCCAAGGAGTAGCCAAAAATAAGAGTTTAGTCATCCCTTGAAGAACAAAGATGCTTCCTGAAGAGGACTAATTTGCCTTTCTTCACTTGTAGACTGCTACCTGGTAGGATATTCCAACAACAATACCTGATCTCAGTGATCAAGAAAAGTAAGAGTTAAGACCAAAGCAGAGATAGCAAGATCCAGCAGAGCACACAGAACACAGCCACAGACGGAGCTTTTGAAGGTGACAGATGACAATGTGGACAGAAAAATAAGAAGTGCACTTAAAGAGACCCAAGTGCAGCTTGAGAGAACTTTCTGGAGCTAAAAAAACCACTTCCAACATCTGTAGATAAATAAGGACAAAGATGACCACTGTGAAGACAGAAATTACTGGCATGAAAGAGCAATTTGAAGATATTTCTCTCAAAGAACTGAATACAGATGTGAAGAAATGAAAAACAGAGGAAAAATATAGAAGGTTTAGAGGACAGAGTCATGAAACCCAACATGAGAATAGATACTGTATGTCATGAAAAAATATGTGATTTATAAAGAAAGTACGATATAAATTTTTATATATATCAAACCAAAGGCACTGAACATGTAAAGAAGAAATGCTAAGAAATGTCAGGAAAATTTGCTAAACATACAATGACAGTGGAAGACTTCAGTAGTTCTCTTTCAGAATTATATAGGTATGTTAGATAAAAGTTACTTAAGGCCGGGCACGGTGGCTCATGCCTGTAATCCCAGCACTTTGGGAGGCCAAGGTGGGTGGATCACGAGGTCAGGAGATCAAGACCATCCTGGCTAACATGGTGAAACCCTGTCTGTACTAAAAATACAAAAAAAATTAGCTGGGCATGGTGGCGGGTACTTGTAGTCCCAGCTACTTGGGAGGCTGAGGCAGGAGAATGGCGTGAACCTGGGAGGCAGAGCTTACAGTGAGCTGAGATCGCGCCTCTGCACTCCAGCCTGGGTGACAGAGCGAGACTCTGTCTCAAAAAAAAAAAAAAAAAAAAAAAAGTTACTTAAGAACATAAACATTTATTAACACAGTAGATTTATGTATACAAGTAATTATATGTGTATGTCTTTGTGGTATTGTGGTATATTTACAAAAATCAATCGTAAATTTGGAGACAAAAAATTTATAAATCAAACATGCTGAGATTTTATAGTCCACCTTCTTTAATAATGATTTAATATATTGAAAGAGAATAAATGCAAATCAATACCACAATAGATAGCATCTTACACCTGTCAGAATGGCTATTATTTAAAAAGTCAAAACATAACAAATGCTGGCAAGGCTGCAGAGAAAAAGGAATGGCTGACAGGAATGTAAATTAGTTCAGCCATTGTGGAAAGTAGTTTGGAGATTTCTCAAAGAAAAAACAGAGGTACCATTCAACCCAGCAATCCCATTACTGGGTATAGACCAAAAGGAATAGAAATTATTCTACCATAAAGACACATTCATGTGTGTGTTCAGTGAAGCACTATTCACAATAGCAAAGACACAGAATCAACCTAAATGCCCATCAATGGTAGACTGGATAAAGAAAATGTGGTATGTATACACCACGGAATACTGTGCAGCCATAACAAAGAATGAGATCATTTCCTTTGCTGCAACATGGATGCAGCTGGAGACCATTATCCTAAGCAAGCTAACGCAGGAACAGAAAACCAAACTCTGCATGTTCTCATTTATAAGTGAGAGCGAAACACTGGGTACATTTGGACACAAAGAAGGGAAAAACAGACATCAGGAACTACTTGAGGGTGGAGGAAGGGAGGAGGGTGAGGATCAAAAAACTGTCTATCGGGTACTATGCTTATTACCTGAGTGACAAAATAATCTGTAGAGCAAACCCCCATGACATGCAAGTTACCTGTATAACAAACTTGCACATATACCCCTGAACCTAAAATAATAGTATTTAAAAAAGAATAAAGAGATGACTCTCCCAAATCTTAATTACTTACAGTATTAAGCAGCATATTCTTAGATAACTATTGGATCAAATAAATGAGAAATTGTGGCTCTTTTAGAAGGCAATATAAAAGAGAGAGATGACTTAATATGTGATTGTAAGGGGTCTCTGTATTCATTTCCCAGGGCTAACATAACAAAGTACCACAAAATGGATGACTTAAAACAATAGAGATTTCTTCTCTCACAGTTTTAGAGGCTAGAAGTCCAATATTAGGGTCTAGGGAGGGCCAGCCTCCCTCCTAATACTCTAGAGAAGGATCCCTCTTTATCTCTTCTAGCTTATGGTAGCCGCAGGCATTCCTTGGCTTGTGACAGCATAACTTCAATTTCCACCCCCTTCTTCATGAGGCCATCTTCCCTCTTTATCTGTGTTTGTGTCTCTTCACCTTTTCTCTTACAAGGACACCAGTCATCACCACCAGTTAGGGTGGATTAGGGCTCACCCTAACTCAGTATGATCTGATCTTGATTACATCTGCAAAGACACTATTTCCAAATGAGGTTACATTCACAGGTACCAGAGATTAGGACTTAAATATGTTGGGGGACATAATTTGACCCATACTAAAGATAAGTGAAAACTGTATTTAGAGGAACAATCTTAGCTCTAACTACTTTTATTAGTTAAGAAAGAATATGGTGCTCATCTTTACATTGATAAAGAGGCCAATAACATGAACCAAATGGCTTGGGAGAAGGAAATAATTAAAGACAAAAGTTGAGATAAATTAAATATAAATAAAAAAGGCTAAAGATTAAATTAAAAGATTGGTTCTATAAAAATAACCAGTTAAATCCCTAAGAAGCCTGATTAGGGAAAATGGAATAAGAAACAAAAATAAGAGATTAGAGATTAGTAAAAGTAACATGGTTACAAATATTGAAGAAATTAAATAATAGCATTGTATTTTAAATTATAAGATTAAGAATTATGAGCATACATTCTACATCTACTATATAGGAACATTCTGAAAATTTAGAGCAGGGGTTTGTAAGAAAGACCCATGGGCAAGTCTGGCCCATTGCTTGTTTCAGTATGACTCACAAGTTAAGAATGGTTTTCACAATTTTAAAGAGCTGAAAAGTAATTAAAAGATAATATTTTGTAAATTGTTATGGCCCTTTTGAAGAGTCATGTAACATCTATTAACTTAAAAATACATAGAGGCTTTGAGCCTGATATTCTACCCTACCTAGAAATGTGAAAATCATATAAAATTCAGAGATCAGCATCTATAAAGAAAGTCCTCATTGACACACAGCCACACCCATCCATTTATACATTGTCTATGGCTGCCTTTGTATCACAATGGTAGAATTAAACAGTTGTTATAGACTATGTGCCCCTCAAAGCTTAAAATATCTGTCCTGTTATAGAAAACATTTGTTAGCCTCTGACCTAGAGGAGGTAGATAATTTTCTAACAAAATATGACTTATTCTCGAAGAGGTGAAAAACTTGATAGAGCAATTATCAGAGACAAAAATGGAAAGATAATTTTAAAAATATACTGTTGAATAGGCCACCAGAATAGTAGATTTCATTGATGAGTTTCATTAAAAATTTTTAAAGACAGGTACTTTTTATATTATTTAAACAATTACAGGCCATTGAAAAAAACAAAATTCTCCAATTCATTTTATGAATACAAAAAAAATTTAATACCAAAACCTGATAAAAAATAGTACAGGAAAGAGAACTGTGTACAATTTTACTTTCAATTACAAATTTAAAAATTCTAAAACATATTAGAAAATGGAATGGTGACACATCTATAACAATGCATTCTATTATCAAGAAAAGTGATTTTCTAGAAATGCAAATGCTATTCAATAGAAGAAATTTAGCAAGAAAATTATAGAAGTATATCCTTCTATTAATAGATTTAAAAAGAATTAGATAAGCAGTCATTAGACATTTTCCATTAAAATCAGGAATAGAGAGTGCTGTCCATCATTGTTATTGTTCAGTATTTTCTTGGAATGTTGAATAATTTCTATGCAATTAGTAAATGCAAGAAGAAAAGAACACTAAGTAACATAAAATATTGGATAATAAAAAGATATTTTCTCATTTTCTGACTATATAATATGTACCCAGATAATTTAATAGGCTTATTGCAAAACCATTAGAATTGGTAAGGGAATTTAGTAAGTAGTTGGATGAATATACAAATATAAGTAGCTATTTGTGGTTTTATCAATAACTACTTCAAAAGGTAAAGATAAAGATCCATTCACAAAAGTTAAAAACCTGTAAAAGGTTTTTAAATCCAAGAAAAAAACAAAATAACAGAAATTTCATAAAAAATTTAGGCAGTTATATGTATAGAATCAGTGACATGTTAAGCTTTTTGACTACATGCAAATAGCTATAGTAAATAGCACAAAGTCAACAGACAAATGACAGCTTTCAAAAAATAATTGTTATGCTGATGAATGACAGATAATTAATATTCTAATCTATTTAGTCTTCTCAAAAACGGACACTAATGGGACAAAAGACCCAAAAGGAAAAAGAGCATGAATGCATGCACAGATATGGACTACAAGTCCAAATGTCCAACAGACACATGAAAAGAAAGTCAATTCCTAACAGTAGTTAGGAAAATGCAAATTAAAATAGCAATGAGATATCACTTCCCAATATTCAGACAAGAAAAAAATTAAAAAGACTGATCTAGGGGTGCAAGAAACGGGTACTCATATATATTATGCTGAAAATGTGAATTGTCATGGCCCTTTTGAAGAGCCATATAACATCTATTAACTTAAAAATACATAGAGGCTTTGAGCCTAATATTCTACCCTCAGAAATCTGTCCAGTACACTAAAATCACTACCATAGAAGCACATACACACAAGGTTACTTATTACAACATTTTTGGGTGGTAAAAAATTAGAAACTAGGTGAATGCCTACTCTTTGGGGACTGGATATATAAATTATTGTAAGTTCACATCATGAAGTATTATACAGCTTTTTAGAAGCATTTATGAAAGCTGCACTATGTCTCTTGATGTGGAAAAATTTCCATGAAGTATGAGTAAAACAAGGTATGTGTGTGAAAGAGAATGTGCGTAACTGTATTTGAGTATATGAGCACGGAGAAAAATATAGGACAAATACTAGTTATTAACATGCACTGTCTGAGTGGGACTAGGAAAAAAGAAAAGAGGTAGGAATCAAGGGAAAAGAAGGATAAAGGCCGGGCGCAGTGGCTCGAGCCTGTAATCCCAGCACTTTGGGAGGTCGAGACGGGCGGATCACGAGGTCAGGAGATCGAGACCATCCTGGCTAACACGGTGAAACCCCGTCTCTACTAAAAAAAATACAAAAAACTAGCCGGGCGAGGTGGCGGCGCCTGTAGTCCCAGCTACTCGGGAGGCTGAGGCAGGAGAATGGCAGGAACCCGGGAGGCGGAGCTTGCAGTGAGCTGAGATCCGGCCACTGCACTCCAGCCTGGGCTACAGGGCGAGACTCCGTCTCAAAAAAAAAAAAAAAAAAAAAAAGGGAGAAAAAGAAAAAGATGGAAACAAAAGACACCTAGAGCATACATAAATTTATCTTGGGTATGCATTTTTGAACACATATGTGTACATGCTCAAAGAAATATAACTGAAAAAACCAGATGTCAATTTTTTACAGTCAGTGCTCTCCCTTTTCTCTGTTGCACTATAACTTGCAAACTCCTTTGTTGCCATCTGACAGTTGTTCTAGCCAAATGGAAGAGTCCAGTTAAAAGTTCCAATGACTGTGTCAGAGAGGGCATAAAAGTCAGTTTCAGCCCAGTCTAGGGTCAAGGATCAAAGGCTCTCAGTTGAAGAACTCTGAGATTTTTAGCATATTACTTACAATTTAGTTCTGCTCTTTTGGACTTGCTTTGTCTTCAAATGCATTTGTTCTTACCAGGTCTTTCTTTCCAGAACCATGAGGCAATGAGAAAGGAGTCATAGGTCTGAATTTAAGTCCTGGCTCAGTTGCTTTCTTTTTGTTGCCATGTTGATTAAGCCAGTGGTTGTCAAAATTGAGCAAGCATGGGAATGACTTGGAAAACTTGTTGAGACACTGATCTCTAGGTCTTATCTCTAGAATTTCTGATTCCATGGGTCTAAAGTGGAACCTGATAATTTGCATTTCTAAGTTCCAGGTGATGCTGCTGCTGCTGGCCCAGGAACCACACTTAAGAAATTACTGAATCAAGCCATTCAGTCTCTTGGAACATCTCCCCGCCCCCTGCCCCCTGCTCCTGCCCCGACAATTTCCACATGCAAAATGAAAATAATAAGAGGCTTGTGGTCTGCTGGGGCTTGAAGGCCTTTATGATGAATTCAATTCTTTCCCTTTGTAAATGAGGAAACAGTGGCTCACAGATCAATGCTTGCTGACAGAGCCAGGTTGGAATACTAGGTCCTTTGAGTTGTGGTGTGATGTCTGTAGCACCCCACTATTTAATGCTGTCTGGGTCATAGCCTTATTGCAAGGGGACATGAGATAATGCTGATGAAAGGACTTCTATGAAACACTTACAAAAGCAAAGGTTATTATTCTCATTTATTGAGTACTAACAGTTAAGCAGTGGTGGTCTTTGAAGGGGTCTATTAAGCAGCATCCCTCTTTCATGGCTAAGTTCTAATCCAATTGAAAAATAGCATAAAACAGATACAGGATGAAAATATTTAATTACTGACAAAGATAGTTTGAAGAATAAAGCTTGTATCTATTGATGATGGATTTCCAAATGCTAAACCCAAGAATTAGAATGAGAAATAAAGGTTTTCTCCCTAATGCTTGTAATGTCAAGTACTGTGTTTGCATGCTTGATCTCATTTAACCATTTCCACAATCCTAAGAAATAGATCATAGCATCCTTAATCAGAAAATCTGAAATCCAAAGTGCTCCAAAATCTGAAATTTTATGAGCGCCAACATAATGCTCATGGCAAATGCACATTGGAGCATTTCTGATTTCAAATTTTCTAATTAGGGATGTTTAACTGATAAGTTTAATGCAAATATTCCTAAATTAGAAAAAAAAAAAAATCAGAAATCCCAAACACTTCTGGTCCCAAGCAGTTTGGATAAGGGATAATCAGCCTGTTTCACCACTTGCCAGATGAGGAAACCGAGTTTCAGAAGAAGTAAGCAATTTGTTTTAGGTGGAGCTTGGACTGGCAAAAGACAGTATTCTTCACTGTCTACACTTAAATTACGCCAATGTTTCCTTTTGTGAGCATCTACTATACTCCAGGCATGGCTTATCAGATCCTCTATGATTCATATGCCATTCAGGGTTTCAGAGTGGAATTAGACTGTACTTAACTTGTGGGAGCTGAGAAGGCAGCCCATGAAAGGTTGTTGCCTCTGTTGCTGGTCATGGCCTGGTCACTCTAAGTCAGCAGGGTGTACGGTTAGAAAGAACTGGCTGTAAATTGTAGGAGAGGGAGGACACACTGTAATCTTGTCTGTTTTTCCACCTCCACCATCTTGGAGATGTGAGTAACTTACAGAAAAGCTGTAACGTGCTCTGCCCTGGGACGTAAAGAAGTTGAAGTGAAAGCCCAAGCAACAACTAACGTGGGTGCCAACAGACCAGCTACCACATGGGTGAGCTGCAGCAGTGTCTGACACCCTATGCTGACCTTCGAAGCCCAGCGGCTACTACTTCACTTCTGCCTTTCTGATTTCATGCAAAATTCTTTGTGACCAACCCTAACCCAGGACCCCTCAGGGCAGGGGATTCTGGGAAATGTAGTTCTAGCTTATCTAAATTGACTGTAGGAAAACACATTGTGGATTTTTTTTTTAACCACCAGCTGTACTGAGGTATAAAAATTAAAATTGTGTAAATGTAAGATGCATAGTCTAATGTTTTGATGTATGTATGCAGTGTGACATGATTACCACAATCAACCTAATTTACATGTCCATCACTTCACATAGTTATCATCGTAGGGTTTTTGTGTGTGTGTGTGTGTGTGGTGAGAATATATAATATTTACTTCCTCAGCAGATTTGAAATATACATTACGTTGGTATTATTCGTAGTCACCATGCTGTACATTAGATCTCCAGAATTTAGTCATCATGTAAAACTGAAATTTTGTGTCCTTTGACCCCCATCTCCCCATTCCCCACCCAGCCTCTGGCAACCACGATTCTACTGTCTTCTTTTTGGAAATTCTTTTGCGTACATTATTTCATTGATCTTCAAAGCAATCATCGAAGGCAAAAGGTCCATTTTCCAGATGCGGAATTAACAGGTTACATAACTGGTGTAAGATACCAACTTGCCTAAGGTACAACCGCAGTATGGGGTTTCAAACTCAGATCTGTGTGACTTCCAACTTGTTGGTATCCACTGCATGATGCTGTACACTGATTTTTCTTTAAGCAACACTCTGTGCTACTTGTATGGGCACTGATGACACTGACATAAAGTAAGAGCGGTGACACAATGTTTGTTGTGCTCAGGGCATATTTGAACCTCAAAGTGCTTTTCTCTCCTATCCTCATTTCCTAGACTTGAGCTTCCTAGACAGGGCACTGAGATTGGGTTAAGGCTTGCTGAAATATTGATCCACCCCTCCCCTCACATACACCTTGGAGTGGGCTGGGCAGAAGGAGCTCTGGGAAGTTATCTCCAAGCCCTTAGCAGTCTCATTCCTTTACTATGTGTGTGCCATGCCTTGAAGGCTGGGGAGCAATACTATGGTCTCCTGGGAAATGACTTACCTCAGAGAGATGGCCTTTTTTGGCCTCTGGGAGATGAACCTAGGAAAGAAGTGGGGTGACCTGAAGTATACTCTGTCAGCATGACTGAAGCTGGCTACAGACAGTGGTGGAAAAAGCCTTCCTGTGACACTGTCAGGCTCCCAGGTGGCAACCAGGTATCTTGGTTTTGATTTTTGTTTTATAAACATTGTCTCTGCCTATCGGTTCTCCAAATGGAGGCAAACACATCTCTGTGGCAGCTGAGGCATAGGAGCCCCAGTGAATATGTCAGAGCTGAGGAGAAAGCTCCACTCCAAAACAGGCATAAAAGGGAGGAAAAAAAGAGGTTCATTTTTATCACAGAGTCTGAACAATACTGAGGAGAAAAAAATCACATAACAGAATGTTAAATGGAAAATGTTCTTCTCCTTCTGGAGCTGCAGTGGAGGCTCACAAGCTGAGGACACTGGTTGGTAGTGCTTACATCCTCTATAAAGAAAGTTATCAATACCATTTGTGCAAGACATGCTACGAGATGACCACCAATGCCCATTCCTCTTAACAAGTTCATTTGAGAAAAGCCTAGACATTCTTAAGACAAAGCAAAACAAAACTTATCTCTTAGGTTAGAGTATTAGTCTGTTCTCATGCTGCTAATAAAAACATAGCTGAGACTGGGTAATATATAAAGAAAAGAGATTGAAGGGACTCACAGTTTCACATGGCTGGGGAGGCCTCACAATCATGGTGGGAGGTGAAAGGCATGTCTTATACGGCAGCAGGCAAGAGATAATGAGAGCCAAGTGAAAGGAGAAACCCCTTATGAAACCATCAGCTCTCATGAGACTTATTCACTACCATGAGAACAGCATGGAGGAAACCTCTCCCTCCATGATTCAATTATCTCCCACCAGGTCCCTCCCACAACATGTGGGAATTATGGGAGTGACAATTCAAGATAAGGTTTGGATGGGAACACAGCCAAACCGTACCAGTTGGATTCTCCGAGAAGCAGACCCTCCCAGCCCAAATAATTTCTAAGTAATTTATTAAGAAAGAGCTCCCAAGAGAAACCGGCAAGGGAGTGGGATAATGGACAAGGAAGAGGAAGACTCAAGCAAGGTGAAGTCCCTGGGGCTCTGGTGTGTAAATGACACCTCCAGGTTTTGTTTTGCCTGAAGGCAAAGGTACCCCCACATGGGGCCTGCTCTCAGCTATTAGTGCTTAATCATCTGTAGGTCACTAGTGAAATCAACAGCAAAGCATTGCAGAATCCGGGGAATGAGGTGATAAAAAGGATCCCAAGGAGACTTAGGTGCAGCAGCTGCCGCAGTGTCTTCTACAGAAGGAAATTTGCAGAGTAGAAAGCCCTTCCTCTCCCGACCCATGCATCTCAAGTCAAAAGAAGGAGCCCTAAGAGCATTACTTATAGAGACTTGGGCTGTTGGCACAGGAAGAGCTTTGTTGCTCTCACATCTCTCCTCTAGTCTAGCAGGATGCTTGCTGAGCTGAAGGAACTCTTAGGCCCACACGAGGCTGCCATTGGGCCACAGTGGAGTGTGGTGAGAGTTCTGGGGAGAGCTTGATTTGTGCCTTCTCGACTTCGGTGGGCATCAAGGCTGGGGAAGTGGAAAGAACAACAGTTCACAAGGGCATGGGCATGGTGAGGAGCTAGACTGGAAGTGGGAGCTTTGTGCCTCCTGGAGGCTACAAGGTGTAGTGGTCAAGGGTAGAGACCTCAGAACAAGATTGCATAAGTTTGAATCTTGGCTCTGCTGTCTACTAGCTGTGCAAACTTGGACAAGTTTCTTACGCTCTCTGTGTCTCACTTTCCCTGTGAATAAAATGGGGATAATACTATCACCTTCCTCAAGGGGTTGTCGTGAATATTAAGTGCAGAACTGGCCTATGGTAAATGCTTAATCTACTACATACACCAGACACACACATACACGTATGTATATAATGCACAGTATAATCCAATATGTATCTCATATTTTAGATATTACTAAGCAATTACTCAGTCATTCTGTAACCAGGCATCTGACTTTAAAAACTATGGTCTCAATCCTAAGTCCCCATTGTTAAAAACAGAGGAATCATACTTTAAAAAAAAGGAAACTATGGTCTTAATCACTACATCATACTGATATTGAATACATTTTGTATTCTAAAAGATAAACTAGTGAGCTTTGAAGTCAGCTGGCTTGGATCTAAATCCCAACTCTGCTATTACTGTTAACTGTGTCACCTTGAAAAATTGTTGAACCTTTCCGAGATTAAAATCATATCTCCTTCATTAAATTGTTAGAATTAGATGAGATAACATGTATAAATATATAGCAGAGTGCCTAGCATAGAGTAAGGTCTTGGTTAACTATTATTGTGCTATTTCCCTAGGCCTGATTCCAGTGCTGGCTTTTTGTCCCTGTTGAGAAACTGCAGGCTTGGCGTGGGAAGAAGGGGAGAAGAGAGAGGCAGCAAAACCAGCATAAGAAATGCATGTCTCCATGAGAGGGTCTAGGACAAAGAAAAGGGAAAGAGAAAAAAGAATTAAAAGTGATGAAAATGTAATGGACTATGCATTAGTGACTTGGGACTTTAAGTATTAGTCATTTGACTTTCCTTTTGTGTTTTATTTATTTTCTACTCAGCGTCATCAAGCTCTGAGTTAGGTTTTAAAATTGAATGAATCATCCCGTTATCCTTGAGAACTGCATTGGGGACACAAAACATTATCCTCATTTCACCAGTGAGAAACTGATGAACAGAGAGGCCAAGGAATTGGTGCAAGGTCACAAAGCCAAAAATAGTATTTGTAGTCAGGAGGCTGGCCTTCAGACTTCACTGCATCCCCAGGTTGTAGGAGGCTGGCTCTGTCAGGAGGTGAGCAGCAAGAGTAGCTTTATGAACATGGAAGACATGGGGAAAACACTATGACAGTTGATCACCTACCATGTAGCAGGTACTAGGTGAAACATTTTACATTTGTGTTATGTCAAATTCTCACAACCATCCTATGAACCTACATATAAATCCTGTCGGGTTCTATAGTCTCAACTGATACAAGAGTCAGCTCAAGGGGATTTAAACTGGTCTTTCTGATTCCAGAATTTGTGTTGTTCTCATTATGTCAGGCTGCTCTCGGATATTTGGTTCTTGTTTCTATTTCAGAAGGAGTCTGAAGGCCAGTGGGGTGAATCTCTGTATTCAAAGCCACCTCCACCTCCCCACCCAGTTCTAGGAATCCTTGATCGTATTCTGTGGCGATGGGATGCTCCCATTTCCATTTGTTTGCTGTCACTTCCTGCCCTCTCCCTGCTCTCTAAAACCTGAGAACTGGAGGGATCTTAGCGATATTTTCCAGGGATAACAAACCCTTTGCAATCATGGAAGTCTTTAGACAGTGGTTATTTGCTATATAATGTAATTCATATCTGTAGATATTTATTGACTCTTGGCTCAAGCCAATACCTTGTTAGATTCATTTCTTTATCTCTGGAACCTGGCAAGCCTAATCGCCCTGTTCTAGCCCAGAGCTCAGTTCAATTCCACAAGGTTCCAACAGCGATAACAATAATAGTAATAGTAGTAGAAAAATAACTACCATATAGCAAACCAGTGGTTCATACAAATCTTATTTTTCCTTAAAAAACAGGCAATAGCTACGTTTATTTTTCCTAATTTTACAGATAAAGAAACTGGGAGTTAAAGAAGTTAATTTAGTTGTCTGGAGGCCCACATCTAGTAAGAGAAAAAGCTGGGATTTGAACTTAGGCATGGTTGATTTCAAAGCATCTCCTTTCAATAATTTACCTTATTAGTCAGTTAGCAATTGTTGGGTAGCAAATCATTCCAAAACTTAGAGACCTAAAATAGTATCATTTTATCTAGCTCATAATCTTGTGTCCCAGCTGGGAGGTTTTTCTGCTCTGGGCATAGCAGCTGATCTCTACTGTGTCCTGTCACGCATCTGTGGTCTGGGGTCACTGGGAACTGGATGGTCTAGGATGGCCTCAATTACATGTGTGAACACTGATTGGGCATTGGCAGGAGTGCCCTGGTTCTTCTCTATCAGCTTCTCATCTTCTAGCTGCTACTCTGGGCTTGTTCCCTTAGATCTCAGGGTTCTAAGCACAGCAAGAAGGCAAGATCCATGTACCATCACTTTTCTTTCCTTCCTTCCTTCCTTCCTTCCTTCCTTCCTTCCTTCCTTCCTTCCTTCCTTCCTTCCTTCCTTC